>NC_137929.1:23430885-23752467 GCF_963969265.1 Rhamphochromis sp. 'chilingali'
GAGATCACCTCTATTTGAATATATTAATTTTAAATTGTGTTTTTCTCTCCATTAATCAATCAGTTCCCTAGAAACATAGAAAAAAAAAAACAATTTCTGGTCTCTTGTTTATTTATATTAGGAAACACGTTATTCCTCGTTAAATGCTCGGTGAGTGGAACTACACTGTTTACGCTCTAAGATGTATTTATGGCTTTATACTGACACTGAGGCGAGTCCTGGCTGAAATATTTGGAGCAGAAGGTAGCCATATGTGAGTGGGTGGGGTGATGGCATAATGCTCACGCAGATGCGCGCACACACACACACACACACACACACGGACAGTGTTTGTTAGGAAAGACCATGCTGCCCAGCACTATCTGAATTACATTATTGCGCAATAGTGTTCACAGCACGAACCAAATGTTCCAAACGTGGCCAGGTCGCCCTCTCTCTTCCCCTCTCTCTGGCTCCACCACTGCCACTGAAAGCAAATTCTAATGCAAAAAAAGAGAAAAGCGGGAAATAAAACTCCTAGTTTGGCAAACAAATGAACACCCTTGCGACTGCGAGCACATCAGGCGAGCGATATGCAAACGAGTGCTCCATGTGCCTTCAAGCAAGCTTGCCAGATGCCGGTGAGCTCGGCCCGACGGGTGGGACGTGAGGGAAATCGCCCACCGAGACGCAAAAAGAGGGAGAGAGAGTAAGAGAGGCGGGCAAAAGAGTGGGGAGGCGTTAAGGAGAGTGTTTTAATGTGGTGTGATTAGTGCTGCAGATTTTGGCAATTGCCTCGGTTTGGCACGAGGTGTGAAAGGTACATTTATAGACAGGGGGAGCTTGGTTTCAGGGGGGTGGGGCTAAGCCAGGCTGTCCTTCCTAATGTAGGCAAGTGATGCTAAAAGGTTTTTTGGACCAGATGTAAACAAATCACATGTGGGATTTCCTGGTGAGGAAAGTGGGGCAACAGTGAACATCTCATTTGCACGGATTGCAGGAAACATCTCAGACTCAGTTAACGACCTCTGTATGCAAAGTAGAGGTCGCCGGCATCAAGGCAGCGTGTCTGAGTCTGAGTGGTGAGCCATCGATGAGTCAGCCCATGTCTGCTCGAAGTGCATTTAATACTCATATCAACAACTTCTATATTTGAGTGGTGTGCCATTAATACACTTGGACAAACACTTTTATCTTCAGTATTCTGATTGGTGATTGCCCGACTGCGGTTTGAATAATACCAATTATAATCAGCCTCCCCAAAAAACCCCACAAAAAAACTGATGCGAGAGCACAAACAACAACAACCACCACCTACAAGCGTTCAGAAATAACAAATACAAATATGCTTTAAAAACATACTGCCTCACTGTGACAGGTTTACAGGTTACAGGCAGATGTGCTGCTGAGCTAATGGGCCTTTCATATAATTAACTGTACAGATGGAATAACAAGAATAAACAGAAGGGTGTGCAGATGTAGGCAGGGTATCGTAACCTATCAATTTATCTCATATTCAGATGGACGAGATACTCAAGAGATAATAAATACAAAAATTAATGCATTATGTTGTCCAACAAGCCACTAAAAGCAGAAAACTATTCTAGGGTTCTACTCGAGTTGGATTTGTATGCAAAAGTATCGTTGGGCAACCAGTCCCTTTACATATCACAACAATCCTTATTTACTGTGTCCCAGAAAATAAGGTCTGCTTTAAGATATTTCTACCCTGCAGCACACACACATGCACACACATCTCTGTGGGTACCTAAAACGCCAGCATGCGCAGCTTGAACACTCATATTTAATGCATTGCGTTTGCTCGGCGTGTGTTGTGTGCTTGTGTACTCGCACGCTCTCTGTGCAAGAACAAGTAAATTAAGACCACATCATGCCAGCACAATAAAGTCGACATTCCAGCCCCCGTGTGCGCACAGTTAGTACACACACCGGTTCGCGCACACGTTCGGCCGCTAAGCTCCGCAGCTACATCTAAATAAAGCAGATGAATCGCAGCTCCACAGTCCAGTAAGTCTGAGTGGCTCATGCCGGCACATTGTTGTGAATCAGCCACCCTTTCAGAGCGTGCCGTGCCCTTCTCCCCTCCCTTTCTTAACAGTCCGTGTCACCCAACTCCCCTGCCAACACCCCTACACACAGACTGAAATCTGTTAGCTGCTGCAGTTGGTGAGCAGGTGCTAGCGTGGCCTGGAAGCGCCCACGGGGCTCAGAGGCCGCAGACAGACACCAGATCGACCGCCAGTTTTTCTGCATTCCGCTCGACGGTGCCCGGCTTTAATTATTATTGGCCGCTGTAATTAATTACAGAGCCTCTGAGCGGCTGGCGGCCATAATCCAGGATCACTCCCCGACTTCAGTGGTGTCATTTGGCGTTTCAAACTGCTCCGTGTGGCTGCTGTCGCTCGCGTCGGTGTCTCGGAAAGCACACGGCCTTGCTTTTGTTTTTTTGCAGCGACAGCTGAGCCTGCAGCGCTGCCGGGTCTTACATTGGTCTCAAGTCTTTCAGACCAGCATATGGTCCGAGGTTAGAACGACTGCTTTATCTTAGGTTTTACTTTAAATGATTTAGCTGTTAAATTAAGTTGTCAATTTAAACTATGCAATTGAATATGAGACGCACACTTTATAGTCATTGGTAGCGCCTACTGTTGGCCTGAAGGGGCAATTATTCATGTCGGGAGCTATAAAGATTATGGGTTTATGAGCAGGGGATTTGTCCTCTCCTTGTGGTCAGAGGGCTGCTGCTGTCTGCCCACACACTAAAAAGGGACTCACAATACACACACACACACACACACACACACACACACACACACACACACACACACACACACACACACACACACACACACACACACACAGGCAGCAAGATTTAGGAGAAAAGTAGATGAGTATTGAGCATGGAATATATCTTGTTGAAAACTGCACCCATGGGGACAGAAGAGAGCGAGCGCAGGCCAAAAAGAAGGCAAACAAAGGAAGCTGGCTGCAAAGGAAAGATTTTTTTTTTTAAACAGAAGAAGAAAAGACACGAGACCATTTTAAAAGGGATGTCGAGCGAGATGCAGGCGAGGCCTGGTGGAGGCAAAATTTGTGTCATCTTTTTAAAAAGCAGGTTTACCTCCATGCTCGTCCTCATCCTCATCCTCGTCCTCCTCTCCCACCCCTTTCAAATTACGGCACGGGTTGCAAGAGAGGATCAAACAAGCCGCGGTGTCTTATTCATTTTTTATCATCCTCCTATTCACTGAGGAGGGAAAGGAAAAGGAGGAGTGAGAGGCAGCCACACTGGGAGACTGGGGGGAAGGAAGGGAGAAGAAAAACAGAATAACCTACTTTTTCCTCCTCCCCTCTCTGGGTGGATATGTCGGAGCTTAACGAATTACAAACACACACGGACACTCGTGTGCAATCGCTGCACTTGTAATTGCTCCAGTTGTTGCACGTGAACAGTGGAGCGTGGATCCCGGAGGTGGGAACAACTCTGAGGGAAACAAAAGAGTTGGCGGGCACACAGCCTCACCGCTGGCACTGCGCAGCGGCATGCTGCTAAGGATCGAGCGTGATCTCGCCCCCCGAGCCCCGAGCACCAAGTGGAACGAGTTTCTCAGGCCTCGTCTTCCTTGTGCCACAATCTTCGCTGGGTTTTTGCACTCGCTGTTTAGCGGTGGAGCTGTGACTCTCCGTTGGCACCTCATTATTTCCTCGGGCGCCGAGGGGCAAAAGGCTCCCGATTCCTCAGATGCACAGATAGAAAGAGAGACGAGTGATAGCGAGACGAGGGAGGCGGCAGTGCCATTCAGTTTCCCACTGTGCTCCGCCGCGCTGACGAGACACCTCAAACATGTCTCAGACTCGCACATACGGATTGAAGTACAGTAGCGGCAGGAGGAGGAGGGATGAAGAAAAGAGGCAGAGGGAAAGGGAGGGAACAGATTAGAAGAGAGAGAAAGGCAGAGGCGGTGAAGAGGGGAAAGACAAACTGTCTGAGATGGATTCCAAGAGGGAGAAAAGTGTCGGCTGAGAAGCGAGCAACAGCGGAGGGAGGCGTGGAAGGCAGGCAGAGAACAGAGTGAAACTTTTTGCAAGAGCTCGTTTCGCCAGCGAACCCCACAGTAGCTGAAGAGATGCCGCAAGTCTCTCTGTTTGCGGCTGCCAGTCCAAATCAGCAAACCTTATTCTGTCATTCAGAGCTGCAGGTATTCAGTCCCAGACTTCCTCCACCAGCTACTCACATGCAGCCTAGATAAATACACCCCAAGCCTGGATGGTCCAACAGGAAATGGCATGACAAGCTTTAGTTTCAGGTTCTGTTTTTGGATCAGGGTGAACTAAAAGTAAAAGTATGTAACATGGATATTATCATGTCTGCACACGTGACATGTTTAGTTGACTAATTTAGTCCAGAGTTCCTCCAAAGGCTAAATGTAAGAATGATTCTTGCCTTTTTGGACATTTTTTGCACTTTATTAGCACATTGGAGGAGATTTTTCTCCTTGTCATACCCACATCTATATAATTTCCTTTGTGGTAGAGCCTTGCATATAAAGCCTGATATCTCACCTGGGAGATTGGTGAGGTCGACATTGATGAAAAGTACGGCACCTTCACCTTGCACGCTAGTATGTTTGTCCTTAAAGTTGTTACCATGTGAGGTGGGAATGAAAAGTTTCACATGTCTCCCCAGAAAACAGCAAAACATATATATATATATATATGTAGCTGACTTGAATTTGACTGGTTTCCCTTTCAAGTTTGTCTGTGGACTCTCCTCTGGGCACTGGAGTGCTAACGCTATTCCACAGTGTCCAGACCAAAGGTGATGCAACAGGTTAGGAATGCTGCCACTGGGCAGAGTCATGGTATTCTTGGTATAAACTAGGGTGTCTGTAGTTAAGGAGGTAGCTCAGGTAGAGCAGGTCATCTACTGGTTCATTTCCTGGCTGCTCCAGTCTGTGTGCCAAATAGTCTTGGGCAATAGTTCTAGTTCCACCCTAGGCTGTAAAATCTGAAACATTGTAACAGTTTGATTTTTTTCTTTTAAATATTTTTCCTGTTTCCAAGTGAAAAAGAACAATGATCAGTACAACAGCATGTGATCGTCATTAACGCAGGAATAGGCAGCCTAAAAACAGACAATAAACCCCACAGTTTGAACAATTTAACAAAAGAAAATCTTCAAAGTGACATTTCATTTTTATCGGTCAGCCATTTATGATTTTAAAAAGATTCCGCTCATTTCTGTTTGGAGGAAAATCTGATTATTTGGACTGGATTTATTGGAAGTTTTTGTAATGCCAGAGAACCGCTTGATCTGGCAACAGTGATAAAGTCTTTTAGTAACAGCTACTCGTTTCAGCTGACATAATTGGCGGGTACGCACTCGAAATGAGAACGTTTTGTTGACTTCTGTCAGGAATAAGGAGCCGTTTTGTTTCCAAAAGAACCAATAATCTCTAAAGACACATCTGACGCTATTTTTTATTTTATTTTATAAAAACCCGCATTTGTGACGGGCAAAGAAGAGAAATATTGACAGGCGTGGTAACAATAACAGATGGGGTGTGCGAGAAAATCTATACATCAGCAATCACATTATGGATCTCTGTGTGTTCTGGCCTCTTTGTGTCGCAGTCTGAATGTGTTCATTAGGAGAGTTGTTTTTCAATCAGTTATTCATGCAGCTGCTTGAGCACGCAACATGTCAAGAATACCATATGCATAAAAAAGCAATATTATTGTGCTGATCATGTAAAGCATATTTATGAGCAAATATTCCTCCTGCAGTTATAAAACAAACAGTTTTTCCACATGAGCTCAGCTATAGATTGAAGCCTTAGATGAATATTCATTGCTCATATTAATAGCCAGGAGAGGAGAGGAGAAGAGGGGGAAAGATTTGGGAGAGAGAGGCAGAAGTGTTTAGATGCTGCAGCTTGTTATTAATAAAGCTGATTATCATCTAAGGCTCATTCTCCGCGTGCCCTTTCTTTTGATATTTATCCCTCACCCTCTCCTTGGCTTTAGAAACCTGCATCAACAAACTCCTGCACTGCAATAAATTGAATTAATTAAAGACCAAAATAGACCGGGTGGAGGAACAGGTAGTGAGGGAGGTGTCGATTGTTGTTGCACCCTCTTTGGGAAGCAGACAGTCATACGCATCAGCTGCTCGTGTGTCTCACCGGCCATCTGTCAGGGACAACTAGATCAGGATGGCAGCTCTCCAAAGCCTCCCTCTTCCGCTCTGTCTCATGCTCTCTGTGGCGTTCGGCGGCATGCGTATCGCTCTCACTCAACGGTCATTACGAGTCAAATGAGTGTGACTTAATATCTCAGTTTCATGTCCTCATCTGGCCGCTTCAGTCCTGCTTTAATAACGGTCTCAGGGCCGAGAATCTGTAATGTGAATGTAGCTGCAGTGCTACACTTCCTGCTGTAATAAAACGGCTTATACAGCGCGACACGCACGCTGTAATCTCTACCTTTTGTTTTTACTGCTTACAATACAAGAATACCCATTAACATACACTTTACCCCAGTTATGTCTACTTAAGGGGCCTATTTCCATTCACACAGTATTGTGTGCTTTCTGCACCCGACAACTTATTGCATCTGTATGATGCTAAAATATTCAAACCTAAGTCCGCTTTTTATGTTTTTATAGCTGCACAATTACATTAATAAAATGTAATTGTTTTGCTTTCCATTTTATTCACATTTACCCGGGATTATTAGATTTAACTTAATTTGTGCGTGTTTTTAAAATGTACTTACTTACACTAAGTATTTTCTGCCCACACACCGAGCAGTATCACTGTGCAAACCTGCTTCATTTCATAATTTGACTTGCTATTTGCAAGTGGAGAAAACTTTAAACCATTAAAGTGACATCGCTTTAATAAGTGGGTTATATTCTTTTCTGACTTTGGTTTTTGTAGACATGTTATTTGATTTGCAAGTGTTTGTGGTAGAGAGCAGTGTATTAACAGCTTCTGTGGCAATTAAAAATTTGGAGTACTTCTGGAAATAAGTCCCATAGCCCCTCCTAAGTTTAGTTTTCTCTTTTTTCAATCATTTCATAAATGCCCCAGTCATTTTTTATATCACCGAATAACCAAAATAACTTCTGGAAGATGGATCGCATTAGAAGTAAGTATGAATTTAACAGCATAATCCATGTATGCTGCATTACACCCTACAAATTCAGATTAAGCATTTCATTAGTCTGTTGACAGCTTAATATCTCTTTTCTCTAGAGCCACGAGGGGTTCTCAGTTGGAAAATTGCAGGTTTATTTCAATTTGCACAACTTCTTCTACCTGCCTAATCCTCTAAGTCAATATTTTAATGGAAAACTTTTATCTGTCCCAGGTCTCAAGTCCCTGTCAGACTGTAAACAAAGTCCAAGTGCTTTTCTGCTTGTCAAGTGAGCAGCTGGAAGCTACAGCTGACATTCATCAGCTTTAGCTTTGTTTGGGGAACGGTACTTTGTACCATCCTGCCTCTGTTGCTTTACCTTTCATTTCTCTTTAGCAGCATATTTTTTTCTCATAAACTGTGCTGGCATCGCCCTCACCAAGTTAAAAATTAATTGCTCATGCAGTTTATCCAAATGCCCTTTTAAGGGACATGTGTAAAGGGTTTCACTGACCCAAGTTTCCCTTTTATATAATTTTTTTTTCCTTCATCAAAGAACTGTTTTTATTCGTTTTGCCAGAGGAAGCAATATAGGGTCAAATGATATATCAAAAACCCTAAAATGTGGCTATTTCCAACAGATGCTAAGTTAGCAAGCTAGCCAAAAGGTTCCCAGATTGGAATTTAAATATCACACCCTTGCCGCCATGTTTTGCTTTCCATATTAATGTTAACCATCTGCTAAAGTTTGTGACGAAGGGACAAGCTTGTTGAAGTGATGTTACTGCTAACAAACTGCTAACATTGCTGTTGCAGCAATGTTAGCAGTGTTAGCTAACACTGCTGTTGCATTCGTGTTGATGCTAATCAGAGAAAACAGGTTTTGTGAAGATTTTTACTTTTCTCTGTGATGCTGTTTACTCCATTTTTACTGTATGACGAATTTCCTGAAATGTGTAATTTATTTACTTAGGACCTAATGTGATAATTTCACATAGCAAAGATGTATTTACACTAGCGGATAAAAAGCTTGTATAACCTTTTTAGTTTTTGACACTTTGGCTCTCCCTCTGGTCAAAGGTTAAAACTGTCAAGAGAGGATGACAGGGGGTGTCAAAATTAATCAAAGTTGAACTTCACAGATTCACTTCTATCTTAAGAGAGAATCTGTAATCAGTCATTTCCACTGAGGGATGGAAAAATGTTAATATTTTAAATGTTGACGTGACTAGACCTTTACCGACCACGTCACTGTAAAAAAGAAATTGATGGAGGAGAGTTTGTGAGCCTTTAAAGTTTTATTGCTGCAGTTATTTCGAAAGCATTTTTTATATAAAATGAGGTTTTTTTGAATAAAATCACTTTATTATAAATGTATTTATTAACTTCTGCTCACATCAGACCTTCTCATGAATAATGCACATAGAAATGTTTGATGGTGCTCTACTACTTGTAGAGTGCGGTGTCCAACGGTGGTATGTGGTAGGTTTTTAGTCACGTACACAAGCGCCTTTAAGAAGACCCATTTCAGCCCAGTTTAATTACCACTAACTTTTAAAACTTTTAAAACTCTGGTCATGTTTCTCCCATACTGTGGTATAACCTACAGCACTCCAATCCAAGGTCAAAACCACTTAGTGGACGGTAAAATATTTATGATATAGGGTACGCGTTTAATGGTGGCACCCTTAGCCAACTACTATGTCTCCCCCTCGCTCTGACGTTTTGCTGAGCTCCAGCCGTGTCCTCCAGCCTACAGATGAGCTCTTCCCCCAGGGGCAGGACCACATCGTCCTCTGCCTCTCCTGGATGCTCCCATTGGAGAGCCAGCAGGGGGAATTGAGCGGCTCAGGAGCTGTCCTTAAGCAAGGGGAGGGGTAGATTTATAGCTGGTGATTTATTAAGGCGACAGAGGGAGAGGGAGCAGCAAGTAATCAGAGCAAGACGGCAGGGCAGTGACTCCCTACAAGTTCATGTGCTTGAAAAATTGTGGAGAATAAGGTACACTCGTCAAAGCTCGATACACTCATCCTCTCTGGGCGAGAGGAAAACATCCAGAGTATTTTAGTGGACGAGCCAGACTAAATGATGGGGCTGCCGCAGATAGCTCGTGAAAGTGTGTGTGGCTGTGAGGTTGAGCTCCCAGCCTGTGATTAATCTACCACTGTCTGTCTAATTACCAGCCATGCCCCTCTGTGTTCGCTGGCTCCACCGTAGACGCGCTGACCCACGCCGGAAACTCGGTGCTCCCGATGCAAATTAAAAGCCCTGTAAATATTTGCTTTTAACTCTTGCAGACACATTGTTTCCAATTTTGCGCTTCACTGGTCTGCATCCCTGACACCCCCTCCTTCACAGATGCACACTTTTCTGCCCACCACGGATGCATTTGTGCATACATTTACTGTCAACAAGTTTACCATCAGCCCACACACTCGCTACCTCCTCTGTCTAGCCCTCCTTTCTTTCGTCTTAACCGCATCCTCCCATTGTTTTGCAGTTGGCAGTCTATCAGCCCATTTTTCCCCCCCACTGTCAGATAAGCCTAGTCTCTGTAGGAAGTAAATAAAGAGTATACGGTGGGGAGGAAGGACAATGAACATTGTTTTAAGCTAGAAACATTGAATTAAAACAGTAAACTGGTTTCTTTAGTTTATAAGAAAATATTTTTGGTTTTGCAATGTAATGTAAATCCACAAATCTTTGTTGCTGGTGTAAGCATTATGCATGCACACATGCTGTGAGGCATCTTTGGAAAGTGCTAATCAGCCATGACAATCATGTTGCGTGAGCTAGCCAGTCATTATCAGCTATGGTGGTTAACGTCTGGTTACACTGGTGAAAGAGTGTTTAAAGATCCAAATAGATGAGAATAATCTGGTTTTCTTTATTTAAAGCCAACATTTGAACCTAAACGTGGATTTAGCGAATAGTTGTTTCATTTTATTGACTTATTCATTGATTAGCAGAAAGATCACCTGCATGATGGAATGATTGTCTAGTTCCACCAGCATCATGTGAGGAATGGTGAGCATGGCAGAAGAAAAATAACTTTACTGTTTTATGTAGACATCAAAGCCTTGGCGTCTCCATGAGCTGAAAAAAAAAAATCATTTCCTTGTTTGCTGTAATAGTTTTCCCATTTAGCTGCTGTTAATTTAGTTGATCAGTGTGCTTAACACTCTTAGCTTACAGCGTGCTTTGAATTTGATTCTTTTTGGGAGAAAGGAAGGTAATAAAAAAATGATAAGGGATTGACAGGAAGAAGTGTGAGCGAACGCTTACCTGCCATTCGGGTTTTGCCATTAAGGAGCTCACAGAAAGGCTGTCAGCAGGATGGCAAACATACAGAAACACACATACATGTCCACCCCATCTATTGGTATTAATGTGGCATCTGCTGAGATGAAACGGCACTTTTCTGTTCAGCCACTCAGCATCCACTCTACCGTGCCCTCGCAATTACCTTGCAATCAACACGTCAAACTCGCATGGTGCAGATAAAACACACACCAGGGCTGCAGATACACAGATAAACTACAAACAGCAGCATATGTTTTTTTTCTCAAGGTATATGCACTGATAACCGTGTATTATACCCATGCACACAGTCACAGGGATACATTGGCGTTTCAATATCCAATTTTCCTGTCACAGCCTTGATGTGTTAATTAGCAAATGTGAAAACAAATGAGTTGTGCTGATTCAGAGGCTGTCAGGGTTGACATGATAACGAGCGCGATGCATTTGTGTGCGTGGGCTTGACTTGCCTGCACATTGACAAGGTAAATGTAGTGTATGCGATTTTTCATTTGTGTGTTATAGGCCTACTTTGATTTGTCTCCATTTCTCTCCCAGTCACTTCATATTTTTTCTTTCTAACCACAAAACAATTTTAAAACAGTGACTCCTTTTGATCTCTTACAAAAACTTCACTCCCTGAATTCCAGCTAATAGCCAGTACCCTTGGCACAGCAAAGTCGGTTTATTATCTGTCATTAAGTTGAGTCTGGTGAGTGTACTGACAGACTGACTGGAAACACAACACGGAGCTAGAGTTGGTAGGCAATTACAGGGAAGGCAGTGGTGGGCGATTCTGCAGCTGTATTCGAGTAGAATTGGGTGGAATTGGTTTTAATGGGATTTGGATTGTGCTTGGTAAGGTATGTGGCAAAACGGTGATGGATGTGATTGTGAGGCTGTGGTCTCTAGATTTAACAAAGCAGGAGAATTAGAGAAGCTTCCTAGAAGGAGAAATATTGTGGACTGGATAGTGTCTGCATCAGAAACTGGTCAAAGGCACTGGATGCTGAAAGCAGTGATTATAGTTGATTGCGGACAAAGACAACTGCAGACATCAGCCATAAGCAGTCATTTCTATTTTTTGAAGTCCTGAAGGGCGACGTCCACACAGAGCCTTTTACTGACCATCTCATAATTACATTTCTCAGACCCAAGAAGTCTCTCGCATCACCGTGCATGAATTCTGGCCCACTCTTCTTTCAAACGTTGATTCCGTTCATAGATGTTTGCAATCATTCGTTTATGCATAGTTCTCTTAGGGTTCCTCCACAGCATTCCTGTCAGGCGGAGGTTTCAATGGGCCATTGCAACACCTTGATTCTTTTCTTTTTCAGCCGTTGTTTTGTTGCATGATCCAATTTTCGACTCATTGAGTGCAAGGTGCCCAAGTCCTGTGGCCACAAAACAAGCCCAAATTACCACCCTTCCACCAACGTGCTTAAATGTTCATATGACGTGTTTGTTTGCCCTGATATGCTGTGTTTCCGTGTGGCCAAACACAAACATTTATTACGGCCGACGATCTCCACTTTGGGCTCGTTTATCCAAAGCACATTAGTCCAGAAGTCTTCCGGTTTGTTCAGATTCAACTTGTTTAGACTTTTTCTCATCGTACTCTCATGAACTCCAATACTAACTGAGGTCTGTAGAGTCTGAGATGTAGCTCTTGGATTTTTTGCTAACTGTCTGAGGATTGCATAGTCAGATCTGAGATTAAATTGCTGGGATATCCACTACTGGGAAGATTGCAGCATTGTGTTAACAAACTGGCATAAAAGGTGCTCACATTTGCTCATAATCAATTAATAAAGTGCATTGAGTAGCAGCACCTAGCTCTTATTTACCCTCTTCATTCCTATGCAAAGAGTAAGACTGTACTTTTAACAGCATTTGGTAGAGTCCAATGAAAGCTTTATTTTTCAAATACACTTATGTGTAAAGGGTTAAATAGTTTTGCTGCTAATCTTGTGGACCTGTTTTGGTTCAGTTTTTTTTAAGGTTTGTTCTTGTTCATAAGGCTGTTTTATTTAGCTAAAGTTCTGATATGAATGTTGATGTCTTGTTAAATATCCCAATTGTTTGATCTTCGGGCTGAAGGAAGAACAACACTCGGTGTACAAATGCTTAATCAACAATCTCTTTATTCCATACAATTCTCCTTATTCCATACAACACTTTGAGCATAAACGTCCAGATGGGAGATGTGGACAGGAGGGTGTCTACCAGATCACGAAGTGTCTGACCGTTTCTCACATTCTTATAGCTTCGGCCTCCCTCCACACTAAGAATCCACATTCTTTCTCTCTTACGGCGCCTAAGTGACAGCCTTGATTTCCTGTTTTATTTCCTCTTGATGAGATGGAGCAGAAAACCTCTACGGTATGTTCTGTTCTCTTTGTAATCAGAAAAGGAAGGCCATGATTCTAAACAAACAGCATTTCTTATAACTCAGCAGTATAATGCATCATAAAACAGTGTAATGATTAATCCAAGGCATAATGTGGCCTATAGCCATATAATGATTCAACAGTTCTTTGATTAGAAGTATAAGGTGGCTTAAGATAGTATAATAATCTCACAAAAGTAATTTAGGAACTTTGATATATTTGAATGAAAATTAAAAGTTTTACATTTTTGTTGGCAAGTTTAGTTATCTAAAAGCATCGTTTTGGTATTGGTATTTATGAATTGCGCCGATGGTGCTTGATGCTTTTATTTGATCGTGGTTCCTCTGGCAATCTTTGGATTGCCCTTCTGTTTGTCTCTACCATATTTTGGATTAAACCTAGATAGTCTCTTGTCCTTGTTTGGCTGGTTACTTGAACAATTTTAGATCTCATCAGACATCCATCGATTTGCTTCCGCTTATCCTTTTCTTGGTCGCGGGGGGCACTGGAGACTATCCCAGCTGTCTTAGGGTGAGAGGATACACCCTGGACAGGTCGCCAGTCTGTCACAGGACTAATACATAGTAGGAGCCAATCGCACTCACATTCACTCCCACATTCACACCTATCAGCAATTTAGTGTTTCCAATTAACGTATCCTGACTAACTGCATGTCTTGGGACTGTGGGAGGAAGCCAGAGTACCCGGAGAGAACCCACTTAAACTCCACACAGAAAGGTCCTGGCCTGATGGTGGAATTGAACTGATGGTGAAAGTGAAGCAACAGTGCTAACCACCTTGCCACACACCCTCATCAGACATTTGTTCTCAAATGATCAAAAGCTATATAATGATTAAATAATTCATGAGGAACAACGTATACACAGATCGAGTACACACAAACATTTCCTTTTTGATGTGTAGATGAGTCAGTTACATCCATGACTAATCTTAATCAATTCTTCACCCTGCTTTAGAAACTGTAAAGGAGAACAATTTATTCCTGTTAAGCGTGGTGTAATTTCAATCACACTTACTGATCGCGCTTCAGTCTCCACGAGCAGAGACATGACCTACACGTGGAAGATTAACAGCAGGTTAATTGGGGGAAGTCTCTGTCATAAAAGTGGTGCTGAACACTCCTCCCTGTAATTAAAGATAACAAAAGTAGACTTGCTGTTGAAAACATAAGCACTTAAGTAATTCTTCCCTGAATGTGTGCAGCGAAGCAACTCCCCCACCCCTCATGGCACCAACATCAAAGTGTGGTGTCAGTTTTGAAGCAGAGATAGGCAAAATAAAACACAGTTTGTGGAATGCGATCCCCGCTGAGACTTATAGTAATTAGTCAGAGAGAAAATTGTTCAAACATGTTGGAGAGAACAAAACAATAAAAAGAACACTTGCAAAATCGGATAAAATCTAATTGTCTGTGCAGAGTCTTTATTAGTTTTGTCAATGACAGATTTTCAGATCATGGCTTTTAGTCTTGTATTGGAACTATTTCTACACTAAATCCAAGACTTCACTTGCTTCAAAACACCACCTCACAGTCATTAGTCATGGAAGGAAGGTGGGGTGGTGGCTCACAGAACTTTCTGTTACTGAAAAGAAAGATCACTTCTTTCACATGGAGAGGCTTTATTTGTTTTACTCTTTCTTCTGTCCTCATCGGGGGGATATTTTTCTTAAAGCGGTGATGCATTTGTTGCTAGCTACCTCACAGATGATTGACTTTTTCCAACCATTGCAAAATACACCTACCCTTGTATAAATACCTGGTGGAAATTAAGTTCTCTCTCAGGACAAAGGCAAAGTTAATTGAGCGTTCTGTTGAATGGTGTTGAACAGCGTTCCTGCTGCAACCTCAATAGACGATTGATGGCACTCACACAGTATCATCGAGAATCATCATCTGACCTCACAGTTCTTGTCGTCTTCGTGGCGCTTTCACGTCACTTATGCCTTCATTTCTTCCGATCCATAGCTTTCCTGTTTTTGCACCTTTTTGCCATCTATTCCTTGTCCTGCCTTCGGTTCCACATCAGGTCTTGTCTGGTGATGGTGTTGCCTGGTTTCCTCAGTGTATGGGCTATCCACCTCCATCTTTTTCTTCCTATCTCTTTCTTTACAGATCTTTTATTCGCTTTTTCCCACAGGTCATGCATCTTGATCTTGGTCTTGCTTAATCAGAATGTTGCTGTAATGAGCCATGCACCATGAACCTTCCAACTTAGTAGTGCCTTTCTCTACTTTTAGATAATATTAGCACAACTACTTCCATGCGAGAGGCATCATCTTCTTCATGTCTCATTACTTATCAGTCTATTCCAGGGGTGGGGAACTCCAGGCCTTGAGAGCCGGTGTCCTGCAGGTTTTAGATCTCACCCTGGGTCAGCACACCTGAATCAAATGATCAGTTCATTACCAGGCCTCTGGAGAACTTCCAGACATCTTGAGGAGGTAATTTAGCCATTTAAATCAGCTGCGTTGGATCAAGGACACATCTAAAACCTGCAGGACACCGGCTCTCGAGGCCTGGAGTTGCCCACCCCTGTTCTGCTCTGTCCTGATTGAATGCACCTAGTCTCGCTGGTCCCTATTAATGCAAGGCTGTAATTTTGCATTGCTTTAGCAATTTAGTAAGCCCTTCCAGTTTGATACATGGTTTGGACTTTCCATGTATTTTAATCCTGGTTGGAGGAAGGATTTTTGGTCCTGTAGTTTCCAAAAACTCCTGACTTTTACTGAATGGCGTGCTTTGGGCCTTGGGTTGAAGGTCGTTTTTCCAAATTCAACCTTCCTTGATGTTCTCTTGTCAATATTTTTGGGTTTTGTGGGATAGGGTTGCCAGCCAACCCTCCTCCTTTTTCATCCAGGCGTGGGAACCACCATGGGGGAGTTGAAAGTGAGGAAAAAATCTACAAGGAAAAATTTTTTCTCAATCTGTGTCAGTTGTTTCAGCTCAACTGAACATCGTATTATTGCATTATTGTATAGGGTTGTTACCTTACAATACAAATAGACTTGAATTGAATTGAAAAAAGTTGGTGTTCTGTTAAAAAAAACAAACAAACAAACAAAAACTAATCCAAACATAAAAATAAAGATTTTCTAGGTGTCCCACTTGTGGAATACCTCCAATCTGCTAACTGTAAAACAGAATAACATAGAATTGAATTATAAAGATAGTTCCTATGGATGGGACTGCTGTCAACGATCAGCTGTCTAGGTATGGACCAATAACCAATCCAAATATCAGATGCTCTGTTATACGGGATATTTCACATTTCTTTAATCTTTAGTGAACATACATTCTTGACTTGTCAGTTTGTTCCTGTGATTTGTCGTCTTATAAACACATTTAAATAGTTTTCTTACATCTGCATCGTTCATTGCTTTCTAAGTGTGCCAGTTGAGACGTTAGCTGTTGTTTTTTTCCTTTTCCTTTTAAGTTCTTTTAGCTTAGATGTTGGATAATATCTATCTGATATTCTCCTCGGCAGCTGCTCCTGTCAGATCAGTCACTCCGCTTTCTTCTCCACCTTGCTTAGAAGCATTTAGTCGTCCATTATATGCATATATGCTCACCGTTCACTGCTCAGTTTTCTCTTCTTTGAGGCATTCATTTCTTTTGTAGCCGAAGTGATATCGACTGCACGGAGTAATGGTGATATTTGTTATTGTTATAGCTGTTGGCCTAATGACAACTACATCTATTTGAACCTCGTACCAGGCAGGCATCATTTCACATCAACAGATTAAGCAGCAAAATGATATCACTTACAGACGTATAGGTCAAATGAAAGTGTTTGAGTGGCCGGATCTTTCCAATAGCTGTGATCCTGATTTGCTCAAGCCTGCTCAGTTGATGAATGTGTGGCACAGTGGTGTAAAGGTCGCAGTGAGGCTGGAAGGTTGTAATCACAGACTGTGTGGCAAAGATGGACACTATGCTGCCGTTTGCTGGTGTCAGGAGTCCATATTTTGAAGACTTGTCGTTAGGGTTAGGATTACCTGTCACCATCTTCATTTTCAAGAACCAGAAGGAACCACATTTGGATGATAGGGTGTCTTATTGAGTGTTAGTGTGTGCAGCACAGTTATTTATGGCCATATTTTGTCATATAATTTCACCATCAACACCACAAACACGTTTTTCCTAACAGGTTGTAAACATGCTTTTTAATAGGCCATTTGTACATGTGAGTACAGTATATGGGGAGTGACTCACTTTTGGTGCCAGCCTCAAATGGCCACTCCAGGAAGTGCAGCTTCCACACTGGCGTCATGCTTTCAGCCCTGGAAAACATGCTCTGGAGCTTGATGCCAGACATTTCTCTTCCTGTATTACTGCTCAACAAAAGGCCCACATGTGCATCCAGTAGAAAAATCCTTAACTGTGGAAAACGCTGGGATGCAATTGATTCGCATGTTTTTTTGTGCTGCTCATCTTCGATGATTCAGAATGACACAGACCTGTAACAAAGTATCTTGCGGTAAAGACTGGTTTCGAATTGAAAATCTTTTTTTTCTTTTTTTGAATTGCAGCATCATTTGCCTTTCTCATTTAAATTAGAAATAAGTAGGAGATGAAAAAGAAGTGCAGGGGAAGATGAGTTTCCCACTGACAGTCTGCCACGGAGTGGCCTGTGCAGTCTCCCTCAGTCTCACTGCCTCCTGGGAGTTGAGGAAAACATTCTGCTGATGACATGAATCTTGGATGAGTGTGCATCTGTGTGTGAGTGTGAGATAGTGTTGCATGCATACAGAGAAGTACAGTATTCTGGGAGAACCTGTTCATTTAAATCTGCGTCTGTGAGTATGATAGCGTGCGTGCGCCAGTGGCGCCAAAATTCCACACACACATTCCCATGAATATCTTGTGTGTGGCTCTGTTGACATGCTGAACCGTCCTCTCCCCAGTCCACCCCCATTCTCTCTTTCTCTGCTTCATCAATCACTTAAGCTTTCCCACTGCTCATGGCAGAGCTGGACCAATTAAACCCTCTAATTGAGCCAATTAGCAATTAAACACTCAGATGCACCACAAAATTCTGGCGGTCCCCGCAGGCATACTCGTGTCTGCCAGGAGCTTGGCCAGGAATTCTGACATACATGTGTCACGAGGTGCAAGTTTTGGGCAAAAAGGAGTCCAGTTGTCCCCCTTCCTGGGCTCATCACGTCCCTGAGAATCTCTCCTCCTTGTGTCACTTTGACTCGAGGCCTCTTGAAGGGCCTCTGCTGACCACAGAGAAGCTTTTCATTAACAGGACCTGTTTCCTCTCCATCTTTATTCTCACCTTTCATCTCCAGTTTGGCTCTCTCGTCATCCCTGCTCCTTTTTCTTTTTTTCCCTTCCCCTCCGACACTCGTCTCTTCGCCCGTCTCTTTTATGTACGTTGGAGGATGAAAGTTTAACAGCAGTGTAGATGGTTATTTTTGATTGTTGGGTGTGTGGGTGAAGGGCTCGTCCCAGACTCTCCGTGGTTTAATTAGAGCGCGCGTCGTGCTGCCCGCTTCTCAGCGAGCAGATACACACCCCGACGCACACACGGGGGGGCGTGGGCAGAACAACAAAGTCCACTCGGAGACGAACAAAGGCAGGCGGCAATATATTTAGTGTGCACGCGCGGGAACAAACAAAAACAAGGAGAGATTAGAGGCGCTACAGGCCCGCTCGCAATTACTGCTCTCTCTTTTTTAACTTT
This sequence comes from Rhamphochromis sp. 'chilingali', assembly GCF_963969265.1. NCBI lineage: Eukaryota > Metazoa > Chordata > Actinopteri > Cichliformes > Cichlidae > Rhamphochromis > Rhamphochromis sp. 'chilingali'. Next base: position 23,449,427 of record NC_137929.1, read on the forward strand.
TTTTTTCACCATGCATTTCCCCAAAAGCCCGAATATATCCTCTCCAAGAGCTTGTTGTACATAAGAAACTATTAATACATGAATGAGCCTCCTTATTTGTGTTATCTGCTCATCAGCCTATAGACTCTAATTATCTGCCGTCTTGCCTCAAGCCTCTTAAATCCCATACTTTTACATTTTAAATGGCTTTATTGGCAGTGTGAGAGAAAGGGGGAGTGGGGGGGGGGGGGGGAGAAAACAAAAACAGAGGTGGGTACAGGCGATGCAATAATATCCTTAATGATGCCTTTAAAGGGGACAATTACGGTAGGGCGATAAAGCAAAGGGGAGAGTGTGAAAAAAAATGCGATAAGAGTGAAAAAGAGTGCGCTAACACTGAGGAGATATCTCACTGTACTCCCAGCGTTACTTACTGCCGGGCCTTGTGTGTCCCGCACCGTTACATAACACCACGCAACAACGTAACGGCAGCCTAATCTCCTCCTCGCCTCATGCATTTCCTGACTCTGGATCTGTTAGATGAGGATTTGCACATTTCCGCTGTAGATTACATGAATGGCTGTGCACAATGTGGGCTTTCATTCATGTGTGGCTCAGTTAATGCTACGAGTGTGTCTCTGTGTTCTGCGTATAGCCAGAGAGCGCCCCAGCTGGGCTGTTCTAAGCTGCTTACAGGCGCACATTATTGACATTTGACCTTACTGGGCAGTGAAAGGCTCGCCCTAATCTCCAGCTTCTACTCGTCCACCAACGCTGTCTACTGTACTGTCTGTAGTGTTGCCTCCACGAGAACCTCTGAAGCCTCGAGGAATTTAATAGAAATATTGAGGCATCACTGGCAGCGTTGTTCGGTGGAAACTCGGCAGAGATGCGTGCGTGCTAGCTGCCAGGTTGAGCTCGGGCCGCCAGGAGGGATCGTGCCCTCATGCAGGTCGCACTGGGACAGCAGGATTTTCATACATAATGAATAGAGAGACATGTAGAAATGTGCACTCAGCAAGGAGCATATATGGGATTATGTTGCAAACGCCAGAGGAAGTAAAAACATGATGTCAGAAATTGCATTTGTGTCATTGTGTTTGTTTTTGTTCTTCCGTCCATGTTGGAGAGAAACATTTTCAGCCTTGTGATGTAACGACGTGAAGTGAAACACGTTGATCGTCACATGAAATGCTCCCAAAATGAACCCTTGTTAGTTTGATCTCCACAACACTGGCTCTGGATTTAGAAAATCTTTCATTTCAGGAAAAAAAAGAAAGAAAAAAGGTCCCTTGGCAACAGCTGAAGGTGAAAAAATGTTGAACTGACAACATTTAATGGAATATATTTCTGTTTCAGATAAGCTTAATCTCTTTTATCTTTTCTTCCTCCCTCCCCCCACCCCCGCTCTCTCTCTCTTTATCACCGTCCCTTAAATCTCTTCCCTCCTCCCCCCTGCTTCTCTGTCTCATTCTGCAGAATTCATCATCAATCCAATTATCTGGATAATTGAGGACGAATAGGTATGGAACGCAACAGAGCCATGGCTTGGGAAGTGTTTCGGATCACCGTTGCTCAGAATCACCACTGACCTGGCACCCACTCCAAGGTCCAAACCCCTTTATCCGGCACCCAGAGCCCAAAGGACCCTTCTCTCCCAAGCAGCTGCCTTGTCCTCCACTTCACCTTCATTCAGCGCCCTTAGTCTTGGTCGAGTTTCTAAAAAAGCTCCTTTTTAGTCATTAAGGGTTTTTTACCTTCCAGATTGTTGGATATAATCCACTTTTGCTCATAAAGAGAGACGTTTTCCCAAACTGACTAAAAGCAGGTGGCTGAACGGTATGAACTCAGTCATGAAGCCCCTTCCATTCTTTATAAATAGACAGAGTCGGCGGAGTTTGTCGTCAAGGACAAGCCACCTCAGCCTTATGACAGACTGGTGCCTCATGAGCGTCCTAGGCCTCATTCTGCTCTTCAGTCTAGCCTCGAGCCAGAAGATGGATCCTTCTAAACACCCTATCGTGACCACTAACTATGGGAAGCTCAGAGGCATCAAGAAGGACTTGAACAATGAGATTCTTGGCCCTGTGGAGCAGTACCTGGGTGTGCCCTACGCCACGGCGCCTATCGGCGATCGCCGTTTTCAGCCACCTGAGGCCCCGGGATCCTGGCAGGAGATCCGCAACGCCACCCTCTTTGCCCCTGTGTGCCCTCAAAATGTTCACGGTGTACTGCCGGAGATAATGCTACCCGTGTGGTTCACAGACAACCTGGACGTGGCGGCCGGTTACATCCAGAACCAGAGCGAGGACTGCCTCTACCTCAATGTCTACGTGCCCACGGAGGATGGTGAGTGGGGACAGGGTGAAATGAAGGGTTGGTGGATGTGGGACTTTGATAGGTAACATTTAGCACAGGGAATAGGTGGACTTTTCACTAAGCTCCAAACCCTTTAGTTACTATTACCGTACCGTTCTTGTTGAGCTTTCCATGCTCACACAGCAGGCACACAGTTACTGCTGTACATGTGTTTTTTAAGTCTGCAACATCAGGTTCTTGGTAGAAAAAGCCGACTCATCTTTTTGTCTGGCTGCCAAATAGAAGATTATATGTGAAGTTTGTTGTTTGATTGAGGATAACTGACAGATTGTTTTAGTGTTTGCAACCAACACCTTTTAGCTTGTAGCTTTAGTAAAGTCAGTAAAGCTCCAGGCACAAACAGCCGCTCCATGTAGAAGACAGTCTTTTCCGTTGTTAAATATATTTTTATATTTATATGTTTTCTTAAATATATTTTAGAAACTACTTTTTGGTTTTTTTGGTTGTGTATATTTGTTTCCATCTGACTGATAGATCCAGGATTGCTTGCTAGGCAACAGTACCCTCACCTATTCAGTCTTTAAGTGATGACGTATGAATCCTGCTTCCGGGCCCAAACTACTCTGCGTTTCATCAGGCTGCTGTGTTTTTAACATGTTTTACCGCTTTATATCTTGTTGTATTTAATCTCAACAAGCCCCTAAAAACACTCACTGTCGGCTTCTCTCGGTTTTTATTACCACTATTAATTTCAAAGTTCAGTTTTTAAAACCTTATGATGTAAGTACAGCTCAGCCCATGCAGCAGTATATTAATGACTAACCTCGTATTGTGGATTATCTCCGTTGTTCTCCTGACTAAAGTTTGGTCCGTTTACAGCATCCTGCCATGCGATTGCATTTGTCCCTGACCATCGGGAACCCTCACGTTAACTTTTATCAAGTGGAAAAAAGTTAGCGTTCATCCTCCAGCTTCACTGTGTTTATATTATGCTAACATAGCTGTGTCGCTAGCAATCACATAGGACATCATTATATAGCAGCTAGCCAAACTTCAGTAACCCTGCAAACGTCACTGTTGTTTAGTTTTCTGTCTTCATTTATGTTGAAAGTGACAGCAGAGCTGTACGTTTTAATTTTTTCAGAAATCTCTCAGTCAGAACATGCTATATTATGTTTAGGCGGAAACTAGCGAGCTAACTCTCTGCTAACTTCTAACTCTGTTAAATTTAATAAATTCTGTTTTCATGGATGCCTGGATGTCAAACGAAATTGTTACACCTGGTAGAGCAGCAATGCTGATCATTTTATTAAGAATTTAGACAGTTTTTAACTCTCAGTGATGCCGCAGTGTTCATTTGACTTATGGACCTGCAGCGGAGTTTGGGCCCAGACACGGCTAATGACGTCAGACTTAAAGACCAGATAGTTCAAAAGTTCAGCTGCTGATAATCAGCCCATGCGTCCTCCATTTTACATTAATCTGTCGTCCTGTTGACTTCAGCCTCATGTTCTTGGACTTCAGCCGGCTACAGCAGCCTTGATCTTTGTGATCTTGTGCGAGCTGGAGAGCCACTCAGACCAGAACCTCAAGTAGGCAGAGAACTGGTTCATGAGCTGCTGCACTGAGACGGTGGAGTTGACATTTGACCTCAGGACGAGAGACTAAGCAGAGGACTGGCTGAGCATTGCTTGAGAGTCACAAAGAAGGCCCAATTATAGGTGAAGAGGAGCACCTTCATCTGCCAATAATCTGTGCCCCCCCACACCACCATAGATATACAGTTAAAGCAAAAAATATCTCTTCCAGTATTGTTAGCTTGCCCTGGTGTTAAGTTCAGACTCGTGTTTCAGTCTAACCTAACTTCTGACTTGCTTTGAATACACATTTGAAGAAGCAAATGATGATGAAGTGATGATTTATCTGTTTAGAGGAGGGGCTTAGTGAACAGTCACTCTTTACAGGGATAGTCTGAGTGGTTGTATAAAGGTTATTAGTTAAGCTAATATTTCATACCAACCTTGCACATAATGTAGATGACAACTGTTAGTTTTAGGATTATGCTTGCGTCTGGGTTGGACTTATATAAAAGAAACAATATAAAACTCCACGGAGAATCAAAAATCATTTCAACTACCACTTTGCTGTTTTTATGGTACCTCCAATTCTGTGTGTTATAAAACAAAAAGGCCAGGACTGGAGCAGCTTTATGAGAAAAGGGATTAGGTGACTTTTGACTTTACTTTTTTTTTTCCAGTCAAGAACTTTCTTCTCTCAACTCAGATCAAACTGTGGACATTTTTGTCAGTCTAGGGACTATTTGGTGTACGAGCAATAAGGGGGAAAGATTTCCATCTCATCGGCAGGTGTGACATGAAAAGTGGAGACTCCCGTCACCTCCCTTCCTCTCCTTGCCGAGGATATTGTGCTTCACATTTTTGTCTTTCATTTCTATATCTCGAGTAAAAGCTGCACAGCTTCCCAACACCTTTTTATAGAGACAAAGTGGTAAGCATTTTGGGTTTTGCTTGGAAAAGAAAATAAGACCTGAAAGCTAACTGGACGCTTTCCAAAGAGGAATGAAGTGTTGCTAAAGATCTGTATTGAGGCTAAAAAAAGAATACTCCATGATGTAGCTTGACAGTGTCTGTGTGTGTCTTTCTCACCAACACTTTTAAGTCTCCCTCTTTGCCCGTCCATCAGAACTTCTTTCAATTTCTTTTTTTTTACCCACCTCGCAGTTCAAAAACATTCCTTCCGCCTCTCCACTGCAGCACCGCAGCCTCAGCCCTCGACACCCCATCATTGCCACTTACGGCTCCGCGGGCAAATTTAGAGCATTATACATCAGGTTTCACTTTTTTTTTCCCTGAGATGTGCGATGTGGAAATGGAAATGTCATAACTCTGAAACATATAAACACTCGCTCACATTCTCCCGTGCAGCGCGCCTTCTGCAAATGTCACACAGGTGCTGAACATCTCCCCACAGTGACCTTCATTCATCAATGTGAAAAATCAGCAGAGCGCCCGGCGGCGTCGGTGTACCACACGGTCACTGTTTGTAAGGTGCGTCCAGGTTAGAAAGACATTATCCCAGCAAATACCCACCTGGTGCACGTGCCATAATTTATCCCAAGTGTGGAAAAAAAGAACTGCAGATCCATATGAGCTCGCTTCACCCCCTCCCCCGCCCGTCCTCCATCATCACTGCTGTTATATTTACTGTGGTCGAGTCAGGCATGACATTGCTAGCCTCAGCAATCTCTAGCAGCCCCGGGGTTGCCGTTGTCTTTGCTCCTCTGCCTTTTCTCCCTCTTTGGTTTCCAAATCATTTGTTACACATGCAATGGAGGAGATGGAAGGAAACGAGGAAAGGAGGATAAAAAACAAGGAGAGGAGACTAGGGCTAGAGATTTTTTTAGCTTATATGCATTTTCTCTTTGCCACACCACGTCTGTCACCGTCTTTCTTCTTACTTTTAAAACATGAATTCTCCGTCTCCTGAGAGTTTTGTACTTGTATCCTTTCACAGGGCAACCCTTAAGACAGAATCCTTAAAAAAACTCTGGTTTTAAGTGGATTAAGTTGGCAGAATTACGTCTTAATGCTGCCGTCGGTGCAAGTAGGAGAAAGTGGGACACTGACATGAATGTGTGTTTGTTCATAGATAAACAAATATGCTAACATTTGGTGCGTACTCGTGGCTCTTTAATTAATATTTAAGTGCTTAGTAAGTTGCAAAGCTAGCCATGTGTTGTCATTTCTTTCATTCATCCCATGGCGCTCCTGAATAAACATGCTGCTGAATGTGTCAGTCTTTTAGAAAAAAACAAAATCAAGAAATGAAACAAATTGAAAGAAAGAATGAAAAATGACACTTTTTAATATTTTATTAAAGACAGCTTCATCTAATTTAGTAATTTCATATCACATTCTTTGACTATATGAATAGTTTTGAGCAGAAAATGCTAATCACTGAATGGGTTTTCATGTTTTCTAAACACATTAAATAACTTATTGTGTATATATTGCTACAGAAAAGACGCATTGCAGCACCTTTTGGATTTAAATATAGAGACTACATTTCTATCCAACACATGGTGGCCTCAGGGAGGCACGGCAACGACCCAAAACATACAGCCAGAACGATAAAGAACAAGAAGGCAAGGCACTCTCTGAAGGTATTTACTGTTAAGGAAATATTGTATTATTTAGTTTGTATATATTTGTTTGGTTTATTTGTTCATTTAAAAGAACATTAAGTTGGCGGTGCAGTAAAGTCAGTCAGATAAGGGAAGTATGACGGATATTTGCTTTGATTACACAGACATTATGTAGGAGTGGGTTAATGGGTAATAGGTATTGATGTGTAAATAGCTTGAGCTTATTATAGAACACTGTACTACAGTATATTTCCAAGTAGGCCATTCGTTCTCATACTTTGTTTAAAGATGTGACACATTTTGGGTTCAGCTTAAAAGAAAGGCAGATGTAAAATGTAAAATTGAGGTCAGAGGTCAAATGTAACCTGCCATTGGATGCAGACTATAATATAAGATTTCCTGATCCTGATAGACCTGTATCAAAGAAAGTATAATTTGAAGCAAAGTTAACAATTCATGAGTTTATTTGCATTTGAAGATGAGGTCAAAGGTCAGATGTGTTTAGAATGTCTTAATGTCACTTCCTGGATACCTGTATGTTGAAAGTACAAACAATGGCAGTAAGAATCTTCATTTCAAACGGCTCTGTATAGCATTATTATCATCTTGACCTTTTAGGCTAACCTGTTGACCTTGAAGGAGAGGTCAGAGGTCAAATGTGACATGATATCTTAAATCTTAAACCACACTTGTAATAGACCTAGTTTCAAAGTTATACGGCTTTCTGTCAATTTTTGTCCAATAAATCATAAAGTTGACCTTGAAGACCTTGAACTGGAAGCCAGGTTTTGATGGATGATTAACATGACCGCACTCTGCACCCCTACCAAGTTTTCTCAGAATTCCTTCAAGTTATCATGTTTACAGGCAGAATGATGGCATGCATGCAGATACTACAAAATAATAACCTCCTTAGTGGAAGTAATTATTTTTAGCAACAAGAAAAACAAAAATGCACGGAGTCCATCAAACCATCATGGAGTCAGTTAGAGAAATTAAATGAAGAACCAGAAGAGAGCCGAATCCTTAAAAACGGGATGAGTTTTCCAAGTTGTTTGGAACAAGCTACCTGCAAAGTACCTTTAAAGAAGAATTCAAAACATTCTCAACTGCTTTAAGTGGTTTTTAAACAAAGAGCCGTCCAACATTCATAAGAATTAAGATCTGCTGTGGTTTCCATTTATTAGTACCTCTGAAGGAATAAAATGACCACTAGGTTATAATAAAGGCTTTGCAGTGCAGAAGTAGTCCAGTGAGGGTTTATGGACCCAGTCTTGGTTTTTGCGTCTGGCAGGTAGTTTCCTCATCAACTGCTGGGAGGCAGGAGCTCCACTGGTACTCCTGCAGATGATATCCCATAAATCATAGCGAGAGGTTTTCATCTCACTCCTGCAGAGTCACGCTGGATCGATGGATGAGGCGAGGGGAGGACCGGCAGCCGATGCCGCCTCAGGCTCACAGACAGATCACATGCTTCTCTCAGCAGTCGGCTGCTGTTAACACAGAGCAAGCCTTCATGGTGAATAAGTTGGAGTAGCTGGACTCAGCAGCCCACAAATGGAAACTCGTTATAAATGTTTACCGGCATACACAATCCATTATGGCTATGCTTTGTGGAGTTAGACACAGGGAATAAAGAAACCATCGCTTTGAAGTCAGCAGCAGGAAGTTTTTTAAAGAAAGTTTGTCCCATCATTGTACCCACAACACCTACAAAAGCCTAAATTGACAACTGAAGCTGGAGTCACTTGCTGCATTTGTTTCCGTTTCAGCTTTTTAGCACTTTGATCTTTTTGAAGAAAAATGTATATTTTGCCTTGAGCTGCAGCTTGTTTCAGCCCCAGATGTGACTGTTTCAGTAGCATGTAGCTGCTCAGGACCAGGCATCTTAAAACCTTTTAGCATCTCCACTCAGAAAAGGAATGGGTGGTTGTTACATTTACAAAAGTCTAAAAAAATTGTAATTTTAACAAAATAGTTTCATGTTTCTATGGTCAACATATTTAAATCATGTAGGATCTGTATGAAGCAATTCAACAACTTAATTTGTTCTTGTTGAGATGACATGATACGATCTAGTAAGAGTGGTTAGTTGTCTGGGCTCAGGAAATTCCCAAGATCACACGAGATTTGAAACTGCAGGAAAATCACTGGAGTTATAAGAGACACACACCACACGTGTGCTGTTGCTGTTTATTGTGGTTTAACCTGTCGAGGACAAAATGTAAAGAAAATTCAAGCTGTGTAATCATAGCTGTCCTACTTTTGTTAAGTAAGTGGATTGACAGCTTGGAGGCGTGGTGGTTAGCACTACTGCCTCACAGCAAGAAGGGTTCAAATCCATAATCTGACTAGTTGGCAGTGGGTTCTCCCAGGGTGTTATGGTTTCCTCCCACAGTTAAAAGTCATGCACTTATTGGGGTTAGGTTAACTGGTGATTATAAATTACCCATGAGTTGGTTGTCTCTGCGTTTTAGCCCTGGAGACCTGTCCAGGGAGTACCCTGTCTCTTACCCTATCACATCTGGGATAGGCCCCAGCCCCCGTGCCACCCTGGTAAAGATAAAAGGATGGGTGGACTGGAGGTTTTGTAAATCCATTAAGATTTTAGGTTTCTTTGACTTTGTTGAGAAAATTGTGAAGGATTAAAATATTCCATGAGCTCTGCTTACTTTATCTAAACATGTTTCAGTCACCTTATCAACACAAAATGCACAGGCTTATTGAATGTGAATGTGTGAATGTCGAGTTAACTCAGTTGTTTAAGTTGCTGCCAAAGCAAAAACTATTGAATTAAGTAAATCCAACATGTTCTTTTTTCCAGTGTCCACATCAGTGGCATCTGATCTAAGGTTAGCAGTAGGGCTTGTGTTAGGATGCAATGAATATGTGAGACTTTGTCTTCTAGTTTCTGAAAGTTGGCCATTTAACAAATAGTTAAAAACAAAACACACCCTAGACGAGCTTCTGGTGGAGGTTTATGATCTAGGACAGTGATGCCAAACTTTTTTATGTTGGTGTGAAATTATGAATTAAAAATGAATCGCCATGGGGGAGGTGTTCATTAGAAGGAAGTCCAAAATGTACGCCTTCTTCACGACTAATGGGTCGTTGTCGGGCCAATCCTGGCCCGTGGGATTTATGTTTGACACCCTTGGAGTATTTTTTCTAGCACAGTTTTTGCCCTGAAATAACAAATGCAACACCTCACATGTGCTCACACTATTACATATTACCCCCATCTACGTGACAGTTCCTCACCAGCTTAGAGGTGTTGCTTTCAGCTCACCTTTATTCAGAGAGGCTGCAGTATGAATTGGCACTCCTCACAAGCTCGGTCAGTTTCACAAAAACTGCAATCAAGAATGTGAGCGCTGAAAGGGAGCACTGTGGAAACAGTTAAAGACTCAAATGAATTAGTTATGAAATTCTTACATCCTACATTCATGTATTGCTATCAATGATAAATAACTGTATGGATAAGCATGAGACAAACTCCACTGCTCCCACAAGAACGCTACTGGTGGTAGGCTGGGGTTAAATCCCGATAAGCTGTTACAAAAGTGCCTTTAAAGCTGTTCAATTAGTCCCTTCCAAGTGGGTATACGTCAGTTTTGCCAGAGAACCCTTTGGGATTTGAACCGCTAACCTCAGCGTTGTCAGTGCTGTGCCTTTTTGGCAGAGATGCACGGTGCATGCTGGGGGCCTTATAAATTATTACATCCGATGCTTCATCTATCTCCATGCATCAAGCTCAAGCTCCCACATCTCCCCATTCTGCAGTATTTCAATTTTCTGAGGAGATTCATCAAGAAGGGTTCAATACTAATACAATAATGCACACGGTGGCCGAGCGCCCCTCTGCAGCATTGTCAAAAGGCTAGAGATGCATAAATAAGAGATAAAAACAAACAGATAAATAATGGGAAAAAGTGAGAGAAGTGCCAGCGTGCAGCGGTAGATGTAGGATAGATATTGCTTCTGATGCCAGAAAAACCTTGATTATTCTGCTCCATCTCTTTCTTTATGTCACCTCTCCCCCCTCCTTACCCTGGTTGATACCCTCTAAAGAACAAAAATGGGAGAGAAAAGGGGATTATAGGAGGGGAAATAGATCACTATCTTTCTGCAGGCAGAATACACTTCCCCTAGAATGAAAAATTGCTGTTACATACAGTATGGGCGCCTGTAACCCTCTGCAGATGAAATATCCACTGTCTTTCTCGCTCACACACACTTGACAAAAGTTTTCTTTGATATGAGGGTGCGCTTGCCAGAACCGAAAGACAAACCAGAGGCTTAAATAAAAAGACAAGGACACAATGAGAGCAGAGTTAGATTTTAAGCCAGGCATCTTGAGGTGGTTGTTGTATTGTCAAAGATGGAGGTTAGAACAGAAGGCCTCATCCAGCCTGTGGTCCAGCCCTTACAAACCAAATCTGACATCTTTGCTTTTTTCTTTTTTGCCTCCTCTCATGTTTCACCTTCCCGTTCTCCCGCTCAGTCTGCTCCCCTCTGCTCTGTTCTCTGTCCTGAGGCACGGTGGTGCAGACAACGAATGGTCTGCTCGGTCAAAGGCTGTATCTTACACTTAGGTGGCGAGGGCAAAAGAATCAGCCTGGGTCAGTTGCTGCCTTTCAAGTGTTCCCATCATCCATGTAGGATCGCAAAACACACAGGACCACACGGCTGGTTGTTGAAAAATCTGAAGACTAGTTCCTCAAGTTCCAAATCTGGTCTCACAATTGGATTAAAAAGTTATATTTGTGAAGTCATTCTTGTGTATGTGTTGTGTTGCCTGCCTGTATGTGTATTGACAGTCAGGAGGTGGATATAGGGTGCAGAGTTGTAGGGTGATAATGCTGCGAATGCAGATGCTAAAAAGTAGGCATATAAGTCAGGAACGTTTGTATTTCTAACTGTTGAGTTAAAGTACAGAAGCGGGGCTTAAAGAGATTGGCAGGAGTAAACAGTAATGTGTGACATGTATCTGACTTGACGTTAAGCCAGAATAATCAGATTACATTTACCCTTAGGAAGTGATAAAAACTCTCAGATGAGCGGCAAAAACATTTTCTATACTACAAGATGAACTCTAGATTCCTTTGATGTAGTACCTCTGGTTATATGCCTAGGTTTTTAATTTTGATTTTAATGTGGGAGCTTATGAAATAATTGACATTTACATGACAAAAAGCATCAACTTGTCAGCAAAGAAACCGCAAACGATCTCCGTGGAGGGCTAAGGGTTGTCTCATTTTTGATATTTGCAAAAATCTGAAGACGGTAACATCACTCTTTGCTACACTGTCAAGTACTTTATGTGACATGAGCTGAGAGGAAGAGGAGCAGATTTTTAAATTGCTGACTGCTAAGCTGGTGTAGCTTGTGGGTTTGATGGACTGTTGAAAGAGAGGAAAGGTTATTAGAAATGTGTCCAGAACTACTTAGGCTAACATATCTTACAAGACAAATCTGCACAGAAAAAGTGTAGAGTTGGTGGGAAAAGCATGAGAAAAGAAAGGAGCGTCTGCCGGAAACAGAGAGGGTCTGTCAAAAAAGTATCATCTTTTCACTGGGTTTTATGTGATGGATTGTTACTTTCAAATCGTGTGGGCTGCAGTTGGGTAGTATATTATCTGTAAAACTGCACCTTGTGTGTGGGATGCAGTCCAGTACCATAATTGGTTGTGGTTTGAAAAAGTTTGAAATCAAAGTCTAAAATTTTACTTCGATTTTACTTTTAGTCGATGCAGTTGGCAGCTCAGCAGACATGGATTTATTTGAATGTGTAGTGTACATTTATCAAATTTCTGCCCACCACTTGTTGATTTTTCTGGTGTTAAAAAAAAAACAGTTTGACAGCGTCATATATTACAAGGTGTTATATCACAAAGTTGATTTAAAATACAAAAACAGTTAAAAATACTAAGCTTTTCTTAGCATGCTATGGCCACACTGAGCAAACTTTTAGCGAAAGCAAAGGCAGTGTCACCTGCAGTTCATTAAAAGTAGGGATTTCATTACTGTAACGTGTTTATTTACCACATCATAATATTGATCAATAACTAAAATGGTTCTGAAGTTAATAAAAAACATAAATTGGAGGAGAACTGTTAAATATAGAAGATGAAGTCTGTAAGAACCTTTTATTAGCTGCAGCTAGCCATTTAAGCTAATATTCACTTAGTTTGCTCTTTGGATAAAAAACCAAAACAAAACGTTGAGCGCTTCAGTTGTTATAATTGTCACAAGTGAACATACAGTTATTCATATTTGACTCGGGTTTATTGCACTGTCCACTTGCTTTTGTTAAATTTAGTGCAAAGCAGGTGAGAGCTGCTAATGTTATTAAAAACCTCAATAAAGATGACAATTTAATATAGTTATTAACGTACTGCTAGTCCACCTTTTATATTTTGTTAAAGGAACTCTTTGGCGTCTAGCACATTAGGCTTTCTTCACTGCTGGTGTAGCTGGTAGGCTAATTAGCAAGATAAGCTAATGATTCCAGTTTTGACTGTGTAAAAGATGGCAGTAGCCAGAGTGGCCTCACCCACTAGTTTGTGGGCACATGTTTTGAGGTTTAAACGTTTGTCTTTTGGCCATGGCTATCTTGGTGTTTTGAATAAAGGTCTCCACCATTAGCTAGCACTAATTAGCTAATTAGTGCTAGCTAGCTAGCTTTGTTTGAAAGGTGAAGCTATTTCAAGCCACTGTTATTTTTAATTAACATAAAAAACAAAACAAGCTAAACCCATTTACTTTACTTACTGGAGAAACTGAAGTGTCAATTCACTTTGTGTGTTTGTTTTTTTTTGTTTATTTCTGCTGTAAAATTATTGAGAATCTTTGAGATTGACTGATTTTTAGAGCAGTCTTGAAGTAGCCAGCTGAAGACCTGCAGTTTGGCTTCCTGTTTTTCAGTCCTGGGTTAAAGCAGTGAAACTCCCTTGTGCTTCATGATTTTGAACAAACACACCTCCCTCCATTTCGGTAAGCCTCTTGAGTAAGCTGAGAAGCAATGGTGTAGTTAGCGAGGGACGCCGGAATGAAGAGAGGGTGAGAAACAGGGAAAGAGAGCGATTCAAGGAGTACAGACTTTAGATTGAAGTCATGTGAAGGAAGGAATAGAGGCGAAGGAGGGGATGGAGGGATTGTCTTGGCAACCGTCTACTAGTTCCTGTGTCTTCCTGTCAGAGTGTGCATCAAAGACTGCATGCATTTTGCCTTTCTGCTCGGCTCTGAATGAAGGAATTAGCAGCAGCTCAGTTCCTGCTATTTATAGCTTGTAATAGAGAGAGAATGAAAGGGAATGTGTGCATGGATGTTTGTGCTGTGTATGCATGTTCATGCACTTCACATGATCCCAACAATCTGCTGTGTGTTTTTAAATGTTTTGTTGCATTCGTGTGGGTCATTGATTTGATCGACTCTCCTGTCCTTCCTCCATCTTGCTGTTTTTCTGTCATTATGGTTGCCCTCCTCTCCTGTCCTCTCCCAGCATTACTACATCGTTCCTCTTTTCACTTCACATTCCCACCATTTTACCTCCCTGCTGCCTTCCCTCCTTCCTCGCTCTCTCTCTTCAGCCCCCCCACATCCTCCTTGCATTTCTCACAGCTTCCCAGTCATCACCATATGCTTTGGATGAGCAATGAAGGCAGAAATAGGATTTAGCAGTAGACAGTCCATTTAAATGATCTTTTTAGCCGCAGGAGAGTGAATTGACTTTACAACAGTACTTAAATATTAAGCTCTCGGGCTTTGACTATCCATGTTCTTTTGGCTTGGCTTCTGTAGCAGCGCTCCAGCACAATCTGGGATATCATCTGAGTTAACTCGGGGATTGATGGAGTGCATTTAATGTGATTTGATGAAGTCTAATATTCCGTGTCTTATCAATTAGACATTCCCTGTGATAACACGCTCGCTCCCACATGTGTGCCTTTTGTAGGTTTAAAACCCCCAAATACTCGATAAGCTGTTCCTTCCAGTGGCGCTTCTTCAAAGTGAAAAATGTCCACCTGTTCAAAAAATGTTTTTATCTTTTATTATTTTTAATTATTTATTTTTTAAAAGAAACAAAAAAGTAACCTCGTGTTGGTAATGCATTGTTTTAAAGCTGCTTGTTTTAAAACCACATGTAATGATATCTCCTTTTTATTTAAATATTATTTTACCAGGCCACTTTATTAATAGCTTCCTAGTTCCTCACTTCCTACCTTCCTAGTATATTATCTGTCTAGGAAAACCCATAATGCATTTGCTTGTGTCCATGGTCCATGGTCCCAGTCTATTTTGTGCAGTCACTGCTAGCAGGGTAGCTGTGGGCCTCTCCCACCTTATAGTCGCTGTTGCCTGAGATGTATTCAGCAGCTGATGTCAATAGCCAGCGTTCCTCTGTAAAGCACAACTTGCAGCCGGAGGAGAACTGTGCTGATCTCATTGAGGCTACAGAGGAAAACAAGGATTGCCCTCTCGTGCTGCAGTCGAACACAGCGGGGTTAGAATTCATCCGCAGGAAGGAAGACTCGCTGGAGGAGCAACTGATTACTTTTCTTAGCTTGTTAAAATGTCACAAAGCAGGAACAAAAATACTTCCAGAGAAGAAGCGTGTACATTTAAAGTCTTTTTATGAAGTGCTTCTCACTTCATCCTGTTTTCATTTTGTGTCACGATAAGCGTCTGGCTACTAAAACGTCAGATACTGGTTGATGAAAACTGGAACACAAGTAAATATTAAACTTAAACCAAGCAAATGGTAAAAAAATCCTTTGTGCATGCGAACATATCCACAGCTTTGTATCTCTGGGATAACGCCATGAGTAAGCCACTTTATACTGTTAGGATTCTGAAGCTGTGTTTTTCTGGCACAGCCTCAACACAGCTCAGATTTTGTGTAACGTATAGCAGGAGAGAACAGTCATAAATCGCCGCACACTTCGCAGTATATTTGCCTTTTATAATTAATCCTCCGGTTTATTGATATCGTTCACATTTTGAGCAGCTGAGTCAGGCATTTCGGGGCAGCACGGTCAGCTGCCCTGTTACCATGATGTTGATGAGACCAACAGTGTTGGGAAATTACTCAGCAACGCTGTGAAACAGAGATAAGCTCAGAGTATAGAAGAGGAGTAGTGTCCTGCTGAAGGATTTTATTGAATGGCAGCACAGAAACGAGTGAAACTGATCCCAAACTTTCTGGTTATAATTAGTCGATTTGATCCCCTTGTGCTTGATGTTTACTGTGTTTTTACTTGTAATGGAAGCGAATCATGATAAAACCTTATTCAGGCTGAGCACAGATCTGATCTACCTCTGTTTTAGGTGTCCCTGGAAATTAGAAACAGATCGTGTTCTCAGACTGAAAGTGCACTGCAAGTGTTAATAAAGTAACCTTGAGAAAAGAAGATATAGGAAGATCAAAGAGCCCAGCAACCTGTGAGGCATACAGCAAGAAGAAGAATTCAGCTGTCTGAGGATTAATAATGGCTGCAGTTTGCCTCAAGGCTTAGCTACTGAAGATGCACATGTATGCAAACAGACACACACACAGTCATAGACTTGTTGGTGCATATACACATTTAGTCACACTGCTCACTGTGCACTAAGAGGTATGTTGCTGCCTCCTATCCGCTCCTCTCTCTCTCTCTCCTTTTTGCTTACACACTCACACACACACACACACACACACACACACACACACACACACACACACACACACACACACACACACACACACACACACACACACACACACACACACGTACCCGTCGTCTCTTTCAGTGCAGCTCAAAGGGCCATCTCTTCAGGGCTTCTGAAGCTGAGGTCGCCTGTGGCAGTGAATGCAAATTACCCCTCCTACACACACACTCGCACACAGATACAAACACACACGCAGACGCACACACACACAGCTTCCTATGCCAGATCCCACTGCTAACAGTGCCTCCCACAACACTGAATGGTAAGGGTAGAGAGGAAAAGAAGATTTAAAAAAGGAAGGAATAGATACAGAGAGCAGGAGGTTATCCAGAGGTAAGGCCTCCTCCTCTGGAGGAACAAGTCCGTTGATATCCTCACACAGGAGAAAGTCAATGAATCACATGCAACCCAATTCATCACGGGTTAGCAGGAGACGCTGCTCAAGTCAGGGAGACGCTGTTTGTTGGAGATGAAAAATCAGTTCTGTTCTCAGTGCGGCTCAAACACCTGGACTAAAGCACTCATGCGTAGGCACACAGATGCTGACGTGCACAGATGTACAGTGTGGCGTGTCATATAGCATGCAGGCGGAATCACGTGCTTACTGTAAAATAACAAAAAAATGAACTATTTATATATTCACAGATTCACAGTTTGGATTCTTTGATAAGTTAAAACAGATTAGAAGAACTGTACCCACACCATGTAAGCTAGCATTAGGACACAACGGCACATTTAATATCATATCATCAGAATGTGGTGGTGTATTAAACTACCAGCTTGTATTTGTTATTGCATTATGCAGTTTTCAGTCTTGGAACACTTTCCGTTTTATGTCACTGTCAACACTCTTCTGCAGTGTTGTGTTTTTGCGAGATCACGTGTGGCTTTTGGCTCTGTCCTCAATTTGTTCTGTAATGAAATTAAGAAACAGCGTACATTCAGTTGTCACTAACCAGCAGCTCACTGCCGTTACGCACAGTGACGCCAGTTTGGCCGTCTGGGAGGCTTTTTACCAGCAGCACGTGCCGCACACTCATAGCGGTGCAAATTTCAGCACCACGGACAGCGTCACAGAAACTGTAACTGATCACAGTTTGAAGACACTCTGCTTCTTCCTTCCATCAGGCTTTATGGAAATTCACCTCACATAATGCTTACAAGTGAGCTTTCAAGTAAGTAACCATCTGCTCTTACAACCAAAACAAAGGAACGTTTTTGCTATTCAGAGTTTATGCTCATCTATCATACTATTCATGTCACAGGAGTTTTCTATATCATCACAATTCAAACTAGTATGAATTACAGTAATCCTCAGCCATGAATACTGTGTTATATTATTGTTATTTCACCTGTATTAGTAGTTGCAAGCTTTAGTCCAACCTCTCTACTTACTGTGGGGGAAATATTTATTTGATCCTCTTTTGAATTTGTAAGTTTGCTCACTTACAAATGAGCAGTCTCAATTTTTTATGATAGTTTAATTTTAATGAAAAGAGACAGAAAAGACAGATACAGTGAGACGCATTACATAAAAAAGGATCATAAAATTGTTAAAGTTTTATGTCACTGAGTCAGATAAGTATTTGGTCCCCTACAAACCCAGCCAGGAGGCAGAGAAATGCTGAGTATGACCAAAACAACACCTTCCCCTGCTTTGGGCACAGGGCATTTGTTCATGTATCCTAAAATATTAGACTATAATCTACTTCCCTCAACCAGAACACTGAAGATGGGTCCTGGATGGGTCTTTCAGGATGACAGAGACCCAAAACATACCACTAAGGCAACAAAGGAGTGGCTAAAGAAGAAGCACAATAAGGTCCAGAGTGGTCCAGCCAGTCTCCAGACCTTTAACCTACAGAAAATCTGTGCAGGGAGTTTGCCAAAATCCTTCCTGAGATGTATGCTACCTTGGTGACTGACTACAACACTAACTACAAATGCCTTACCACTGTGCTTGCCAACAAGGCTTTCTCAACCAAGTGCTAAATCTTGTTTTGCTTGGCGATAAGATATTTATTTCACTCAGTTACATGCAAATCAATTTAAAGTCTTGAGCATCACCATAACATATGAATGAACTAACTGTTGAAACATTCTGCATGATGCAAGAAAGTCAAGCTAATCACAGATAGAGCATGGGTCTACGTGTAGGTGATGTTGATTCCTACATTTAGCTTTAAATTTAAGCAGAAAAACTTTAATAACTAATGGAAACACAAGTGATTCTATGAGGTATTTTTTTCCATGAAGTGCTAAACTTTTAATTTCTTATCAAAGTTTTTCTTCTTTTTTTTTATGGATCTAATCAAATACCTTTTTAAAGCTAACAGAGCTGTTCCCCACCTGATTTTTTACAGTAAATGATGCTGCTACGGGTTTAGTCTCTACCTGACAAAACACATTACACTGTTGGGTTGTATGTATGATGTAGCTTGGGGAGATAAGGTGGCTTGAAAAAGAGATGGCAATTGAACTGTCCAAAAGCATTAAAATAACATGTTCTACCACTGCTGTCAGCTCTGCCTTATTTCCCAGACGTCTCCTTTAGTTTTGCGCTCAAGTTTAATAGGATTTTACTCCCATTTTAGAAGACCTTACTGAGCTAAATTAATATTAATGGAAAATCTCAGATGGTTTCATTATTCAGACTTAGCAGGGTTATTTAAGAGTGGACTTTTCCTTCAATGGAATATGCACAACTGACAAACACAAGGAGAGAGGCTGAAAAGCCAAAGGAAGACACAAAAGGTATAAAAGTATGTATATAAGCATGTTTCTGCATCTTTGTCTCCCTCCTGGCCTTTTGACCCAAATTACTCCCTTTGCTCCATCTCAGTACTCCGTCAGGGGTCCACTCTGTCAGCATTAGGAGCTGTGCCTCATCTGCTCACTGGTTAGTAATGTCCCAGTGCTGCAGCCCGCGGTGGAATAAGCTCTTACAAGGCTGCACTGAGAGGACCGAGCGCTGAGATGGATTTAGATGGTGGAAAATAAAAAAGTGTCTGCCCCAAACCAGCTTCACTGCTTTGTGTCATCGCTCTCAGAGCAGCCGGCAGAAGTTACTCAGGCTCTTTTATTAAGACATGCCCAGATTGCTGTGTGCACTGACCGTCTCCATCCTAAAGTTTTTTTTATTTAGTGGAATGTATCAAGTAGGATCGTGTGTCACTATTTAGAATTTCATTTTAAATGTACGCCATCATTTACAGAAAATAAAACGTTGACCTCTGTTGATTCCACTTCTGCGAGGCTTTTACTGCTGCAGATTTACTTCGTCTGCTACAACCACTGGTTTATGGTGGCTAATGGTTAGCAAATTTTAGCAAACTGTAATGTAGTTTAGTGATGTATTTGTTTTCTAAAAATGTGTTTGTATTTAGAGCCTAATAATGATCTATGTGAAGCAACAGGCTCAGGAGTATATATTCTTCTTTTCTCTTCCTTTCAAATTAGCTTGTGTGTGTGCGTTTGTGTGCAAGGTATGATTTTATGAGGTTTTATTTGTGTGTGTGCCTGCTTTGGTGCTCCTCCAGTGCAGGAACCTACTGCTCATTGTGGTTGAAAGTAGTAATTTTACTTTTTCACTGGCTCATTTTGTCTCTTCACTCACTCTGCCGGCACTTTCATTATCAATGCGTGCGCACTGATGCACTGACGCGTGAAACAATCCATTTAGCTGTTAGCGTGTTTCAGAGATGAAGCAGTCTATAGCTGATTATTTAGAGAAAAAACAAAAATGAGGAGAAAGAGCGGCAGAGGCTGATGAAGAGTTAGAAACAACAAGAGGTCCCAACTAAACGCAATTGATGTGAAGTCAGGGAAATACTGAATAAGTCAGTAAGGCAACAGCCACTGCTGGGTGTATGAGGGCAATTCTGTGGGTGTATGTGTACTATGTCTACATATCTTTGTGGGGACCAAACATTGAAAGTCTACTACACTTGTGGGGAGTTTGAAGGCATTTTTGTGCTTTTAGTGTCAGGGTTACATTTAGGTTAGGCATTTATTTTTGATGGTTAGGTTTGGAGTAAGTGGCTCGGGAAAGCATTATGTCAATTAGATGTCCCCACAAGGATACGAAAACATGACTCTGTGTGTGCATGTATGCTTATTTAAACATCTTTGTGAGGACCAATTGGCATGCCACTATACTTGTGGGGTCCAACATTCACTTCTTTTTCATCCTGGCGTTGTTCCCGCTGGTGCAGGGTCTGGTCTTCGGCAAAGGTTTCTCCCATTTGGTTTTCTCCAAGGCGTCCTCAGGTGATGCGTTGACACCCTTAATGTCTTCCTTGATTTTGTCCATCCGCTGTTTGTTCGGTCTGCTTTGAGGCCGGCTTCCTTCTGGGTCGATCCTCATAGTCGTTTTTGCTACAGAGTTCTCATCGCTTCGAATCACGTGTCCATACCACCTCAGGCGGGACTCTAGCATCTTTTCCTTAATTAAGGCTACACCTTCGGAGCATGCGCATCTCCATGGTGTTTAGGGCCTGCTCATGTGTGGTCAATGCAGGCCAACATGCAGAGCTATGCGGGCTACTGGGCAGACCACTGCGGGTCCAACATTCACTTGTGGGGACCAAATGCCAGTCCTGATGAATTTGAAGGCATTTTTGAGGCTCATAATGTAGTTTTGGGCTTAGTGTTACAGTTAGGTTTATGCTAACCCTAATCATTTCCATTGATTATAGTTAGGGAAAGGGAATGCATTACGTCAATTCGATGTCCTCACTAAGATGTGAAAATGTGTTTGTATGTGTGTTCTCATTGTCAGAAATTTGGCTTTTCTATTGGAGGAAACGGTAAACTTGTCTCACAGAAAACAGCATTAGAGACGACACAATACTGAAATCAAATAAATACACATATTAGCATCAATCAGAAACTTCACCTACGGACATACATGGATGTAGCCTCAGTGATGTCACCTGTTGGTCCTCAACTTTTGGATTTTGGCTGCTGCCATGTTTGCCTTTTGGAGCTAAAAGTAACCAGATTACATGCCAATACAACCAAGTTCCAGTTAACCCTTTAAAGCCGGTAGGAGCGGGCACACTCCATTTTGCGTAACTATTTTTAAATCCGGGTAGCACTGCAACTACGTACGCTAGCGCAATAATATTTTTGCATATGAAACCAGAGGAGTTGTACTTACATCTCATGCCATCAGCTTGTCCTAAGTCAGGTTTCCTTCCACATATAGCTTTGCAAAAACTGCATAAAAAGCACTTGCAGCAACAAAAACATAATATTCCAGAAACACGCTTTGCCGATCCGATCAGCTGTTTGTAACACTTCCTACGTCCATCAGCACGAACTATCACATGTCCGCCATGTCCTGCCCGAAACCGGAAGTGACGTCATTTTGCGGAAATGTAGTTTTCTACCATCAGGACCTTATGTGCCTATACTTGTGTTTTAAAAAGTTATGTTTGACTTTATGACTTTCTGTGTCGTTTCTGGGATGCTGAGGACTCAAATTGCACTGCTGGAAATAGTTTATTTTGATGCATAAGCTGTTTCTTTTGCAAATTTGTAGTATAATATTTATTTTTGTTTTTCCTGCAGTATATAAAAATTGGTGTATTTCAAAAATAAAACTATGAAGACACTTAAAATAAATTTCCTGTGGTGGGAAACTATTTTGTGCAACTTTTTTGTATTTACAGTTTTGAGGGATAAGCCTCTTAAATTTCTCTAACTAGAAATATATGTTAAAAAAACAAAAACGATTTTACATTTTTTGTAATTTATTGCACTTTTTTGCAATTTATGTAATTACTATGCACTTAATGCAGACATATTATTAACATTTGGGCTATAATGGTTGTATTGATGTATATCAATTTGAAATGCTCCCAAAAATGGCTCCACAGCATGTAAAAATATAATATAAGCTCTGGCGGACTCGGTTCTATGCTAGGTCTTAAAGGGTTAAGTTCTGGTTACTAACCAGAGATGGATTAAACTTTCATGCGAAGTAATGTTTATTCTCTTAAATTATTTTGTTCTGGATTTCTGTGCAGTGTTATGAGTTTAAGTGTTTAGCATTTAGTAACCCGAAAAATATCAAGTGCAGCTTCCTGGGGCTCTGACAGTCTTTGTAGTGTGAGGTGAGTAAAGGAAAAAGTCTGTTCTAATTGAATAATTTAATCGTCTAAAGCAGTTTTACAGAGGCAGAATTTTGATTAGTGATCCAGTACCTATTGAGGCATCCTATGGATTGAACTGTTGCCTTTGTAAAATATAAATCTAGCCAAATGATGTGGTTAAATCTCTCTTTGGGTCTTGTTTTGGTCTTTCACCTGTGATTTTATTTATTTGACAGTTTTTCTGTTCTCAGTGTGTAGCGATATAAAAACAGAGAAGCACAAAGTGAGCGTAGTCCCAAACACTATTTGAGTCCATACTCGGTGTCACAGTCACTTCAGTTCTTGTCTGCATGGTGTCTCTTTAGGAGAACAGGCTGCTTCTGTGTATCATGCAGTGGAAGCAGCTTTGGTGCTAAAGAAGACTTTAAAGCCCACATAGATGGATAAACAGCCACAGTGATCTTGGACCATATTAGAAGGTTATTGCACAGATCACCAACAAGCCTTTGTTTGGGGCAGAAATAGCCCAGGGGTTGAATGACTGTTCAAACACACAAACACAGATTGATGCCTTTGTGTTTTTCATGAACAGAGGCAACAGAAGACAATACACCGCAGAGATTACCTCTGAGATGAAATACTACATGAAATGGCAACAGAGCAGCTGAGCCTGTCGGCATTTTTGATAGCTCAACAGAGCAGCCTCCCGCCATATTTTTCTTGTTTCCCCGTTACCTCCTCCACCTTCCCCATATGTCAGACAACATAAAGACTTGTTGCTCTTCAAAGGTTAGCCTAATAAAGAGCACACACATCTCTGCTGACAAAACTGCAAATGTCAAAATGGTTAAAAAGCAAACTTTTCTGAGCATAGCTCTTATCTTATACGTGGAGTGATGAACAGAAGATGCTCTTCTAATAGACGCAGGGCATTATGGGATATGGGGTCTGTGTCTTTATAGTATCTTATCACCTCTGCAGTATTAAGAGTAGAAATTGACTAGATAAGCACAGGTGCGAATTGGGAATTTGAAATATCGTAGTATGTGTGTCTTAAATTGTGATTATTTTGTTAAAACTGAACTCCAGACCTCTATAACTACTGCTTTCACAGAAAAAGAAGAGTTTGTGTTTTTAAAAATCTATCATTTCTGCACAAATTGATTTCAAACTAATGCCGTTGCTTGTTGCGATCTTGCTGTGATTCATTGCACTCAGAACAATGGGATAGCCTTCTTTTGAAAGGCAGACCATAAGTCAGTAGTAATCGGATATAATCACAATATTTGGTACAGTAATAATGGTGAAGTGGTGAGCTGGCAAGCCTCGTCAGTGTAATGTTTGGAGTTGCTACCTGCTGAAGCCATTGTTTGCACTGGCACTGGGGTCCTCAATTACAGCGAAAAGCTTAGAAATGATGACGTGTGTTTTAGACCTAATATCACTTTGCTCCCCAGCTTCTGTTATTTACATTTAACAGTTATGAGCTCGCTGCTTTGTGAAGCTGGTGAGAGATCACCAGTTTATTAGGATACTTTTATATACTTTTACTTTACTTTTATATACTTTTACTTTTAGATTATTAACTATGGCCAGAGTTAGAATGAATAAAGTCAGCATACAGTGTGTACCAATTTTTTTGTCCGTCACCCAGTGAAAGGTTTATGCCACAGCTGCCCTCAGTTACCAGCACTGGTAATTACCAGAATCATCACTGTTCCTGTAATGGTTAATCCATCTGTATACCCAAGCTCTTTAAACAAAATTATGGTTTTAATGCTAAAATATTATTATCACTGTTATGCTTATTTTTTATTAATTAATTACAGTTATTTACTTGCAGTCTTGAACAGAAAGTTAGTTTTAGTCCTTGAAAGTTCAAATGTGAGAATAAAGTTTTTGACAGATTTCTTTTCTTTCTTGTTTTCATCACAGGTGGACAAATGCATTTGTTAAGCACTTTATGTGCAAATGAGCCAAAAGCTCATCTTTCAGTCTGCAGTCAGTCGATGAAATGAGGAGTCGCACCAAGGCCCGGTTCAGTTATATAACTCATTCGAAGCTACTTTAGTAAACTCAAAGAGTAACAAGGAAATGGGCAAAAGTCTTTCATTTTTTGAGCGCTTAATAATTACGAAACGTAAAACTTGTTACTTTTTTAATCACAATTTTGAATATATAATTTTCTGTTTAGTATAGGTGGAGTGTGACTGATTTATTGGTGTTTTAGTGGTTTATTGGTATTGGCATTGATAATGACTGGTAATATGAGTGTTGCTATTTGGTTTGCTCAGGGTGCTTTGCAACTTTCCATTTGGGCAGCGGGTAAAACGAGTAAATGAAAGGATTTTTTTAAATGGATATTGGTCTTAAAAATCGCACATGAGTTGGGCTCTGAATGTAACAGGGACATTGCCATACACTTCACTGCAGAAACGGGGGGCTGCTGTGGAGGTTTCTTCATTAAAATGTGAGTGCAGTGAACAGAGTTTGCACAGTGTGTTCTCTGTGACATATGAAGCAATATAACGATTTTTTTCTTTATTTGTTCACCTTATAAAAAGTTAATGCAGCAGCACGACCCCTCACTCAGGTTCAGCGTGGGTTAAGAATAGCAGAATGTCTCACTCGTGGTTGATGGTAATCCTTTTTTACTGATAATCCTCCTTTCATTTTTTGTGATGACTGGTCATTGTAAAACCCTGAACTGTTGTAATTTGAGGTCTGTAGTGATTCAGATTCAGCTCTAAAGAACACATTTGTCAGTGTAGTGAATGCATGAATGCACGAACAGATAAGCCTACTAGTGTGTGTGTGTGTGTGTGTGCACGCCTGGCTACATGGGGAGAAAATGGCTTTAACCTTCATGCTCACGTGATCATCACCACTCCGTAAATGTCACTCCATCTGCCTCCACCACTCCCTACATCTCTGTTTACCTCGCGTTCTCTCGGATTCACATAATCTCTTTATCTCTTTTCACTGTCATCTCTTCATCCATAGTTGTTTTTCCCCTCTCAGAATCCTGTTTTCCTCCTAGACTTCCTCTTCCCTCCTCAGCTCCTTCGCCTCATTTCTTGACTTTTTTCCTTTAACTCCCACCTCTTTTACAAATACCCTCCAGCCATGCTTTCCACCTTTCCCCTCATTCATAACATGCCCACCTGAACCACACATGCACACACGCCCAACCTTTTCTTCTCATTTACTTCCCCATACCTGTCCAAATATCAGCCTCTTTCTCTTTTTATTTTTCAGCTTCGTCTTACTGCGTCTTTCCTGTCTCTCTCGTACACGCATTATTGCGAAAACCTTGTGTCAGCATCCTATTCTCCCATGTCTTCTCCATCCTTCTTTTTTCTTTCTTTCCTTTTTTTTTTGCCCACTCGATTCTGGCCCTTCAGCCAGGGTGGATCGATATTTCTCAGGCTCTCAGTCTGAAGCTTGAGAATGAGGCACCGAGAGACTGAAAGGGGAGAGAGAGTTGACAGCGAGAGAAAAATGGTGTACAAAAAGGAAGGAGAGGGGGAACGGTATTGGAGAAAAGGGAAAAGAAATAGAAGGATGGAAAAGATAGATTGTATAAAAAGAAAGAAAAGGAAGGAGGAGGGGCAGAAAGAATGATGGCTACCATGAAATGACTCTGAGTCGGAAGCATGTGTACTCATAATGGGCTGCTTTATGGCGCAGTTATTTCTCACTTTGCATCTTAATTAGCTGACATATTATCTACTACATAGATTATCTACTACATACATTGGACGCTGTATTGATTTTTAAATATACAATATATTTATGTAACTTCGAGAGAATTAAAATGAGACAATATTGTCGCTGCTTTCCCTCTGCACGATTTCAAAGCTCTCGTGCAGAGAGTGGAGGCCCAACAGTCTATGATATCTTATATTTAGAAAGCTTACATTCAAACAACCACACTCAAAAATAGTGACTATTTTCTTCACAACGTCACAACAACAAAAAACTATTGGTTACTTTGTGTTTTTTCCACCTAAAGTCCAAAGTTACACGCTATCACAAACCAACCAATCAAGCAGTACATGAACAGCTCCTGTATTTTGCAAGGCGAGACTGCAGATTTCCTCAGTGCAGTCTGGTGGAGTGTAACGGCTTCATTTCCCTATCAGTGTGACAGCAAGTAAAAGGTGAAAATGTTCTAAATCTAACATGCACTTAAGTCAATATCGATTTATTTTAGGAAACTAAAATCAGTTTCACAGCTCAGTGTGATCACAGCAATCCGTGGCCTCGGTTTCTGTGCCGGTCAGTGCTCCTGCCTCCTTAGGGGACAAGGCGCTATTCCCAACTGAGAGCAAACAGTTTACCCAGTGAAATGGGTACTATTGAAAAGAAACATACTGCATGGCTTTAACAAGATTGCTACAAATTTCAGCAGCTCCTAGCAGAACTAGTTTTAAATATTTTGTGTTGTTCGGTCTCTGTTAAATAAAAGTCCCTTTGATATCTCACTTTTTGCCTTTTATGGAAAATACTGAGATATATGTCTTGTTTTGTATCGAAGCACAGCTGAAACCTTTATCACAATATGGATTTTGTTGTAGAAATGTCCACAGTTGGGTTTCTGTAAGCAAAGCAGTGAGTACTACATTGTCAGATCAGTGTAATAACTTAAGAAGCCATAAAATCAGCAGCAGCAGTAAATTTACAAAGAGTCCTGGCAGGCGGGCTTTGCTTTGTCATTGTGGAGTATACAGTGTGCATTGATAAGATTCTGCAAGTTGTAATTTCAAGATGAATACAACCTTAGTAATGAATGTAAAGTACATTAACTCACACTAATTAGACATATTTGGAAGGACACTTACACTTTGAGTTTCCAGATGTGTGAATATAGTCGCGTTATTTACGTTTCTACATCCATTCTCTTCATCCATGGAGAGAGAGGCAGGATACACCCTGCACATGAATGGTGAGGAGCTCACCCAATCTGCGAGGGACTTTGAGAAAAGCTCTTCCAAATTTAAAGGAGGCAATTGAGCTGGTTTGGGCATCTGACCAGGATACCTCGCAGACACCTTTTGAGGTTATCTGGGCATGCCCAACTCAGAGGAACCCAACTGGGAAGACCAAGGACATGCTGGAGATTCTATCTCTTGGCTGACTTGAGGATGCATTGGCGTCTCTCTGGAAGAGCTCAAAGAGGTGGCGAGGGTAGGGGGAGGGTGCCCCATTAAAATACACTCAAATCGCCTTTTTCCCCCCATTCTCATGCTCAATTTTAAAATTCAGCAAATTGGTTGAACAATAATGAACTAAGTCGCTGCCATGCAACTCAACATATTTGCATTAATGGGTAGTTGAAATAAATGAGTGTGTGTACTGCTGCAGTGGTGGATGCCCATATTTAATACAGAAATGTGGTCTTAAAGTGGGTGGAGCTAAAGCAGCTTACTTGAGACACAGCTGAGGGATTGGACCGAGGCCCAGTGTAGGATGGATCATTTCGAACAGTGGATCATACAGAGCTACTCCAACTGAGTCCAAGTATAAAATGAGCACATTAGGTGCACTTTAAATGATTTTTATTAACGTTGAACACCTTATGAATCACTTTTTATTCATGAATTTCAAAACACATCACCCAGTCCCACTTTTTCCTGTCAGTTTTGACCAGTTGATGCCTCGGAAACAACCCAAGTGATATACAGATGTAAACAATAATAAGCTGTCAGAACCTTCCACGCATAAATCTCTTACCCTCTTTTTATGTGCATATACTCTCCTGAGAAGAATACAGAATGAGATTAAAGCCTGCCCAAGCCAGCTCAAGCACAACAGATCTACTTCTCATAGCTCAAAATAAGGATGGAGAGCAAGCAGAACTTGAGTGCGCACTTGTCTTATGAATAATTCGAACGTTCAAAATTAGGAGATGGGCAGCATAATCCCTAAGTTATCAAGCACTTCTAAAATATGGAGATGTAACCAATTTTTTTAATAATGCATGCAGTTTCATCTCTATTACCATTTATTTCTTTATTTTTATTTTATGTTTTGCTTTTAAAACTTAGGAAAATGCACAAATGTCTCGTAAACAGTTTGGCATGTGAGAGCCGAAACTTCACGAAAAAATAATAACCTTTCATAACCCTGGCGCAACATGCTGCTAAAATTTAGTGTGCTGTGGTTTTCCCTCTGGTGGCCTTGAGCATCATGGGACAGCAGCATGACAGCCTCATCTATCTTTCTCCGTTGGTTTAAAAATCCCCCACAAAGCCTATTATTCACCTAACACTCCGACAGGCAAGGTTACTGTGTGCTAAGTGAGATAGACATAAGAGAAAGAGAGTAGCTCTTATTTTAGTCTTCTCAATCAAAAAAAGCCAGATCACTGTAGCATCTGATTGGAAAAGGGCCTTGTCGCACCCGTCCTGTTCTGTGTCGTCCAGTTTTAAATCGATTTTTAATTTTTGTTGCCCTCCTCCAACATTAAAGAGCGGTGTGATTTCACAGTGCCTCTGGTTCGAGCGCTTTACGTCTTTGAATTCTGCGTCGCGCGCCGGTGTTGTCTGATAAACAGTCATGCAAATCACCTCACTTAATTGAGAGAACTGAATTGAGACTTAATGACGCGGGAGTGCCGGAAAACTACTTTTGACAGGGTGACTAATGACGGCTGTGTAAATCCATTCGGAATATTTCTGATGTGTGAATTTTGAACATCACCTGAAAGGACAGAAGCTCCGCCAAGCTCGCGGTGGCTCCGACTTTAACTGCCATTCATCCGAAAATGGACTTCACAGTTGTTTTGTAATGTAGTCACAGCTATTCATGTGCGACCAGCCCACACGCTACTCATACGCATGCAGAGTTTAGCGGCTCAGGGAGCTGTGCTGCGTGATAAATGGCAGCATTATATGTCTGCCTGCCCGGCTGCTTGATTGTCTGTACATCTTGCCATTGTGCAGCTCTATTGCACACGCATGCACTCACACCACAACATGGACTTACAAGGTGTAAAATAGGGGAATGTGGGTGAGCGACTCTCACCCGTCCCCGTTGCTCATCTCTAACCTGTTCGCTCACAAATCCGATTGAGGTATTCATTTCATTTCTGCTGCTATACTTTAGCTCGAGGACAATGGTGGGATCCTATCTTCCCGTCTTTACGACCGTCTCACACAGACACACGCGTAATCTCTTGCACAGTCGCCGCTCACTCAGAGGCTGTCAGGCACACTAACGTTTCCTCGTAGATCACGCCGGACTGCCTAAATGAGCTACTCAACACGTACTTACTCGCGCAGCGGCACATAAACAGTTTTACGCACGTTCACTCATATCCATAAACACAAAGAAATAAGCCTCTCCGGTGTTTGGGAATTCAGTCTGCGTCAAATCGCATAATGACACCAACTGGTGTGGTACACACAGAATGATATGAATGTACAAAACAGGGCAAAATATAGCATTATTAAAAAAATAAATCCAATCTCTGTTACCCATTGCATCAGATGGAGTTTAACCAAAAGAAAAGCTTAATTAATAATTATGTTCCTTTTGAAAAAGCGCAAAAAGAAAAAGAGATGACACTTGTGAAACTTTTAATTGCATCAAAAGCTATCGACCCTTTAAAAACAGATATTATTTATATTTATTTACTATTTCTCCTTAGTTTCCTGTTTTTAGCTGATCCGAGAGGCCCTGGTGTGGTTTTCTGCTGCTGTAGCCCATTAGCTTTAAGGTTGTTGTTCAGAGATGCTCTTCTGCAAAAGTCATTATTTGAGTTACTGTTGCTTTCCTGTAGTCTTGCATCAACAAGATATTTTTTTACCACAGAGCTGCTGTTGACTGGATATTTTCTCTTGGTCATATGTGAGGTTTTTTGCTTGTTTGTTTTTCGGGGTAAAATACCAGCAGATCAGCAGTTTCTGAAATAGACCAGTTTGTTTGGTACGAACAACCAACCACCTTCAAAGTCACTTAAATCACCTTTGTTACACATTCTCCATTCAAACTTCAGCAGATAGTCTTGACCGTGTCTATGTGTGCTATAACTTTCAAATGATTTAAATGTTTTTTGAACACACTGAAAGACAATAAATGACAAACAAAATCCTCTGTTTAACCTGTTGTTTCTCTAAATGTCAGACACAGCTGCACAAATAATATAGTTTAATATGTTCAGCAATGCAAGACACAATAAGGACCGTTTCCACCACCTTTGGCTTTTCCCCCATCTTCTTTGCTGTGCACACCTTGTGCATGAACCTGTGAGCATCTCCTCACATCCTCCATTGCCAGTGTGTCCTAACAGTCCATTTTGCATGCACCTTCCATGTTTTGGAGAGGTCTGGCCATCGGGAGAAGTGGAGCCAAATTGAAACCTTACATAACGGGCTTCAAAGCGAGCTGCGGTCGACCCACGATCCAGACAGAATAACGCAAGCAGAGGAAGAAGGAAAGAGGGGAGGATAAAAGGATGGGTCTGTGTAAAAAGAGAGGGTGTAAACAACTGGAGGTCTGAAATATTCTTAGCCACTGCTTTATGTAGCATGCCTGATTAAAATACATCTTAATATCTGAAAAGTGTACACAAAAGCCTCATTAGGCTTTTTTATTTCTAAGAGTTAGCAGATGTCTTTGTTTCAGTCCTGGGGCTGAACTAGTCTGTGCAGTGTTAATCCCTTCTGTCTGTTTTTGGTGTGCTTTAATGACATGTGCTGGTATTTTTAGCCTCTACAGGTGCAGTCAGTGCATGCGGGGGGTAAATGGGGTTGATGGAGTTAGGGTTTGATTCTCCAGGAAATTGCTCACACGCCCATCACTGCAGTTCTTTTGATTGTGGGGAGGAAAAAAAGGCCTTAAAACGTCAGGAAGACCAGTTATTTCTCCCACCAATAGCTTGATTCTCAGTGCTCAGCTCCTCGCCCACTCATTGCGAAAAGATGTCAATCAAGCTACACTTTTACACTTTTCCTCAGCATGTTGCTGGTAATGGTTGCTTGATTTTACTTACTTCCCATTTTGTCACAGCCCCACCAGCCACCAAACCCCAAAATCCCTGCTCGCTCCTGTTTCTTTGATAAGCAGTCCAGCATTTAAACTTTTTTCACAGCTTTTCGGGATGTCGTTTTGATGTGCGTCAATCACATTGGTTGATTTTTTTTGTGCCCACAGCTAATATTGAACTTGATCAATGAAGTGGTCAGTCAGGGGCTTATTTTTACTCTCATGTGTTTCACTAAAGGAAAAAAAAATCCACGTGTCTCAACAAAAGGATGGAGTTTACTCAGGTTTCCACTGGTGTTGTTTCCACTAAAGAGTTTCCATTCTCAAGGATCTAACTGGTGACTCTGAGCTCCCAGGATTTTTTGTTGTATAAGCAAAATCTGTTTTTAGTTTGGAAATGCCACAAAAGATGTTTCACCCTCAGGATTTTAAATATAAGTGGAAATGTTTGAAAAATCAGCTTCCATGTGGTAGATACTAGTTAAATACTTATAACCTTCTGATTTTAGGTCACCAGTCTTCGAGTTTCCATTAAATTAGTCATCATAACTCTTTTTGTTGGTCTTTTCTAATAATTTACTCAAAACAAGAAAGCAGTTTGTATTTTAAAATGTAAGTACTTAAATTGTGTTTAAGAAGGAATTCCATGTTTGTGTCCAAAAAAGTCAGCAACTGTAACACGTTCACTGTTTCACTTGAACGTGTTACGGTCTTAAATACTACCTCCACTGTACTTTGTGTGGTAGAATGGCACTACACTAGTGTGGAGGTTGTAAGGCTTCATATGTCAGATGAGCTCAGCATTAGCTGCTGGAGGACTTTCATGAACTTTCGTAAAAGCATAATGTTGTCCACATGACGAATCCTTCTGTCCTAACCTCGCTCAGATTGTAAATCCATGTCTCTGTGTTACAGTTCTATAAATCATGTGTCAGGATCCACACCCACGGGCCAGATCTGGCCCTTTGTAAGTTTGAACCTGGCCCACATTTCACTTTTAGCACACCAACACACCAACAACCGTCTCCACAGCGATTCATGGCCAGCTAACAGAGAATACAGCAAAAATCTGATGTTGGGTTGGTGCAAACAGTTTCTGTTCTCAAACAACATAACTCGCATTGTTATTGTGCTCTTTGAAATCCACAAACTAGTAAAGATTTGGAGCCATAGACGAGGAACAGAGGCTTCACAAAGTCGAAGACATAAAAGACGCGCAATTACAGCACAATAGTCTGTGCTTTGAGCCCAAGTCTCAAAGTGATGGAGCTGTGAAGGCAAGTGTCATTTTTGTGTGACCAATTTCATGGCAGAAAGCTACAGCGTGTGGACATGTATATTCCATGAACTAAGATCTCTGACTTCTTGTTTTAAATGACATTTCTTACACAACTATTGAGATGCCTTGGTCTTTTTCAGGCCTTTGAAGCAGGCTTGCTAAGATTTGCAGACAGATGTGCACATAAAGATTCATTTGATTGCTTTATAATCGGGTTATATTTGGTTTTATTAATTGCCCCGCACTATCATGGTGAGGCTGTGAACAGGGCTGTTGTAAACTAATAGAGTATTTTGTGAGGCGTTTAACTGGAAAGGCTCTAAGAAACATCCTTTCTAGATTAAAATGAAAGCATGTTAAACTGTATGCACTGAGCTCTTGATATGATTGCTCCAGCGTAGCTGCTGTTGAAACTGAATTTGACACTTGTGATGTATACCATCACCCCTGACCTTGTGCCTATAAATCTGGTGCAATGTAACACATTCTAGATTGAAACACTTTTAACCTTGTAATGGAACGCATATCATATTTGATACATGAGTTTTTCAGACTTCTACATCTCCCGTGTGATTTTTCTTGTCCTGAAAAACCTGATGTGTACTCTCAGACACACAAAGTGCTACTGTGAGCAAACTACTAAAAAGTGACACAAATTAAAACACACATATATAAAGTGTTATTTAATTTTTTTATTGTCTGAAGTTACAAAAAAACACACTCCATATTAAAAAAAATAGAATTTTCTGGTAATTATTTAACAGTTCAGGCTTTACAGGGTTAAAGAAGCACAAGTCAGCCAAGTTTTAGAGTATAAAAATCAAAAATATTAAATACATATTTATAATAACAGGGAGGATGAGCTCTTTATCTTTTTATAATTCCTTCCTATAATGCTGTAACTTGCTCTCTATCTGGTCTTTAAGTGAGCATCCTGCATTTGTCCCTAACCATCGGGAACCCTCATGTTAATTTTTATCAAGTGGAAAAAAGTTAGCGTTCATCCTCCAGCTTCGCTGTGTTTATATGTTTATATTATGCTAACCATAGCTGTGTAGCTAGCCCAACTTCAGTAACCCTACAAATGTCACTGCTGTTTAGTTTTCTTTCTTCATTTATGTCGAAAGTGACATCAGAGCTACATGTATAAAATTTTTCAGAAATCTCTCAGTCAGAACATGGAATATTGTGTTTAGGTGGAAACTAGCGAGCTAACTCCCTGCTAGCTTCTAACTCTGTTAAATGTTAAAGTTAACTGTTACACCTGGTAGAGCAGCAACGCTGATCATTTTATTACAGATGAAAGAATTTAGATACGTTTTAGATAAGTGTTTAACTCTCAGTGATGCCACAGTGTTCGTTTGACGTTGGGACCTGAAGCGGCTAATGATGTCAGACTTAAAGACCGGATATCTTTTTTTAACCGGCGCTGATTTCATCATAGTTCAAAAATAATGTTACTCAGCTCTAAAAGTTGTTATAATAGTTTCATAAAGACTTTTATTTTGAAATCTCCTATTTGGAGGTGAAGTGTTCCTTAGACTTTAGTCATTTATATCTGCCCGGTTGTTAGCAGATAATTGACATTCAGCATTCACCTTGTAGTTTGTGCACCGGCAATATTTCCCCCCTGATGAATTTCAGATACTCTCAGTAAGTTGTTGTTATATAAGTTCTTTTTTTCCCCACAAATCCTTCAGGAAAAAAAGGTCCTCTGCCAAACCTCAAGTTCAAAAATTGGATTTATCAGATGAAAGACAAAGTGATGAAAGGTGAGGGAGTATCTTGCTGTAGTACTTACTTTTCTGAGCGCCGAGGTGAAGAGTATTTTTTACAAACGCTCACCTTCTGAGAGACGAGGCGAACCATATGCACACGTAGCATTTGCTGGAACTAGAAAAAGCATTTGTCTTCCTTTTTTTTTTCCTGTGAGATCTGAGCTGGACGTGACCGAAGCATTCAGAAACCTGACAGGTGGGTGGAGGATAAAGCCAACGTGATCTACAGAGTAGTTTTTTGTAAAGTTCTCACTTTGTGTTGATGAAGAAAAAGACTTGATGTGACAGTGAGGCTCCATCAACGAATGAGAAGGGTTTGTTTTTTCTCTCTTTGATTTCTTTCTGTGCAGATCTCTCTCTTTGTCCATCTTCTTGCATTTTTGCATTTCTCTTTGCCGCTCATTTAATTTACAAAAAAAAACAAAAAAAAACAGCCCGTGGGTAGATGGGGATCAAATTACATTCACCTTTTACCTGCTTTCCTCTGCGCAATTAGTACCACGCTTACTTGTCATTTCAAATTGACACACTGCTGTTGTGTTATGTAATTATTTACCCGCCTGGGGAATAACGCTGTGGTTTACCCACTAAATAATGCTCACACACACACACACATGCACTCACAAAAACCCTCCAAAATGCTGAAGCACCTGTTCCCTGTTTTATCTGAAACATGTTTAACATGCCTTTTAACATTCCAGGGTCATTGTCTCCTGCTGTCTAATTAAAGGTGTCTTTGTGTGTCTTTCTAAAAAGCTCTAATTGACTAATGTTGTGCAGCAGCCCGTGGAGATTTTCGGGGTGCTCTCGCTGCTTAAATGCTCAGCGTTAACATTTTGAGGTTTGAGCATCAGGACCCAAACCTGCTGTCCGTCCTGTAGGTGTTTTCTTCTTTTTTTCTGCGTGGAGGAAAGGGCTGGGTCCTGTTCTTCAAACCACCGAGGTCTTATTAATCCACATTCCCTTTTTCCCCCCTCTTCCTCCAACCCCAACCCCGACCTTCCACCTCCTTTCCCTTCCACCCACCCAGCTTCCAACAAAAACAATACAAGTTAGACTCAGGAACAAAAAAAAGGGTTTAAAGGAGAGAGAGAAACCAGGGGCCCAGAAACAGTGGCAGCATTTTCTTCTGCAGGGGGAGAAAAGGAAATCCGAACCAGTTTTCTTTGATCTTGTGTCTTTTCTTGTGATAAATCTGTGTCTGTGATGCCTTTTGTTTTTGTTTTTGGTACTCTTTTTAAAGGAAAAACACACACGCACACACACACAATAAGCAAACATGAACTCTTGCTGATTTGTCCTTTTTGCTCTTGCTTCTTTTCTTTTTTTGATATTCTTTTTTTCGGTTTTTGCCAGTAATCTTTTTTGAAATTTTCTCTTTTCTCTTTTTCCCCCCTTTTTTTCTTAACCCTAGGTCCGCTCACAAAAAAACACGATGAATCTTCAATGAACAAGCCTCGAGACGAAGGTATTTTTGTTGCATGTTTTTCCTTTTTTCTTGTTTTGAAGTCTTTTTGGGGGATGTGTACACACACACACACACACACACACGCACACACACAGGTGAAACATCTTCTAGGTGGGACTTTGGAACATCAGATGCATACCGATGTGTTGGTGTAAGTGTATGTGCTGACCGCTGCAATTAAAAAGCTGTCTTTCATATGCAAATCATTAGCCTCAGCTAACCTTGGATGATCATAACGGCTGGCTAATGGAACCCAGATACCCATTATTAAGCCATCTCCACTGTTTTCCAGAGGTCCTTTTCTTGCTCTCTAATAATAGCCGGCCTCGACTACCACCATCAACACCGTGCCCTTGAAAATACATTGGCCAGCTGAACGGCATTGTCCCCGAAACCAAATTGTTGTCAGGATTTTGAGCAACAAAGCACCTATTGAGACCTGCTTACACAATGAGGTGCATTATTATTGCGCCTCAACCTCCGGCTCAAGGATCAAATTGCTGTTGAATAAGGAGCTACGCAAATATTAAGCTAGCTCTATTCCAAGTCAGTGATGATAACATCAAATCAAGTTAGGGGAAAAAAGGAAAAGGAGGGTGGGGACATGCAAGGACACTCATGCCCCGCTTTAGAAGATTTAGGTCTAATAAGCTGTTGGAATAAGGGCACAGAACTCTCAGCCTGCTTTTAATTTATCTCCTACCTGCAGCACTGATACCACGGAGGTGATTTTAATCTGCACTTTCATCTGCCGCCCCTCCCCCTCCCACACACACACACACACACACACACACACACACACACACACACACACACACACACACACACACAATCATTCCTTATTCTTTTGGACTTGTTTCTTGGAGAAAGATGACTGATGATATTTTGATACATATTTCTCTTTATGCTATTTTGAGGGTTGTGCGGTGGATTTTTTTCTTGCTCTTTGATTTGGGGTCTTTTTTTCTTTTTTTTTGAAGTTGGGAGTTGGAGGAAGTTTGACACAGGAGGATTTTCTTGGTGATCAAACACAGACACAACTTTTTTTTGAGCTGCCACAGTCAGGAACACAGTCGCGGCCAGTCGAGACGCCCCTCCTCCCCCTTTCCCCTCATCCTCTAAATACGTCTCTCATCCCTCTGTTGCAATGTGCAATTAACCTCATTTGATTTGGGAACTGCTAATCCCTATGCAGTAATTTAGCATTGCTAAACTCCTAAACCGGAGTTTAGCACCGAAAAAAACCCCCACTTACCTGTCCCCACACTAAAATACACATCCAGAAAACTTGTC
This sequence comes from Rhamphochromis sp. 'chilingali', assembly GCF_963969265.1. Taxonomy (NCBI): domain Eukaryota; kingdom Metazoa; phylum Chordata; class Actinopteri; order Cichliformes; family Cichlidae; genus Rhamphochromis; species Rhamphochromis sp. 'chilingali'. Next base: position 23,486,505 of record NC_137929.1, read on the forward strand.
TAAATAAAACAACAAACAAAAAGAAAAAAACATGCTCTTTATATTCATCTTTGCTCGGCAATATCCATGCACATAGCTGTGAAGAATACTGGCAGCCTTTTAGTTACACTGGTAACCTGGGCCACAGCCAGGCATTTAGAAGTGTTTAATTTAAATCCAAATCCCCCTAATAAAGATCAGCTTATAAAGCATTTTCTTTGTGCACATATTTCATTCAACTATAGTCTTCTTCATAACATATCTAAGGTGAATATGGTTTCAAAATGTTTCAAAAATCTTCTACAGCACCCCTGATTATTACTCTATTTGAAAAAATACCAAATCATTACAATAAATTGTAATCTAGCATAGGCTTATTTCAGGCAGGTCAGAAAGTCAACCTCAGCTACCATCTCATTGCTAGCCCACATCAGCTGCTGATTCTGCTGATACGCTTCTATACATCCAGTCTGCTGTCTCACACAACCTTAGTAATTGGGCAAGCTCTACAAGCTGGTTTAGCCTGCTTAAAAGTACATCTGCACACCGCTTTGCAACCCAGGCACCTTAACCGGATGGCAGCTGCCTCTATATGGTTACACCTGTGAAGGGTTACACAGAAAGTTTGCTAAGTAGCAAATGACCCTAACCAAAGGTGACCTGTAGTCTTAACACAAAGGTCAAACAGTGTTCCTATAACAAGTTGCTAACAAAATGTTCAACAATCTGTAAGTGATAGTCCTTTGAGCACTGATCAAATGATTCCAATGGAGGAGCTTCCGAAGAACCGATATTCAAAATCACCTACAAGTCAGGAGCAAGTCACGCTGCAGTGGGCTCTGCAAGAGTGGAAAACTGAGGAACAGTCCCACTACTCACCAACTCAACCCTGGTCTTTAGGCAGTTAATTGGGAGGGGTAACCTAGTATCAGAGGTGTCAGGCAACTGGTTACACAAGTGAGCCAACTATAACCACTGCAGTTGTTCCTGAGCATGTAGCTCTATTCAAATTCACCACCATGCTACAGCTGACCAAATAGATTCCCCACACAGTACCTACCATCCAAAACCTCTTGGAAGCATTAGACTCCAAAAATTCAATCATCCTACCTTTGTGTAGCCAACCAAATCTATTCAGCAGTAATGCAGTACGGTAGAATAAGGTTCAGGGAAGGCAGATGTGACAGCAAATAGAAGACAGAAAATAGGAGCACAGAGAGACCCCGAACAATATGTAGAACAAAACACGAACTATGGGATATAGCAGATAAAATTTAATACAAAGCACATGGTATAAAACAGCTAACAGTTCAGATCAGGACTCTACAGTCCAGTAACATTCAATGATGAGGATGTACACATCCTGGACAAGCAGGACTGCTAGTTTGAGCTGGGCGTCAAGGTGGCAAATGACTATCTTTAAACTGAGGGAGGGGGGATTAAGAATTAAGAGTACATCTTTCACCATCTTACAATGCTGAGATTGCAGCCATTCCTTGACTCTCTGTGATTGGTAATCATGCCACTGGTTATGACAAGTTGCATATCGACAATGGTGAAACTGAGCCATTGCTAGAAGCGCAAAGGCATCAGGATAAGACTGAGAAAATAGAATAGCAAACAGTAGACAGAGCTCAAAGAGACGGCTTGCCGAGCACACTGGCTCCATCTTGGATCTTATTAGTAGCATGTAATCACATTTGGGAGTAAAAATAGAGTAAAGAAGCAGTGTTCCTGGTCCCCCAGGACCCTGAGCCTTTTAAACAGTAAACAGTAATCCAGATCAAGTCCTAATCTTAATCCATTTTCTTAAAAAATGAATGTTTTAAGACTAATCTTAAAACTAGAGATGGTATCTGTCTGCCCAATCCAAACTGGGAGCTGGTCCCACAGAAGAGGGGCCTGAAAGCTGAAGGCTCTGCCTCCCATTCTACTTTTAGAAAGTCTAGGAACAACTAGTAAGCCTTAAATGGCATAACAGGGTCTGATCATTCAATACTTTTTATATAGAAAGGATTTTAAATTCAGTTCTGGATTTAACGGAGACCCTGAAATGAAACAAGAATGATCTTTCTTACTAGTCCCATTTAGGCCTCTCGCTGTGGTGCTCTTTGGACTGACTGAAGGCTTTTCAGGGACAACCACATTATAATAAGGAACTATAGCAGTCCAGCATAGAAGTAACAAATACATAGGGTACTTCTTCAAGCATCACTGATATGATGTCACTAATTTTGGCAGTGTTAAGTAGATAAAAGAAGTGCCAACATGACTTCACGGTTCCTCACTTTAGTACAAGGCCACAATAATGCCATCCAGATTAAGTGTCTGATTAGATGATAATTGTTAATCAATTTCTGGCTGGTTAATTGTGAAGGATTGGTGAGCACGATTTAGTGGTGGTCAGCTGCAACCTGCTTCCTCGGCCCTCTCTTTTCAAACATGTATGAGAACCTCAGATGACCTTGGTTTAACTTAAGAATATGAGAGGTCATCTCTGTTTGGTTTGTAGAAACATGCTGTTCCAATACATCAGGCTCCATACTTGAGCACCTGCTCCCTGTGTAGATAAAAGACAACTAGTTGAAGTGTGTCTCTCCACCTAAGCCACCGTGGCCCTTTAAGTGAAGAAACCTGGCGAATCCTTGGGCAGCTTTTGTCTGATAACAGCCCGCACAGTCAGTTCATCTGTTTTAGCCACCATTTTGTCCTCATTCTTTCAACAGCCTTTTCAAATGTGCATGCTTTGAAGCAGGATGTTCCTGGCCGTGTATTCACAAGCAAGCCTTTTCAAGTAAAACAGTGCTTACTATAAGTACACTCAAGATGCATCCTTGACCAGTGCAGACAGCTTCAAAGAAAGCCGACCCCTGCTTTTTGCATCAGGTGTGAGAAAGCAAAAGCTATCGGGCCTCCGTGCTGTTCGCGATCAATGTTCCGAAAGATTGATAGAGCTTAGAGCTGCTTGTGTGTTTGGAGAGAGAGAGAGAGAGGGGAGGGAATTACAAACCACAGTGAGATTGTGCTAAATCAAGAAAGAGACAGCAGTTGTGTGTTACTGTGCTGTCCTGTGTGTCAGCCCTGATCAGAGACAAACCAGAGCCACCTGAGCCCCAAACCTGGAACATATTTCTGCCAGGAACAATGTCACCTCTGTGACACACTCACACAATTACACACTCACACACACAGTCTCACTTGCACAGAGGCACACAAAAAAGACCAAACCCCCATAAAATAAGACCTACTACTTAAAGGAAATATCCCATCAAAACTAACCTCACAGAAAACGCTTCGGATCACCATTTATATAGCTATGAATAAAAAGAGGCTTTGATTCATGCAAGCAGTTACAGCTACATTTCTTGAAAACATAAGAATATCTTAACATGATAACATGATAGCTATTATCTTTCATTTCAGCACGGTGTTCACTGTTAAGTCCATAATCAGTTAAAAAAGGTAAAAGCACTGATGAAAACCCCGAGCAGTGATTTTACGATGATTTCCCTCGTTAAACATTAGTGTATGATCCACCAGACTCACTGGATGACATAATCATTTTGCTACAGCTTTGGAAAAGAAAAGTGATCTTTGGTGGTGACACTGAAAGCTAGAAAACAAATCAAGAAAACCAAGATGGTTTCTGTGTAGCTGTTTGTGTTATGGTGATGTTTGAAGGACCAACATTCTGCTGGTTATTTTCACTTTTCTGGCGGGATGCTGCTACAAAGTACCTAGACCGAAGCAGGTAGTGCTTTCTGCCTTAGAAATCAGCCGTGAAGACACATTAATGTTTATTCCTGCTGGAATAACTTCTTTTTAATCTCCCTAACATAAATCAGTGGCTCCTTCTTTTAGATTTTTTTTGTCTAGCTAAAAAAAGGAGAGCATATTAAAAAAGTAATGAGGACATTTTATGAAGGATACAGTTAAACTCAAGAAAATGCTTTTCACTCAGTAGTAACACCAACGAAAAACTAAAGTATTGCTGTTTTGAATTTGTTTTATTACTTTAATATCCTAAACTCCCTGCCTGATTAGCTTCCTTTGAAGAGCAAAATGTCTTTTTTTTTCAGACATTATCTATGTAAATTATATAGTGGACTTAATGAAAGCCTTTTCCAATAATGCAGTCAATTTTCTTCATGATTATTAAGCACACGAATATGAACCATCCGTCTGCTTAAATTACAGTGTAATGGTGTCATTAATCAAACAAAGTGATCAAAGGTTGATATTTGACACAATTATTCTGTTAGCCTTTGCCGCATTTGTAATAATTATTTCATGCTGCGGCTTATGAGTTGGGATGTAACAGGTAATAATTTTGTGACTTGCCCACATTACGCAGTTAATATAGTCCCATTTATATTCTAAAGATTCTTGAGATATTTTAACAGCCGCGGTCTTCTTAAGTGGCTCATCTGCATCTTTGCACAGAACATGAAACAGACATAGATATTAAGAGCAGTCACTGGCCTTCAAATGCATTTTTATCATAACATCTGTTAGAGGATATAGCCAAACATGCAGGTCGGTGGATGATGCAGTGAACATGGGGCTGCATTACATCCTGCAACACCTCGACCGCCCGGGAACTTATGCCAGGGTCCTGTTTGTGGACTTTAGTTCGGCTTTTAACACCATCGTGCCTGAACTTCTCTCCTCCAAACTCTCCCAGCTCAGCGTGTCACCAGCTACCTGTCAGTGGATCACCAGCTTCCTGACAGACAGGAAGCAGCAAGTGAGGCCGGGGGAGATCACCTCTGAAACTCAGTCCCTCAGTATTGGTGCCCCTCAAGGATGTGTCCTCTCACCACTACTGTTCTCCCTCTACACTAATGACTGCACCTCCAAGAACTCGGCTGTTAAACTCCTAAAGTTTGCAGATGACACCACCGTCATTGGCCTCATTCAGGATGGTGATGAGTCTGCATACCGGCAGGAAGTGGAGCGGCTGGTACTCTGGTGCAGTCAGAACGATCTGGAGCTGAACACGCTTAAAACTGTAGAGATGACAGTGGACTTCAGGAGACATCCCTCAACACTGCTCCCTCTCACCATATGAGACAGCCCGGTGTTGACTGTGAAGATCTTCAAGTTCCTTGGTACCACCATCTCCCAGGACCTGAAGTGGGAGACCAACATCAACTCCATCCTCAAAAAGACCCAGTAGAGGATGTACTTCCTGAGACCACTGGGGAAGTACAGTCGACACAGGAGCTGCTGATCCAGTTCTACACTGCGGTCATTGAGTCTGTCCTGTGCTCCTCCATCACAGTCTGGTATGGTGCAGCCACTAAACAGGACAGGAGCAGACTGCAGCGGACTGTATGGGCAGCAGAAAGGATCATCGGTGCCCCCCTGCCCTCCATCCACGACCTGCACCTCTCAAGAACCAGGAAACGGGCAGGGGAAATCATCACAGACCCCTCACACCCTGGACACAGACTTTTTGACCTGCTGCCCTCTGGAAGATGGTACAGAAGCCTGCAGACCAGGACCACCTGACATAGGAACAGTTTCTTTCCCCTCGCCATCTCCCTCCTAAACAGTTGAACTGTCACACTGCTCCCACTAGCATACTGCAACTGCACCTTATGTACATTCTGTGGTATTCATTTCACTGTGTCTGTGCATTTACATGGCCAATAAACGCGATTCTGATGCTGATGTCAAGCACACACGGCTGCCTGTGCCGTGAAAAAGTATACGCCTCATTCATGTTTCAGATCATCAGACAAATTCTAAAAGTCAAAAAAGACTTAATATAAAATGAAAGCTTGAAATGATGAGTATATTTATTAAGATAACTAAGCTACCCATTCCTAACTGGCACTATGTGTAAAAGTAATCATAAAAGGACGAAACCACTGCTGACCAAAAAGATGAAAAAGGTCGTCTTGCAGTTGCAAAAAAACCCTCAATCATCCCCAAGACTGGGGGAAAAAAGTCTGAAGAGACAGACTGTTCTCATTCCTGACACGTAACATACCGACGATTTGTCACGTTCCGAGTTGTCCCATAGGAGCGCAAAAGGTACCCTTCCACATCCCTATGATACGCACTGGATTATGGATGGAATAGAATGACGCTCCCGGCAGTAACACACGCTCCAGCCATGTATTCCAGCCCTAACCCTAACCTTAACTACAACCTTAATGGTGTTAGATAGTGTGTTTTCCTAAGCGATTCATGATGAGAAAGTAAAATGAAATGTACATGTGTAGATTCATTCCAAATGGTTCTCATGTTTCCTGATGTTTCCGAACGCATAACATAGAGACGTGTTGTCACATGGCGTGATATGTTACGCTTTGGGATGAGAACCTGTTGAAAGGGATCAGACCTGAACATTGTGGAAGGTTTGAGTCCCGTCACATCTGATTCATCTAAAGACCATTATGCCAACAGTCAGACATGGTAGCGTGATCGTCTGGGGCTGCTTTGCTGTTTCAGGACTTAAACAACTTCTAGTAAGTGTTAAAACCACGAGTACTGCTCTCTACCAGAAAATCCTGAAGGAGAATGCCCCGTCATCGTTTGATACCCTGAAGCTCAAACGCTCTTGGGTTATGAAGCAGGACGATTATATGAAACACACCAGCAAGGTTTAGAAGTTGCCCATTCAAGTCCATACTTAAATCAGAGTAAGATGCTTTGGCGTGACTTTGAACAGGCCGTCCATGTGTGGTTGAATAAATAGTTCTGCAAATTCCTACACGTCGACATGAAAGCCTCATTTCGAGTTATCACAAACGCTTGATTACAATTTTTCTGCCAAGGGTGGCACAATTAGTTATTAGGTTTAGGGGGCAATTACACAGAAATTACACAATTTTTCACACAAGGCCAAGTAGACTTGGATAGCTTGTTTTCCCCTTAATAAATGTAATCATCATGTAAAATTTGCATTTTGTATTTAATCAGGCTATCTTTCTTTAATAATTGAAAATTTGCTTGATGATCTGAAACGTTTAAGTGAGACAAATATGCAAAAAACTAAAGACGTCAGAGGGTAAATATTTTTTCATGGCAATGTAATTTAAGTTTATGTGAGTACATGCACATGTGACACTTTTAAGTCTGATTTGGAATAATATATGTATAAGTTGGCTGAGTTCAGCTAAACAAAATGAGCCATGATATGAGAATAATTAAAGTGGACAAAATGAAGGAGGTCTGATTAAAAATAAAAGCATCTGGAGTAAACTTGCATTAGGTGTTATTTTTCACTGCTTAAGAGGCAATGAAAGAATGTGTGGTAAGTACAATGCTGACATATAATAACCTTGTTAAGAATGTTAAGCAACAAATATATTAATTAATCTTATCCACAAAACACTAAACAAAACAAACATTTACTCTGTGTTGGCTCTACTTGTGTCTGTAATGAAACGCCTCTTTAGATTATAAACAATCCACTAACTAAGCAGGAAACACTCACAGCAGGAATAGTACACAAATCAACAATACAGAGAAAAAAGTGAAGTTCTTATTAAATAACTGTCTCTACATTGTCTGCGGTCTACAATAAAAATGTTGAAATAAAGTTGCTTCTGATATAATACAGTCATAAAAACACTTTTATTGCACAAATGATTCTGAATTTCAACATATTTTCTGTTCTGTGTTTGTATCGTTCCAAATATCAGTGTACAAATAAAAAAAAATCACATCATATATATGAAAAAAACTGGACTGGACTAAGTACCAATGACCAGTTACTACAATAATTACTGTATAGTAGACCCAACTGAGTAAATTCAGTTACTGAAAAGTGGAGTAACTGATCCCTTAAAAGATTTATTTGATAATTCTAGAAGTTAAATGTCCTCTTCAGTTACACAATTGCGTAATACTTTTGATTACAGTTAAATTAGGTCATTATATAATATTTTTACAGTTTCCATTCACCTCTCCCGTGGGATGTGCTTAACAGAATTAAAAAATAATAATTTTTTCAAAAACAAAAATATGCATTTATTGACTTTAATTATTAGACTGCACACAAGCAATGCAGTACCGAATGATGTAACTATTTATTTTAAGCTTTATTTAAACGAAGATCACAAATTTCTTTTGCTGTGTTCTACTACCACGTTTTTCATTAACCTTTAAAATTACGTTATTAGTTTGTTGCACAGTTTTGAAGAATTATTTGAATTTTTACTTGTTACATTGGTCTTGCTCACCCTTGTTTGGCGTCAGTGGGACAGACTAACCTTTAGATTTCTAGGCCTTTATTTTAAGCTTCATCTTAGCATCTCTAGCAGTGTAAGTACTAACAGAGTGATTGTTAATAACCCACTGAACCCACGATGTTACAGTTTGACGATTACATAAAAGTTATTTATCTCATGTGTAAACTTTGCTACTTCACCTGGAGCTTTCATAGTTCACAACTCTACACCATTAAAAGAAATAAAAACCCAACAAAAAAACAAACAGGTCTCTTTTGGCTGTCAGATTCTTTGTGTCTTTCTTGGTCCATAAATGCTCCATAATAATTAACTAAACACACCAATGCCACTGATATAATTAGTTCAGACTCAAATTAAGTCCTTACTTAATCAGCAAAACAATTATGTTAATCAAACATAATCTCATTCATTCAAAAGTAAAAATGTTACACAGGAACCCTTAGAAGGAATACGTAATACTATCATTTTATATATTTATTTGTTGAAAAATCTCAAGTTTATTCTGGTTAATCTGTTTAAATATATGGAATATTTGAGTTTACAATGTGCTGAGCACCAAATGCTTGTGAAAGTTTATCTGTAAAATTTATTGTCCCGGCTGAACGCCGTCTGCTCAAAGCAAAACAATGACATTGCATTAGGCTTTTGATAAACAGCCATAGCGGTGGCTCCGCAGAAAGTTGTTCTCCACCGGCTGCATGAGTGAGCACGGCTCCCTGAATCAGCTCTTAATTAATGTCTCTTAATTGAACATGTTGCTTACAGTAATGGCTGAAAATGGCTTTGATGTCACAGAGGAAAATGTATTTTTTTGCCTGGCAGAGACTATTTTTTAGTTTTCGAGATCTTGGGGTTAATTTTACCAGATTGTGGATGAATTATTATAAGCGTAGAGGAGAGGCTGATACAGATGAGAATAAGAGAAAAAAATGACACCAGAGGGGCATTAGTTAGTGACGGAGGCATTGGAGGAACCTGCTCTCGATTCTTTATGTTGGCGCAGCTTTATCACGCAGAGATGTCCAAAAAACGTTCACGATGGTCTCTCCTGGATGGCAAGATGGTAGATGGGGTGAAGGAGTAATAAGATTTCGTCGTTGTCTGCGTGAGATAGAGACAAGCTTTTGTCTTCACACTGTTTTTTGTCTGCATCGATGTGTTTTTCTCCATTTGCTCCTCTTTTTTGCCTCCTCGCTCTGTCTCTCTGTATTATGTGGCGTTTCCACTCTGGTTATAACTCCTCTAACAGACGCTGGCCTGTAGGCAATGCAACATCTCTCTCTGTCAGCTTCTCTTCCCATGCATTCACACGTATGCATTTGCTCTAAAACACCCCCACCCTACTCGCTCGCAATCCTTCGTTTTGGAAAACAGCGCCATGCAAGGACACCGACTTGGCACGTTTCATCTTTTTTCGTATAATTAGGAGCATCCAGGGAGATATTTTTGTGCTAAATCCATCCTTTTCCTGGTGGATTTTCAGTATGGCCAAAGTGTAATATCCAGTGTGCCGTACAATAACACATTCATCCAGACAAATCTCCAAATTGTTGAAATACAAAGAGACAAGGGGACTGTAAGCAATCAGCGATGGAAAATATGCAAGGCAGCATCCATTATATGATTTATTTCACCATTTTTACATCCTTATGTGTTGAGCACAAATTACTTCTTAAGAGGATTTTGAAAGGAATTATGTGGCACATGGACAAGACCGAGTAGTCCTGTGTATTGAAAAATGATGAGAGGAGAATGAAAAGAAAAACAGGAAGGTGCAGAAAGATGGAGCTGAACTCAGCAGTGAAAATACACGAAATAAAATGACAAAACAGGAAGGCCTGATGTAGAAAACTGGACGTATTAGCATGTCAGGGTATAAACTAGCACAGTACGGCTGGGTGCAGTAGAAAGGAGCCCAGCACAGAACCAAATAGAATTTTCTGCAGGAAAGGATCAACAGTACTGTCAAAGCAACTTTATTTCAACATTACTATAGAGACTCAATCTCTTGTCTCTTTCCATCACTCTGTCTCTCAGTGGGCCTGTCGGTTATTTGCTGCCGAAGCTCCCTACCTCCCTGTTACCTCAATGCTCGGCCCACGTCGTGTCAAGGTTGTGTCAATATCGTGTCGAATACACCTACTCCATTGCACGCTGACAGATAGTATTTTATTGAGCTTGAAACCCTTTGACAAGACAAAGAAAATGAAGAGGAGGCAAAGGAGGGAAGCTGAGAAAGAGAAGGAGTTGAAAAGGACTGGAAGGTACAGGGAGATAGAGCAGGACAGGCGAGAAGGAAAGAAAAGGAGGGATGAGAAAGAGCTAGCTGGCACTGTGTGGCCTGTCAGCTAGCTTAATGCTTGGGAAAAAGCTCCACACAGTCTTTTTTTTTCTTTTTTTCACTTGGCCGGGTTTATTGCCATGTGTGATGGCTATAAGGGACTCAGGGAAGCAACTGGCTCAGCTTCTCTTCCACTCCTGAATCTCAGTGAATACCCCCGATGCTGGCCTTGTGCTAGCCAAGAGCTATTGTGGGTCTATTTAATCCAAATCAAACTTTAAAGTGCTCACTGAAACAAATGAAGTTTGGAAATTGTATTGGAGACAGGACCTCCCAGCAGGAATTGTTGACATCACCAGTATAAGTAAAGCATTGTAGAATCTTTTACTATGTTGTTTTTCTCTATTAGAGAGGAGAAACAGCACATTAAATAATGCTGATTATGATATAGAGGCAAGGGAGCTTGTAATTAATGTATACACTGTTGTCAATCAGCTCCTGGTAGTCCTGACTGTAATTCAGTGTTTAGCAAGAAATACAGGAGTTAGAATATGATACTGGATTTCGCTGCCATGTCATATTCAGTTTTAGAAACATGGTTTGAAACTTCAAGTGTTACGTTTATATTAAGAAAACCTGTTAAATCTAAAAGGTATTTGGCACTTCATCAAACAACTTCTCCCTGGATGTTGCTTTAATCACTCACCTTGAAGTAGAGCTGGGCAATATAAGATTTTTTCATATCACGATATGTTTTTTTCATTTCAGGCGATAACGATATCTATCACGATATAAGCCAAATAACTATATTTGTAAGATTTGAATGTGCCGTTGCTCACAAGTAAAATGTGAAATAATCAGCAGCTTGTTTTGATTTAAATATTTATTTCCCATAATAAGTTCAACAGGGTAGATGTACTTAAGGAACATGAGACTTTTTCAGATAAATAAAGGCAAATATTGCAAACTACACAAAAGCAGCCGCTAAAGCGTTTAAGTTTCAAAATAGAACAAACGAAACAGACTAAATTGTCAATTCCACTTAGAAACAAAATATTAATTCTAAAAATAAATCTTAGTTTGTTTTACAGAAGAAAAGACAAAACTGACTAACTTTTGTCAATATCAAATAAACTGAGAACTAAAAGGAAATTCTCAATCTCTCCTTGTTGTATAGCTGAGCTTTTCAAACAGTTTTAACAGTTACTTTAGTCTGACAAAAGCCGAATGACGAATTAGCGCTTCCAGTCAGAGATTGAGCATGCACCAGTTTATTGTATTTCCAGACTTGCTTTCGGCACAATTTACAGTGAACGCTACTCTGTTTTTTGTCAGACTTGAAATAGCCGAAATACCTTCACACTACGGAACTTCTATGGCTCTTCCGTTCGACAATCTCTCCGGCATTGGAACCATCACCTTCGGTCACGCTCTCGGTTGATTTTTCTCTAGTCGGCACACTCATTTCCTCCATTACCCGGGCGGCACGGCGGCTGGCTGCTTCCCAAACAAATACACATGTGCGGCTTGGCACTTGTGCTGCACGTAACAAGTCACGTGACGTGACGCTGCGGCTGTGATTGGTTCGGCTCTGCGCTACTTAATTTGGATTGGCTGTTCTTTTTTTTTTAAGAGGACAAGAGCGGCGAGGCCTATCGCAATAGTTTAATTTTTCTATCGAGAAAAAGTTATTTCGCAATACATATCGTTATCGTTCTATCGCCCAGCTCTACCTTGAAGCAGAAAAACTTTGAAATCATCTGAAATCACTGAATGACATATTTTTGTGGTCATTAGTCCCAACGTTGCTGCAGTGTGGATACCTCTTTATTCCGAAAGCTGGCGCTAAGCAGATAGTTGCTGTTTCCCTTGAAGCGAGCTGGTTAGCTCCCTTTTGTAGACGTCCTTGTCCCTCCAACGTCCCTCCAACTCCATCGTCTTGGGCCACAGAACTACACTTTACTAGGGCGACCGTGGCTCAGGGGGTTGGGAATCGCATCTGTAACCGGAAGGTCGCCGGTTCGATCCCTGGGCTCTCTGTCCTGGTCATTGTGTCCTTGGGCAAGACACTTTACCCTACTTGCCTACTGGTGTTGGCCAGATGGCGCGATATGGCAGCCTCGCTTCTGTCAGTCTGCCCCAGGGCAGCTGTGGCTACAACCGTAGCTTGCCTCCACCAGTGTGTGAATGCGAGAGTGAATGAATAGTGGTATTGTAAAGCGCTTTGGGTGCCTTGAAAAGCGCTATATAAATCCAATCCATTATTATTATTATTTACTGTTTTTTGGAGAAAAGATGGTGGCTTTGTTTTGGTAGTAAAAGCAAAACTAACGGACATTTTTAGGACGTATTTATATCTTCTCAGTTCTTAATGTGAAATATCTGGCTCCGAATCCCACCAACCTACAATCTCTGATGCCAGTCTAATAGATGAAAGCATCTGCTGCTTGGCTTAAAAAATAATAAGAGAGTCAAAAAGAATTAGTATATAGACAAAACCTCTGAGAGAAGAAGTTGATATTTTTGGATTTTTAAAGGTTTTAAGTAACCTCTCTGGTAGCTAACAAAATCAAAGTAAGTAGAGTAAAATTACGTCTGATGTAAATAAAGAAAAAAACAGGTTGTGTGGCCTAGTTTTAAGATTGCATATAAATAGTGTACCCTGAGGAAATATTCTTGGCAGGTATGTTTATTTATTAGTTTTGTGGAGAGGAAGCCGGAAAAATGAAATTTGGACTCTGTATCATCACAGGAGACAGCTGTGATCGGGTGGGACTGCAGCACTCATATTTCCAAGACGCTTTTAAACACCAAAAGATTCACCGGGATTCTTTTTGCAGGCTGCGTCAGTACAAAGGGGAGTATGGAGTTCGGTGTATATGTGTCGCAGCAGAAGGTCTATCAGCTCTGGGAACAGAAGTAGAATTTACTTCTCTAGCATCAGATTAACTTTCAGGACAGACAAGGACAAGACAAGCGGCTGCTGACAAACCAGATACGCCCACTGGGGTGACATGTAGCACAAACAATAAGATCTGGATTCATGTAAAAGCGTTTGATTAAAGATTAACGGCTGCACACACACCTTTACATCAACGCACACACTCCACACTCCTCAAACTGAGATAAACACACACACACACTCATAGAAAAGACAAACTCTTTCCCTCAGCACACATATGCAGTTCTGCTGATACATGTTGAGCTAAGTTGCTTTAAGTTGCAAAAGTTCCACTCAGTTTGGCCAGCTGCTGCATTTTTCAGGGTATGTTGTCTCTTCCTCACTTTGTACACGTTGCGTTTGTGTGTTTTCACCTGGATTGTGTTGTAACTGTCGCAGGAGCATTCCAATTAAGGAGGTATTGTTATGTATGAGATGGAGAGCGGCGGGTAGTGACAGAGCTGACAGCATTACTTAATGGAAACGCTGGTGCCTGAACGGAGACGACAGCACAGGCTCTCTCACACCCAATTACTTGTTTCTGTGCTCTTCCTGCTGCAACTCACAAATAGAAAAAGAATACATTACACGCTCGAAGTAATAAACTCTGCAGATCAATAAATAACACGACATCTAAAAGATGTTGCTTGTGTGGGGATCGCATGTTCTCCTGTTGTTCAGTTAAACAGTAACTTTACCTTGAACTTGAAAACATCTTGAAATAGGGCGTTGTTCTGATTAATCGATCAATAATTATATAGACAAATGTGTTATTAGTATATTGGTCATCAAATGTAATGGTGTTTATACGTGATTGCAAAATGACATATTTTGAATTTTGGTTTAATGGTCATATTTATTATATGAATACATCATTTTAAGTTTTAAAAGGAAAACGTTTTCAGCAAAAACTGATGTAAGTGCTGCCATTAGTCAGCAATTTCATACTGAAAAGACATTTCCCTTTTTTAATAAAAAAATCAGCCTTTTATAATAAAAATTATCATTTCATTAATTCCTCCTCTACTTTTTCATCCAAGTAATTTTCATTTCATATACATCAGTTCACACGTATCTGCTGACTACTGTTGACTGCATCCAATGCACTGTGTAAAGGATCGATTTAGCATAATTTCATCAGTTTGTTTTGGACTCTGCTAAAAGTTTGTTCTGGTCCAGAAATGATCATATTTGTTTTTCTGTGGAGTTACCAGCTAATGCTAGCAAGTTCTTAGCAAACTGCAACCAAAAACTGCGACGTAATGTGTAGATACAGATACCTGCTAATTATTGCTAAGTGTCAGACCAGTAATCAGTTTGGCTCAGTTTTATTTGTATACTGTTAAAAGTTTGCTACGTAAATAAACGAAATGTATTACACATTACTTTTTTCCCATTTAAGAACTTACATTAATAAATTGCTACACTGCTTACTACTTTACTTTTGCGTTACTCCATAACATGAAATGTATTGTGACATGTATACTGGTTAGCAATCTAGACACTGACCCAGGCCTCTGTCCTAAAACTTACCATGTTTCTTTTATTGCTTAAATTTGAACACTAGACCAAAAGCACAAAGCAAAGTTGAAGAAAAGACCAAAAGAGATTTCAAGCAATCAACACAGAAACTGTACTGTAGAAAGATGCACAGGTAGAAATGGAGGCTACCAGCCTGACTGCTCATCACTTTGTAGTCTGTTGAAGGTCTGTCTCTGGCAGCTGGACTGGGGTCTGCATACACTCACATTTAACATCCTTCACTAGCTTTGTGTTTGCATACTGTCTGTTTTACCGTCTGCTTTACCATTATGTTTGGGGCAATACAAATATAAATATGTACCGGTCTTCACTTCTCTAAAGTTGGCTGATATAGCCTCAAAGTTATATCATGATATTTCAAGAGAAACTGCGATAGTGATATTTTGGATAGGAAAAAAAAAGCTTAAGTTTTATTGATACTTGCAGGCAACAACGTTTTAACAGCATTATAAGTGTAAATGAAAGCCATTTTTATCCAGTGAGCTGCTGTCACTGATGACAGACTACCTAATTTAAAGTGAAACTGGGTGCTAGAAACAGCAGCGTTATGGTGCAATAGTAGTGACACACCATGTCAAATCTAACCAAAATTTAGTCTAGCTACTGTCCTTGGAATATTTAAGTAAATGTATATAATAACTGCCTTACACTTTAGTTTAACAATAGTTAAATTAAGTTAACCCTGTAACTTGTTAAGAGCTGCACAGTGTTGTCACATCATAGAACTAAAGATATTTTCTACCTGGGATTTTGTGTCATGGGTCCACAGCTGCTTAAAGCACTGCTATTCCACTGTGCAACTGCACCAGCAATTTCATTCATTCGCTCTTCACATTTAGTGCAGCCAGTGAATGGTGGAACGATGCTCTGTGGAATCATTTGTTTGGATTGCACATCTCCACAAATGACTAGCATCTCCTTCGTAGCTTGATTGTACTCAAATGTGTGTTTTAGCCTCAAGTGGTTGAATAAGTTTGTTGCTTCCACCTTCAGCGGGCAAAGTTTTTTCTGCATATTGTGCAAAGTACTGTGTTTTGTTGGAGGTTATTGAAGTAGCTCCCTTTTTACTAAATTGTCACCGTAGACTGACGAGCGGCTCTTTAACATGTCCCGGCTTGTCTCATTGTTGCGCGCACAAGGGAACATAAACCCATGGGGTTGCCATAGCAATAATATTGTGATATAACATTTTTATATGATGTAAAAAAAAGTATACTTATACTAGTATTTTCACAGACTGTATGATGTGGCACAGCCCCAGTGTACAGGAGAGATGACAGATTTTTAATGGTGTCTTTTTTACTTTTTTATATTGCACATTGTGTAGATAATTGAAGAAACTTTGTAATGAAAATTGTAATGATATTTTCCAGTAGTGCATTACATTACTACACTGCCAAAAAATATAATTTGACACGCACTTCATGACATGTGTTTTTCAATTAGATCAATGTTGTAGAATTTGTTGAATTTCCCTCACCAAAACTGAACCAACAACTTCTTGGATGGTCTGTATGAAATAAATTGAGTACCATATAATTACTGTATAAATAATTTGAATTAGTTTAGTTCAGGCCTAGCATAAAACGGTTAGCTACAGCCGTCTATGTCAGGACACATGTCAGTCGAACCCGCCACAATCCAACCCAGATCCAAGTATAAAAAACTCACATTTATCACACTTACATTTGATATTTATTCATTCATTCATTCATTCATTCATTTATCACATATTACATAGACTGTACAAAAAAAATCCATCTAAGATCCATGCCTCTTTTACAAACAATGGCTGAACAGGCTCAGGCTGAAGCAGTGCTTATATTTATGCCTGGCCTATATTCTCATGATTAAAGATACTCTACCCTAAAATCAACAAACAAAATAGCAACAATATTCTCACATGTAACTTAAATATATTTGTAGATTCCTTTGAAGGCCACAAATAAATTGCACATTTTTATGCACATATCAACATCATTCACAACAACAATTTTTTTTTACAGGAAAATTACTAAATTTTTGCAAAGGCCAAAAATATTTTCTGTATCAGACTGTGAACAGCATGTTTGCAAGTTGAACATTTTAACATTTGAGGTTGCTGCTTGCATTGCGTAACTGCATCAGACTTACTTGAAGAATCATGTACACGTATGACATTTACTACGTTTTTAGAGGGAGCATCTTATAGTGGATGGTTTACTGCCCAGCAGGAGACACCTAATATATCTCGTTTTTTTTCCACTTCTTAAAGCAATTTTCACTCACTATCTTAAAGCATTTACGCTTGTTGTTGGACAAAATTGTAGGCGCAACATTTGATTTTAGTGGTCACTTATACTCAGCAGCATTGTGAGCTCTTCTATTCAGCTAAATGAATGAAATGCATTAGGACTGAAGTGAACACAACCACACAACCTTTGAAAGCTGTCTTGCCTACACTCTTTCTTCTGTCCTTATTGACAGGAAAGCTGTGAACACTAATATCACTTCCTTTTTATTTCGTTTTACTGAAAATTACAGCCAAACGTAGCACAGCGTGGGATTTTTCTAATACTTAGAATGTAAATTATAACTTTGTTAAGATACAGTGCAGCCATTTAATGTCACTAATAGACACACATTTCACACACAAAGTAAGAGCGGTCTAATTGGGTCAAAAATTACATATATACCATATTTGAGGCTCCTTTTAAACACACTGTGGACAGGTTTTGCTTGTTTCTGTTACAATTCTCATACTAACCTGATGATTACAAAATCTTAGCTGCAGACACAATTGTATTATTTTACATGTGAACATAGGATTGGTACACACTAATCTGGACGTAACAATACTAAAGCTTCCCTCAGTGTTAAAAAGATATTTCCTGTTTGCTGTTAGATATCTCACAAAAATACTTTTCCATGTTAAAAAAAAGCCGTAGTATTCCAGTTGTTCGCCAGATGAAAGGGACATTTTGAGCTTTCTAACATTTACTGACATAAACTTCTGTTTTTTATGTGACTTGAATACAAATGGTAGAAGAACTGCAGGAGTTTTGCCACAGTGTGATGCTGCCATGGATCGTCGAGCTTGCAGCTATTCTGAGTTTTGCATATTGCTGTTACCACAGGGGAGCCGAATACAAAATGTATATTTGCCTCCTTTGTTATAATAAACCCACTGAAAGTAAGTTTAAAACAAAAACAATGCTTCAGTATAGACCTCTCAAAGTCAGAGAGGGATTGTTGAAATGAATTAAAGCGGGTGTTTGTGTGTAAAATATGCTAGAATACGTGTTTCTATGTAAAGACTCCATTCAACTACACCACTCTTGGGTGGGATAGACACACCAAGCCTCCCATTCAGTGAGACTTCACAGCAACACACACTCGTGCTCATTCAGTCCCAATTAGACCCCACACACCCCCGTGAAACAGGGCTGGAACGGTAGCCCCAGTAATGACCAGATCGTTATAGGAGAGAGCAAAGTGGTGAGGGCAGAGAGGCCGAACAAGGGAGGTGGACTGGGGATAATGAGAGGTTGCATGAGGACAGGGAAGGAAATAGATGGGGTGGAGTGTTAGAGCATGGCTGTTTGCACTTTATTTATTGACACAATGTACAAAGTAAAGGAAATCATTTGATTTATGTCCCCACATGCTGGCGTACATATGCAGAATAAACCATTACTGTTGTTCTTTTGTAAATCATTCAGTGTTAAAACTTGAGCACGTGTCATAAAATCAAAAACTTACTGAATTCCCGTTTTTATGCCCAAATCTGAGACGACACACTGTACGTCTCTGAGAAGCACTAAAAGTCATTTTTCTGTTCAGGAAGTAAATAACTATAATTTGGCATCTTAGTCAAGAAAAAACAACAATAAGCTTTGCTAATGTTTGCTGCTTTTTTGTTAATTCTTTTTTGTTAATGTTACGAGTTCAAAATTGGGGATGGAAACAAGAGAAAAAACCACAATAACAACACTGGTCCGGCCGGGTTGAGTCAAACGATGATTTTAATGAACACACGCGTGGGAGATGGACACTGTATGCAGACAGCATCAGATCTCAAAATGGTGGAGCATTGCTCAAACTTTTATAGCCTCTGGTGCCCCCACCTTATCATAAAAGCCTAAACATTCACATATTTTTCTCTCACACGGCGCCTAAGCTACGACCTTGGCTCCCCGTTTATCTGCTCCTACTAAGATGGGGCAGAAAACTCCAGCATATTCTGTTCTCTTCTAATCAGACAAATAAGGCAATGATTTTCTGCGAACAGTATTTCTCATAACTCAGCAGTATAATGCATCATAAAACAATATCATTCATCCACAATAAATCAGCAGTCTAATGTAATGCAAATCAGTTTAACTAATGCAATAGTTATCAGCTTCTTCTAATTCATGAGAATAAGGCAAACTAAAACTACCTAATAATTCACAATCTTTAACTAAGGGCATAACATGGCATAAAATAATATTCCACTTTTTACATTAATCATGGATATCAACAACAATTATATTTCAGCATTAAAATCATTTTCATGAGAAATTTGTTAATCACTGTTCTAGTATATGGATCCGTTCTTAAGCAAACAGCGATCTAGATTATTGTTAAATGGAAAGGTCAACGTTTTGTTTAAGCAGTAGAGAAGGTAGCTGCTCCTTATGGTTAGCACATCGGAAACTATACACAATAAGGAGTTCAAATGATTTTAAATAATTTGGAGCTTGAGTGATGTTTTAGCGGTAGTCAAGTGCAGGTGAACCTTATACATCTGTAAGGATCAATGTCACAGAGAGCTCTTTGAGGAAACCTCTGAGTTCTTGTCAGTATATTTTAAAGAGGAGCAATAGAAACCGGAAGCATCTCACAACAGACCAGTCTTTCAGAAATAAAAAGTTAAGAGGAATGTTAAAGCCTTAAGAAATAATGAGTGGTTGCAGTTTTTAAGAAATAACTACCTTAAATGTTTCTGAAACAATGAGTCAGTTGATTATTTTTAATATGATAAATAGTAAGTAAAGTCTTTATAAGAACATTAGCCTTAGCAGTGAAAAGGAGGTGCACACATTGAGGCAAAAGGACTGAACCGAATCCTTCACCATTCAGGATGATTCCAAAGTGGGATCTTCAAGTGATGGAGATGGGATTGTTCTGTGACCAGAAATAAGGTTTATATTTTTTAAGTAATCAGAGACTGACTAGTGTTTAAGCAATAAGACGTCAAGTATTAATGTATAAGAAATGTCTAAAAGCAGGGAGGTGTAATGAATTTAAGCCTGAAGAAGACGGGATTACATTTGAGCAAAAAAGGGATTAAGGATATTTATAGGTTAAAAGTTATGAAGACAGTCTTTAAGCTGAAAGAAACAGTGTTGAGCAAATAACTGTTAGAGCACAGATAGACTCTAAGCACAAGGAGGGTAGAATAATTTAAGCAACAAGGAGCAAGTTTGTAATCAATAAACACTGAAGTTATAAGGAGTCAGTGTGAGCGTCTATATATAATAAGCAGGAAAGGAACAGACTGCCACAGTGACGAAGAAGGAAGCTAAAAACTAAAGAAATCAGGACCAAAGATGATTTTTAAACATTAAGTTTAAAGTGATTGTAGTTTGGATAGTTTTATTTGTTTTATTTGATCACCCATCTAGTGTTAGGGTTAGTGTTTGGTAATGATAGTTACATTAAGCTCAGATATCTGTCTACATAGTCAAGGATTTAGAATATGTAGGGACATCAAAATAGTTCATGTTTAAAACTAAAAGTTATGAAGGTCTCCAAGCAAAAAGGGACTTCCAATGGCATTAAGTAATTATGTGTATGGGTAGTTTTATGAACTAGCAGGTAGAGTGCCTCAAGGTAGAAAGCAATAAGGTTGGGATAAATTTTAAGGCTCAAGCAGAGTTTGATTTATGAGTATGGCATTTGTATTTATATAAGCAGTTGTGTTGTTTGCTCTCTGTGTTTCCGCGGTCGTGTGGCACTTCAAACATGATCCTGTTATCTCACACCGTGCATAATCTTAGAGTCAAACAAACACGTTCATATAAAATTAGGCTATTTTGTTACCAGTCATGCATAATGAATGCAGAGAGAAAGAAAGGGAAAACGACGGGAAAACGAGGCAGAAAATGAGAGGGGTCAACAGAAGTCCAAAAGGCTTAAGGCTGAAAGAAAGGGATGTGGCAAATGGAAGAGAAGAGGACTGTTACGAGAGAAAAAGGGAGAGCCCGCAGTGGGAAAACAAGGACAATGGCCGTGTTTGTGTCGTCTTTGTCACTGTGGCATTTCGGAGGACAGAGGGGCCGTCTGTGTGTATTCGCTTCCCCATCCACTCAATTTGTGGAATTGATCCGCTCCCTAATAGTGAGCAAAACAAAATAAAAAAGAAAGAAAGTCCGCCTAATCCAACCACTATTTATAACACAGATGGGAGAGAGGAGAGGGATACAATTTAACAGTAGAAGTGCTCCAAAAGCCTGCGATGAAGAGATGAGAAAAAGATAGAGGAGGACAAATGAAGTGGAACAAAGACAGAATAAGGAAGACTCGGTGCAGTTGGAGTAAAAACAAGAAGCTTGAGCGTGTTGGGCTTCCAGCCATATGAGGGGCTTTCAAAATAGAGTCTCCCAGCAAGAGGCCAGCCAGCTGCAGATTAAGATGGAGGCAGGAATGGGAGGGAAAAACGATAAAAGAAAGGAGATATCAGGCAAAATGGAGATCAGAAGGAGGACAAGAGAGTGACTGCTGCTGGAGGAAGTGAAGTGTGAATGGAAAGAATTTGAGCTAGATTGATCAACAGGATGTTTGTGGTGGTAAAAAGTGAGAGGCGGAGAAGACGAAGGAGGGACAGAGAGTGATATATGGGCAGGGAGAGAGAAAATGAGCGAGTCCTTATGTTTCTGGAGATGTTGTTGAGTGTAATAAGAGCTGGTTGTTGGAAGACAGGCCAGGGCGCGGTTATTCTTATTCCCAGCGGCCCTACTCATCTTTCCTCTCCTGCTCCCTCTGCTCCTTTTTTACCTCGCCCACTCCTAATCTGCCGACGGAGAGAAGAAGCACTGCTGTCTGATTTGGGAAAGGGAAAGTGGTTGCAGGAGGTGTTGAGCTCAAAAAGAGCAAGCGGACAAGCCGCTCGGCGCATTGCCACTTTTTTTTTATTGTTTGGGGTTTTTTTTGGTGATCTAAAGTGCTGACTCTAGATTATGAATCAGGTTTCATGGAATTATATCCAGTATAATATCTCTGATATTATCCAGTGTCAGATAAAATACTGCAGTTGAGTCCAATACCTTCGAGCACAAGCTGTTTGCTTATTTTTTTAGGAAATATGGTTTGTTGATCTGATCTTTGGAAGCATATTGAGCTGTGAGGTGGGCGTTTGCTTGCTGTCGCAGGCAGTGAATTTGGTGTAGACAGAGTACAAACAGTACAAGAGCAAGGATCATCTAAACTTCATGCTGGTCCCTGCAGTCCCAGTGTTATAAGCTCGGGCAGACGGAGAGAACACTTTGGTGTGTGCGTGTGTTCGAGTGTGACTCTTCAGCCTGCACACAAACACAGTGAGGGCGAACCTTCCTGTAATTGTCTGCGCCGACAAGCAAATCAAATTTAGCTTAATGTAAAGCGATACAGCGCTAGACGACTGCTGAGCTGCACTGCAGTGTTGTTGTTTGTACTCGTGCCTCACTGGGCTGAGTAGTTTCTGTCATTGCATGAATCTTCTCCGTTATGCACTAAATGTAAAGTGTTAGATAGACGCACTGACGTTATTAAATGCTTTCAAATGTGTTTAAACAGCTGCTTTAGAAGTATTAAAATAGAACTGCTGACTTGAAAGGCAGCACAATAATATATCATCTTAAGATCTTCATGGAGCACTTTTTAAAAAGGCTCTGTCTCAGTGTGCCTTCTGCACAATTCATATTTTTTGATAAGATAGATTTACTTATCTAACGTATCTGGGAACACTTAAATGCAGCCATAAAAGAAGAGATCAAATAACGTGTAATCATATTATAGTAGAAACAATAAAGTGAGTCTGACATTGATATTAAACTGAGGTATTCTAGTAGAGTAGCTTTGCATAGCTGACATTTCAAAGCATTCTTTTATATACATATATATGTATTTATGTGTGTACATGCACTGAAAATATAATCAAACGGTGCAATATCCCTGATGTGAAACAAGATGTTTGGCCCTCCACTCATATTGGACACATTTCAGTCGACTTTGCTTCAATTGGCTGCCCATCACAAACAGAGGGTATGAACACCAGGTGGGCGGGGTTTTTGTGCTCACAGCTGTATGCCTGAGATGATCATGTAAGGGACCGTGTGGGAATTAGAGCCAGTTTCATGCAACAAGCAATTTCATGGGCGTTTCTTGTTATTTCAAGACAAATAAAGCTGATAGAATTTCTGAATCTGATTGAGTGCATTTGTGTTGTTAGAGCTTTTCACTTTAATATTAAATATGAGATGCAAACAGATCCCAGTGCAGTTGAGAGAGGTCATCATGAGGCTGAAAAACCAAAATAAACCAAGACTTTAAAGATCGCACAAGACAACTAAAGTGAGTGATCACATAACTTCACAGCTTTTTATCAAGGCAAGAAGACACCCTGGGAGGCAGGGTACAAATGAAGAAGTAGCAGAATGATGGGAAGAGGAAAATATGGAGAAAGGTCGTGATCTTAAGCATGCCACATTATTTCTCAGACATGGTGATAGAAGCAGCAGGAGCAGCTCTGAAGTGTAGACGGCTATACTCTCAGCTCAGATTCACCCAAATGCTGCAAAACTGAGTGGACAGCGCTTCACAGTGTTAGTCGATGATGACCCATCGCATACTGCGAAAGCTACCCAAGCAAGACAAAGAAACTGGGTATTCTTCAAGTTAGTCAGCTGATCTCAACCAAACAAAATATGATTTTTAGTTATTAAATACAAAACTGATTGACACAACTGCACACGTACTAGTGAGACTAAAGGAATATGTAACAAAGTAACAAACAGATTTAAATGTAGAAAAGAAAGTAACTAAAGACAGAACCATGGCAGTTAGATGTTCGTACACTGACTTTAATATCTGGAACTTTGGCCATCTTTAATGTGAGCAGTACATATATGACAGAATATTAAGAAAGGACTCACATGTCTGCTTGTTTCTCCTGCACTGAGCAAGAAATGTTCAGCGTGTGAGGAGTCAGTGTTATAAGTTAACTATGTGCCAGAACACAGATAATTGGTTATTGTATTTCTGACACAAATCCACAAATTATTAAGGTGGTCTGACCAACCACCTTAATAAAATGCCTCGACTTTCCTCGTTTCACTGCAGAAGTTGTTGATCCTCACAAGCGTTATCATACCAGACCGCAGACACGCACGTCCCAGATGCAATCAACGTGGCCTTTGCCTTGATCCATTGTGCTCTAACGATTAAGCCTTACACCCCTGCTCGGTGGGTCAGCTCTGCTGCTTTGCATCTCATCACAGCCCATTCATCACCGCACGTCTGTCTCCACCTCCAGCAGCCCTCTGTGACATCAGCTTGCTACTGACCTCCCACCGAATCACGTGCACACTCATCTCATTCAAAACAAACTGCCTCACAGTAAAGAAGACCACGCATACTCCCATCAGAAATGATGAAGGCCAGACGGACAGCAGGTTAAAACTCTGTTCTTAGAATTACACAAATAACCATAAGGGGCGAAATTAAATACAAACAACACAACATATGAACTGAAAAGCTTTTTTCTATTCCAAGAGGTAACCCTTCCACTTCTAGGCTTCATCAATACAAATCCTAACAAGTAAAGTTTATATGCTATGCATTTTAAATACGCCGTCATTTAAAAAAAAGGATACTCACACTCTTATTTCCCAATATCTCACCCATACTTTTTTCAGTATTTGACGTTACTTTCTCAGGCACTCTTTATCATTCAGTTGATCCCTTTTTTTCAGTTATTGTTCAGTAATTGCCTTGTTATGTTGCTTGTGAACGCCAGTGTCCAGGAAACACTGTGGATGGATGCACCTTTTTCTGCTTTTCTTCCAAGTCCAGCTGAGGAGTTTTCCTGCTGTTTTGCTTTAGTGGACAGGGGTCTGTATAAGAACAACTTCACCGCTCTCTCTTTCAAGTTACAGATACATAAGGGTGTGGCAATTTAGAAAAATCTGGCCTGTTTCAAAAAGGACATTTTTGATGTAGAAATGAATCTCTGAGGCTTTTGAATATGCAACCTTGACTCACTGTGGTGCCTTGCATTTTGGAATCTAGCAAAAGACGCACTTTTAGTTTTCAGCGAGTGTTTTCTCATTGAGGAAGCTTCTTTGCATATTCAGAGTGAAGATTTATCCCAGAATATATTTAGCACCATAATTTGGGGAAATACAGTAAATTCACATATATGCGTATTTGTTAAAAAAAGGCCTGACCTGCACACTGAAGATAAGCTTTCAGAAATAATTCCAGTCCATCATGACTGAAATTACAGAGCTCAGAATTAAAGAAATATGCCCTGATGTGTTCTCTCCATTACCCTGTAGCAATATTTCCACTACTCTGTAACCTTTCTGTTAATTGGAACACTAACACAAAGGGCCTCTGCGTATTTGCACACAGATGACAGCTCATCGTTTTGCTGCGAGCAATTTCACTATTATTACGATTTGGAACCTGAGTGTAAAAGGCCAAAAATTTATCTCCACCTCATGCGCTCGTGCGTGCACGCTCGCTGCTCACACGCTCTTTTGGAAGTTGAAATGGTGGAAAAACGCATTAAGTGAAGCCTGCATGGAAGAATTGAAAATGTTAATTCATAGTACATTCTGTATGATTTCCTCTTCCCGAGTTGTCGCTTCGCCCCAATGTGATTCAATATCTTTTTAATTATGGCTTTTGAAAGGAGAGGGCCCTACACTCACCATCTCTCCATGCTCAGGTCAACATATGGGAAGATGATATCGCACTGTTCTGTTACAAAGTGAAATATGCTTTTGAAAGCATAGCCTCTGCTTCTGTGGCTCAAAGGGGAGAATCTACCAAGTCGTGATGCAGTTGATTCTTGGGTTAGTCCTACTTTTTTATTCCCCCCACCGAAGAAATCAACAGCTAAAATATTCATGCAGACCTTTAAATCCAAAGGCACTTCATCTTTCCAGATCCTGTCGGAAATAAGCGCATGTCAGAGTTTCCCCTCCCTCTCAGCAGGCTGTGTCAGTGTTTACTGTCAGCAAACATCAATTCCCATAAAATCAGCGGCCGACGGTGACGCACAGAGCGTGGCCGACTGCGCTCCATCCCCATGACTAATCACTCATTTGATGATGCAGTGGAAAGGAAGCCGTTTTTCTCCATCGGGGGACCAGGGGGTGGTGTCTCCGAGGGCCGTGGTGGACAGCGTGCTAAACTGGAATGCTCGACACAAGTTTAGGCCTAATCGTCTCATTGTCTCCGTTCTGCTTGAAAGGATCAGCAGCCGTGCTAAGCTCCTCGGGGTACCAGCACTCAGCTGCTCTCTGCCATCTTGCTTTGTCTTCGCTGCTGTTGTTTGTGTTTACTGAGCCGAGCAGTGTTTTTTTTTTTCTGTTATTAGATTTCATTCGTCTTGTTGAATTTGTGTTTTAGTTAATTGTCGTTTAACCTGTGCATCGTGGCATCCTTCATAGTAACTTTTGGCCTTGGAGTGAATATCAAATCAAATCAAATCACTTTTATTGTCACATCACATGTGCAGGCACACTGGCACAGCACATGCGAGTGAAATTCTTGTGTGCGAGCCCCACAAGCAACAGAGATGTGCAAACACAACAACACAAACGAGCAAAATACAAGAATGGCCAACCTGAAACTAATAAATATATGTACAATATATAATAGTGTATGCATTTCTGGATGTGTATACTAAATATTTTCCTACGTGTGTGTGTGTGTGTGTATACACATTTTTACAAATTAAATAGTAAAAAAAATAAAAATAAATAATAATAATAATAAAATATATAAAATATACAGAGTTGAATATGTGCAAAACAAGTGGCATTTATATACAGTGTGGAGTGCATAATGTTGAAGTTCCAGTAGTGAAGCTGAGGTGTCTATGACGTGTTCAGCAGTCTGATGGCCTGATGGAAAAAGCTGTCTCTCAGTCTGCTGGTACGGGACCGGATGCTGCAGAACCTCCTTCCTGATGGAAGTAGTCTGAACAGTTTATGGCTGGGGTGACTGGAGTCCTTGATGATCCTCCCCGCTTTCCTCAGGCACCGCTTCCTGTAGATGTCTTGGAGGGAGGGAAGCTCACCTCCAATTATCCGTTCAGAGCACCGCACTACTCGCTGGAGAGCTTTGCAGTTGTAGGCGGTGCTGTTGCCATACCAGGTGGTGATGCATCCAGTGAGGATGCTCTCAATGGCACAGTGATAGAAGGTCCTGAGGATGCGGGGGCTCATGCCGAATCTTTTCAGTCTCCATTTCAGTCTCCAATATGCATTTCTTTTTATCAGTAATAATTGAAATATGGATTTTAAGTCAGGATAGGTTCGATGGCACGCCCGTCCATGTGCGCGCATGGACTGTTTGAAGTGCGAAAGCAGCACAAAGTGATGCCTGCCAGACATGTTCCTATGTTCATGTTCATGTTTGAGTGTTCTGTTGCCGTTACTCGCCTGTATTCAAATTGTCTGGGATCATCGGATGCCTCGGATTTATTGAAAGGACTTAGACGTATCCAGCACAAACATGGCTGCCTGATGTTTGTTTTGGGCTCCAGAGCAAGCTCTAACAACATTTCTGCGGCTGAGCAGATTATGTTACAGTGTCGTGCGTTTTTCACTATAGCCGACAACAACTTTGGCAGCTGAGGCGGTATGCTGACTTTAAAGCTTGGCGAGGGAGCGTAGGAGAGGAGCGGGGGGGTTGGTGCAGAGGGCCTTCCAGTATAAAGGTGAAGAGGTCGGTGTACAGGTGTGCAGTGGAGGGCACAGACTCGTGGTAGCGAGCCAGCACTGATCCTTTCTCTATCTCATATTCTGTCCCAACTAACTAGCAACATATTCCAGTAGTCTGTGAGGTATTTCACTGCTATAGGATGCAAGGGACAGTTTCTGCCTTCAAGTCGCAGGGTTTAGCTGTCCCGTGAGAATGGATCTTGATCTATGGTCGCCCGGGGAAAAATAGCAGGTGGAGGTGTGTGTATTTATGTTAATGAGAGATGGTGCAAGAACTGCACACTTTGAGAGTCATATAGTTGTCAGGATATTGAGTTTCTCCCCTTCTACGTCCCTCAGGACTTTGGAAAATTATTTATAACTTGTTTATATTCATCCGAGACCAAATACTAGGCCCGCTGAAGATATAATATATCACGCGGTGGTTAGGCTTGAAAATGTTGCTCTTGAGCTCCCAAAATTTGTATGAGCGGACTTCAGTGGCTGCTCAGTAAGACAGATATTGTCCCGCTTTTATCAGTATATTAATTATCCTACAAGGGGAGAGAGGATACTTACATAGAGGGGGTATCCAAAACCCACTGGAGGGGGGAATAAAATGATGACTCTGCATGACGAGGAGTCGACATGGATGACTTGAAAGAACTGTAAATGTAAAAATACCTCAGTAAATTGGCCTGCTTCTGACTCCAAATGTTGGGAAAGTGGAAGGCGATTCTTAGCGATGTATCACACCATCTTTATCGTGAATATATCTTAACACCATCACGATGCAGGTGCAGGTATCAGCTTTGTAGACATCTTGTAGTCAGTAATCGTTTATACATAGTAGCAGAAATCTGTTGAACAAAGGCAGGTGATGTGATACTTTGTGTGTTGAGCTGGCACACTGGATTTCTTCTTCTTTAATAAAAAAGTAATAATGTGCTTTACTATATGTTCCTTTAATAAAACAGTAAATTTGAAAATTCACGGGTAACACGATTAGTAATATTTTAGCGTTAAAAATATAATTTCAGTTAAAGAGCTTGCACATACTGGTGGAAAAACCCTTACTGTTCATTTAGATCAGCTGTGGCGCAAACCTTACACTGGGTGGGTGGTGTAATAGATTTGTTAAGCACTGTATGATACTCAGTATGTCAGATAAAGAATGAAAGGAGGAGCTGGACAGGAGTTGGGTTGCAAAGTGGCTTGGAGATACACAACATGTGTGGGCAGGCTAAAGTGGGTAAAATTGCTCACCCTATTCACATCTGGATGCACAGACAAATAACACTTGAGCCATCAGCTGTTGGTTAACATTGGGATCAGTGAATCTACTGGATTTGAACTCAATATGACTTTGCAGGCTATCTGAACTAACACCATAACTGATTTGTTCATAGTTTATTTGGAATGACTGAAGGAATCCTGTTAGTAATCTAGGTTTTATATCCAGACACGTAAAACCTATTGACACTCACATTTTTAATGTTTGATATCCCACTCTGCCTTTAGTGATTTGCTCCACCTGAAGCCTGTAACAAGTCCCAAAAGTCAGCAAAAAATGTATTTTTCCATCTGTTCACTTAGTAAAAAAAAATCTTGCGCCCTTGTTACAGTCGACTACTATACAGCCGTCTAACAACTACTTGTTTCAGAGAACTGAACATGGCAACCCAACAGCTGCCTGAGAAATTTCATTAAAAACGAAAACATCTTTGATCAGGTAGTTTACATATGCTGGACAGCTTAGCGTCCTGCCATGAAATTGGCTGCACACAAAAAAATTAAAATAAACTTTGTAGTTTTTTGCAAAATTCATGTCCCGTTTACAGCATCATCATTTTGAGATTTGGCTCGAGCACGCACGTGATGTCGTAGCTGCATGTGTTCTTTCGGTTCAGCAACCTTTTGAAGACTCTGTTTCTTGTTTCTTATCCTTGGCTCTGTATCTCGGCTGCTGCGTGGATTCAAAGTGACAATGCAGATTGTGTCTTTGAACGCAGACATCGACTCGTAGTAAATGGATACACGGGCCTCTCTTTAAAGATGCACTGTCTGCCTTCATCTTCAACTTTCCTTTTCGTGCCGTTCTCTGTCAGCTAATTTGTTAGTTTACAGTGAAAGCAAAGTTGCGGTGTGGTGTGTGTTGCTGCGTACACACCGAAGGGCCAAAACCTGCTGAGATCTTAAAGGACGGGTTTGGCCCTGTCCTTGAGTTTGACATCTTTTAGACTGTTAAGCTGTCAGCCTGCATTTGAGGTGCTGAAACATCAAATATTCAAGGTTCTCAGTTTTTGTACAAAAATGACTACAATAACCGCGAAGACAAGACCCTCATCATTTATTCCACAATGACATAAAAGCAAATGTTACGTTATTAAGAGATTTTTCAAGTATTTGCCATGACCATACAGGGAGAGAGTTTCAAATAATTACGTCCATGTTTGTGAAAACCAAAGACATGCAGTAAGTGGGTTTAGGTTAATTGGGGATTCTTAACAAGTGTGAGTGAGAGATGGTCAGTGTGTCAGCCCTGCGACAGACTGATGATCTGTCCAGGGTGCACCTTGCTTCTCACCCTATGGTAGCTAGGATAGGCTTCAGCCCCACCGCAGCCCTGATAAGGATAAGCGGAACAGAATGGATGGATGGATGGTTTCGCCAATATCGGCCTGCCAAGTGCTAAACTTCGAGCAAAGCGTTGAGCAGAGACCTCTCTCCCATATGCCGTCAAACCCTCTGTTTCCAAGGGAAGGCCAATCAGATAAAAGCTGCCATAAAGGGAGTGAGGCCCTGAAAAGAGCAGGCTGTTAATACATTTTATTTCAGAGGGAAAGCTGGAGTGCTGCGCCCTCTACTCTAGCAGAGTCTAAGATTAAAAAATAGAGGTTAAAATAAGCAAAAGGTCCCTCTAATGCTAAATCATTTGTATGTGAAGTTGAAAAGCTACAAACTAATAATAAGCTAAAAGTAAAACACAGAAAGTCTTACTTGATATGAAGTGGATCAGCTGTGGGAGGAAAAAGGGGGAAAAAATAGAAACTTGGAACTTTTTACTTTTTTCCCTTGAAATATTAAATGAAAATTACTATTTTTTTAAAGATATTTGCAAGAAAAAGTTTTTACTATGGTCTGAAATACACATATAATCATTTGGAATTATACACCAGCTGTAGGTGGTTACTTACATAACTCACTGAGGGCTTATACGGAAAAAGTATTACAAATCATATGAAAAATATCAAATGCTGTTAAACAGCTGTGGCCTATAGCTGTTATCAGATTAAGGCAGTTGAGCAAAAAGTTTATGATTTTGTTCCCTGTTGAAATGGAAATATTTACATACTTTAGCAGAGATGGAGCACACACTTCTGAAAAGCCATAAAAGCCATGAAACAAAGCGCGAGTAAACCTCAGTCGGTCGCCCCGTACAGTGGCTGTGTTGACCTGTTTTATAAATCTACTCCGTTTAATTCCTTTAGTCGAACATGCAAACGTTAGTGTAAAACAAATGAGTCAGCTTTAAGCCCCTCCTTTAGCTCATGCCTGTGTGAGAGTATTCACCATCTGCCCATTGTAAACATGGACGTTAAGGATTTGTCGAGGCTTTGTATGTATACGTGGACACTATCCCATTTCCCCAGCTGCCTCCATGGTATGGGACATTCTGTTGTCGTGCAGCACCTGTTCACATTGTCAACAAAATAGCTGAAGAGAAACAAA
Organism: Rhamphochromis sp. 'chilingali'; assembly: GCF_963969265.1. NCBI lineage: Eukaryota > Metazoa > Chordata > Actinopteri > Cichliformes > Cichlidae > Rhamphochromis > Rhamphochromis sp. 'chilingali'. Next base: position 23,518,125 of record NC_137929.1, read on the forward strand.
TTATGCAAAAAGTATTTTTAAAGCATGATTGCACGCTTTGATGAATGATTGAATTTTTTTCAACCCACATGTGGTTCAAGTATGGAAGCTGAGGGTGGAGAGCTAACCACCAGCCCATCTGTGGGCATCGCACGCTAAGCTTTAGTTGTGGTAGAAACACAACAAAGCCAGAGGCAGGGAAAGAGAGAGAAAGAGAGGAGAGCTTGTTACCCTTGAGGGCCTCGGTCCTATCAGTCACTGTGCCACAACGATTCGCCCTGTAACTGATCCGTGGACGCCGAGTCTACAGGTCAACTGTGACAGTCTGCTTTGTGCGTGTGTGTGTGTGTTTGCATCTTGTGGGTTTGTGTGCGTGTGCATCTGCATTCTGTCCCTCGATGCCGCTGCAGCAGAATGCAGAAACATGCATGTAGGAGGTGCGCATGTGGTCATTCGCTGCTAATGAAATGACATGCAGGTAGAAGCACGGCGAAGGGCATCATGGGGTTAGGCATGCAGGACAGCAATATGTTGCCACAGCAACAGTCAATGAGACTTTGTCCAAGTGAGAGGGAGAGGCAGGAGAGGCGGAAACAAGTCAAAGTGGAGCAGTTGCCATAGCGACTTCTCCATTGCAACTGCCTGTGAATTTCTCTCTCGCCGGTGTGAGTGTGTCTGCCTGACTGATGCGCTGGTTTTAGCGCCATAGCTCTGTATGGATGTGTCTGTGACACCCTAGTCTATCACTGGAGATTTACGGTGCTACATTTGCAGCCACCTTACATACGTTTGTGTACTTAACACAGCATCTACATATATATAAGCAGCTTTCAAAGAGAGCCGCACGCCCTCCATCTCTCCTGCCTTCTATAATAGATGCAGTAGTGGTTATTTATGTGGTTATTCGCCACTACTGTTTGCTCATATCCTCAAGCCTGCACGCACACACACTCGCAGACACACAAACAGAAGCCAACAGGGGCTGCTGTCACTGTGCCACTCCTCTGAGTCTTCTGTGCCATATGCTACCGTAGGCTCCTGGCAGGCAGGAGCGACGCTGCTCACAGTCAGCTAGGAGACTGGTTCAAAGGCCAACGAGGGCCCATCGGGGACCGTCCTACGTGCACGCACAGCGCTGCAGGAGAGGGCGTATGCTGAAAACTCTCAGGACTGACATTGGATGCTTTCTGAAATGAGCTGCATGAGTTTCTTAGTGGAGGATGCCAGAATTTATCATCATAGCTTCCCTGAGCAACCATAGAGTTTAAAGGGCACCTGTTATGCTCATTTTCAGCTTCATATTTTTATAATTAGACTCCACTGGAGTAGCTTTAAGTGTTTTATGGTTCAGAATAGCCTTTATTCATCTTTTACCAGGTCTTGGTGCAACCTGTCAGTTCATCCAGTGGGTGGGGTCAAAGAAGTGTTCTGTTTGGGAGGCAGGCCATGCCCTCAAGCCAGTGGTAGAGAAATCACTGTGTCATTGTTTGTATTTTTTGTTTAATATGAGCATCCACCACTGTAACAGTATATTATATGTATATATCATCATATATTATATATAAGAGAAAATAAGGAAATAAATAACACAGTAGGTCTACATTAACTGAATACCTTCAGCTTGCCTCAGAAATTCATGTTTACAATATATTGCAGAGAATATGTTTTTAAGTACTTGTTTTCACATTTTTAAGCATTATTATTTAAGTTAGTGTTGTCCAGGCAACACTAGTTTAAATCCATCCATCCATTTGCATCCGCTTATCCTTTTCAGGGTCGCTGGAGCCTATCCCAGCTGTCATAGGGCGAGAGGCGGGGTACACCCTGGACAGGTCGCCAGTCTGTCGCAGGGCCAACACACAGGGACAGACAACCATTCGCACTCACACTCACACCTAGTGGCAATTAACCTATCCCCACAACTTAGTTTAAATCACTATAGCTAATAATCCGGTTGTTCAGTGATGACGCGACGAATCCTACTTCCGGGTCTAAAGTAGTCTGCTTTAATATGGCTTTTGTGTTGTTAACATGTTTAATGTTTTGTATTTTCTTCTATTTAATCTCAAAAAGCTCCTAAAACAGTCAGTGATCACTGTTGACCTCCCTCGGCTTTTATTACCGCTAATCATTTATTTAAGCTCAGTTTTTAAAACCTTAGGATGTAACTACAGCCCAGCCCATGCAGCAGTATATGAATGACTAACCTCGTATTGTGGATGGATTATCTCAGTTGTTCTCCTGGCTGAAGTTTGGTCCTTTTACAGCATCCTGCCATGCAATTACATTTGTTCCTGACCACCGAGAACACTCACGTCAACTTTTATCGAGTGGAAAAAAAGTTAGCTTGTTTATATTATGCTAACATAGCTGTGTGTCGCTAGCGGTCACGTAGCACATCATTATATACCAGCTAGCCCAACTTCAGTAACCCTACAAACGTCACTGCTGTTTAGTTTTCTGTCTTCATTTATGCTGGAAGTGATAACAGAGCTGTACGTTTTAATTTGTTTCCAAAACCCTGCAGTCAGGACATGCTATATTGTATTTAGATAGAAGCTAGCGAGCTAACTTCCTGCTAACTTCTAACTCCGTTAAATGTCATAAATTCCGTTTTCATGGATGCCTGGATGTTAAACTCAATTGTTACACCTGGTAGAGCAGAACGCTGATCATTTTATTAAAGATGAAAGACTTTAGACAGTTTTTCAACTCTCAGTAATGCCATAGTGATCGTTTGATATATGGACCTGCAGCGGAGTTTAGGCCCAGACACGGCTAGTGACGTCAGACTGAACAACCAGATAGACAGATCCTGCCTCCAGTTTGCACATTTATACTTACTTTCAGTAAAATAAATACAGAAAACTTTACGGGAAGCAACTCTGGAGCTAAACTTTGTTTTCTAATGTTCTTGCGTAACATTTTCATGGGTAACTTTTTAGCTATCTTTCCATTTTTCACCTCCAGGCGGGACCCACCAACAATTTGTGCCAGTGCAAAAATGATAGCGTCCAAGAAAACTGTGTTCTTCTAGAGATTCCACACAGGGGAGTTGACCTAGAAATAGGTTTCTATAGCTGTCTCTGCAGCTCAAGGCGACTTGAAATTTGCATTTATGGGGGTTCCGAGTTCCAAGGTGCAAAATAAAATGAGGAAATTATGGAAATTTATTGCACACATGATATATTGAGAGCCAGTGGCCTTTTATTTTGTGTTGATTGCGCACTGAATGCTCTTCAGAGGGGAGTATACAGACATCAGCTCCACTCCTTTGGGGCCCGGCTTTGATATGTTTCCTAGTGTCATCCTGGTACCTTCTTTTTTACCTTCTGTATGTTGTGCCACATTGCTTTGAGTGTGTTTACTAGAGAGTGGCTGTTTGAACAGTGTTAAACATCTCTTCTCTGCAGCAGAGAGCTCTTTGGGGTGAACTCTGACACCAACACATTGAGCTACCCCATCATAAGAGCTGTTGTGCAGATATTCTGTGAATTTATCTGGACATTCTCTGTTGAAACTAATTGCCTCAGGCTGCCATCAATTTTCAGTTGCACACACAGATGCTTTTGCACTGCGCTAGGAATTGCATCAGTTTTAGTCAATCTGGGCCTCAGTGTGAAGTAAAGACTGATGCACGACAGGCTCTAATGTGAAGCACTACAGTAGCTGGTAATTTTCTTCAAGCCTTTTTTTTCTCGCTGTAATCACCAGGAAACATTTGACAAGATTCTCACGGTGGCGCCTCTCGTTACTGCCTGTTGTTAGAATCATTGGCTGAAATCTAAATGAGCTCAAGCCCATTTTTAAAGGTTGGCATCCAGCCGCAGTAAGTAATGCAGCACTGATCCAGTGCTGTGTTTTCATCACGCTGCAGTTTGTTCCATATACTATGGTCTAACACAATGTCTAATCATAACTGTGAATGCAGTCATTGACTTTTTGTTCTTTCACACTCTGTTTTTCCCTGTTTGTGCATGTAGATATCCGTGACCGCAGGAAGAAGCCGGTGATGCTGTTTATTCACGGCGGCTCCTACATGGAAGGCACAGGAAACATGTTTGATGCCAGCGTCCTCGCCGCCTACGGCAACGTGATCGTGGTAACCATGAACTACAGGCTCGGCGTGCTCGGTGAGTGGCCCTCATGACTTTTTCATGCTAACAGATTTGCACCAACAAATAGATTTGATTTATATTCCATATCTCCCCAAACGCTGAGCTAAAAGAACGTTTCTTCTTTTCTCTAAACTGAGTCGATGATGGGTGACATGAATAGAATCCATCATTGTAATGACAACCAGTCCAGGGCCTGATCGTTACAGCTCACTTGCTTATAGATTTCCCCTCACTGTCTAAACACCGATTGTGTAATTCTTTAATTTTCTTTGAATACTGATGGCCTTTTTTTTGTTTTTGTTTTTGTTTTTTACAAAACTTTTGCATTGTAAACCCTTTCTTGGAAACAGGGGGAGCTGAGATGAAGACACTAGCCAGACTCGTTCAGCTGAAACACACCAGAAAGGAAGTTTGGCTTGTCTTTACCCAGTTTGCAGTGTGAATAAAAAGAAATAAAAAATGTTACAATTCAAGCTTAGTTTCCATGGTATCCCTTGGTGATGGTGCCAGGATAGATCACGATCATTTGGTAAAGTTGTGGATAGTATTGTGGTGGAGCCTGATACAATGGGACTGGAAGGATCAAATTATAAAAATGTGCAAAGACTCCTTGAGTGTTTATGGTTAAATGCTGAAGTCTAAACCAGGTTGAATCAGGAGGACTGCAATTTATAAAGATGTGCACAGTTTTATCCATCCAGCCATTCGCTTCCACTTATCCTTTTCAGAGTCGTGGGGGGTGCTGGAGCTTATCCCAGCTGTCATAGGGCGAGAGGCGGGGTACACCCTGGACAGGTCGCCAGTCTGTTAAAGGGCTAACACACAGAGACAGACAACCATTCGCTCTCACATTCACACCTATGGGCAATTTAGATTGATCAGTTAACCTATCCCCACTAACTGCATGTCTTTGGACTGTGGGAGGAAGCCGGAGTACCCGGAGGGAACCCACATAAGAACATGCAAACTCCACACAGAAAGACCCCGGCCTAGTGGTGGAATTGAATTCAGAACCTTCATGCTGTGCGGCAACAGTGCTAACCACAATTCCCACCGTGCATCATGGTCCCTTTTCTCATAAAATAGAAGAACGCAGAATAAGTAGAATGAAGAGCAGGTAGAAGAGAAGGTAGATATGGTTTTGCAATGTATTAATCAGAAGAATTTTACTTTCAAAAATGTGGTCGAAGACATATATGGAGCCATAATCAACAGTGACTTATTTTAAGTTGGGAGTAATGAAGCACATGGCTTCATATGCACTAGATTTCTCCTAAAATTTAAAAAAAAAAAAAAAATCTTACCTTAAATCGTGTCTAGATTTGTCTACATAATTGTTTCCCAACCACTGTGGATAGGTGTGCCATGAGAAATAATCAGGTGTGCCGTGGAAGATTATCTGGTTCAACCTGATTAGTAACGGGCAGATTGATTACTTTCTCTTCCACTAGAGGGCAGTACAACTACCTGCTCTCATTAAATGGGTTGCCAATAAAACAGAAGAAGACGAAGAAGAAATTACATAATAGTCATGCTGTGAGTGAGACGACAAAGCGTGTAATAAATAAATAGATAAATATTTGAAAAGAAAACGTAGTCAATCTGACCTGGATCCTGGAGAAAATTCCGACCCAGATGAAGCCCTGGCATGAGTAGTGGTCAAAAGAAAGCAAAAAAAGTATACTGGGGACAAACCAAACCAATTCCACTGTGCCTGGTGCGCAGGGGGAAAATGATCAATATCCTTTTTGTGACATTTTTGTTTGGTGGTGTGCCGTGTGATTTTTCTAATGTGAAATATGTGCAGTGGCTCCAAAAGGTTGGGAAACACTGGTCTACATAGAGTTAAAGTTAAAGTGCTGCGAAAAACTGTTTACACCCTTCCTGATTTTTTTTTTTTTTTTTTTTTGCTTATTTATTATCCTTGCGGACATTATGTTAATAAGTAATTGCCCTCTAAACCTAATAACTGGTTGTGCCATCCTTGGCATCAACAGCTGCAATTAAGTATTTGTGATAACCGGCAGTGAATGTTTCACAGTGCTTTGGAGGAACTTTGGCCCACTCTTCTTTGTAGAATTGTTATAATTCAGACTGAAAAGTATTAACAGACTGCTTAAGGTGATACCAAAGCATCTTATTTTGTTTGGTTTCTTTTTGAGCTATTCAGAGGTGGACTTGGATAACCCAAATGCAACCAACACCTTCAGAGCACAATGATGGTTGGACATTGTCCTTCAGAATTTCCTGATACAGAGCAGAATTCATGTTTCCCTCAATTATGGCAAGTCTAACAGGTCCCGAGGCAACAAAACAGCCCAAGACCGTTACACTACCACCATGTTTGACTGCTGGTGTGATTCTTGTAGCATCATGAACTCTGAACTTGACTGAGGCAAGTGAAGCCTGCAGGTCTTTAAGTATTGTTCTGTGTTATTTTGTGACCTGATGAGTCATCAGTAGACTCTTGGAGGAATCTTGGTAGGCCAGTCACTTCAATACTGGAGTCCTAAAGCCTTAGAAATGGCTCTTTTCAGACTGGTAATAAAAGTATGTCAGCTTTTTCATTATGTGGTGGCATGATTTGTTGCTTTGTGAGATCTTTTAGCTTACTTACTTAATTCTCGTACTCTTGTCACTAGGGCTGCCACAAACGATTATTTTGATAGTCGACTAGTCACCGATTATTTTTGCGATTAGTCGACTAATCAGATCATCATCCATTGGACGTAAAACTACAGCTTATTGCACCAGCAGCATCTGCTCTTATATAACTATCATTAGCTTACAGCTTTAAGTGTTTAAGGTAAGTGCTAACTAAAAATAAAGACAAGATGATAGTTTATTAAATTTTAATGAAATTTGCAGATTGTTTCGGTGAAGTTTAATAAACTCCTTGCTATCTAAAATATAACAGGACACCGGAGTAGATTCTGGAGCATCTCACACTTCTGATAATCAGTTGTCTGCTTGACGTTTATTCAGCTGTGTAAAAACTATAACTTTAATCTCAGACAAACTGATTTACTCAGGAACAAATAAAATACTAAAAAAAAGCCAAACAATAACATTTTAAGTTATCTAAGTGACTCATATATATTTAACCTGAGTAGCGAAAGACGGCGGTGGGTTTGAAAACGATTTGCGGGGAGTCCGGTGTTCTCACGGCGCTAGTGAGCCTAGCCCCGGCTCGCTAACGAGCTAGTGGGTAACAGATGTCTCCGAAAACGTCGGAGCGCTTTTGAAAATATGTGGTGACCTGATAAACTGAGCAGATATTTGAGGTTTAAACAGCTACATTCTCGCCTGAAAATATGTTAAACGTTTATTTTGTGACCCAGAAAGAATAATAAGAGTAACATTAAAACTAACTAGCTGCCGCCATTGTTGGAAACTGAGCTGGGCTGCGCTATGAATTCTGGGACACAGCTGCTTCTTCTTCTTCTTCGGGGTTTAACGGTAGCTGACATCCTTGTATATGCAATGCTGCCATCTTCTGTTTCAGTCCGTTATTACACTCTTAAATCCTGCCACTTATTCCTGCGTCTTTTGTGATCTTACAAAGCTTCAAACGACGCGTCGACTATTAAATCAGTCGTCGACGATTTTGATAGTCGACGTAATCGTGACTAGTCGACAAATCGTGGCAGCCCTACTTGTCACCATACATCCTGTTTTTTTATTTGGCCACTGAGTCCTGCATTGCCAGGAAGTCTATTAAACATAGGAGTGGAAGAAGAGAACAAGCATGCAAATCATATACAGATGTGGCATTTTTACTGACGTGGAAATGCACCTCACAATTCCTCATTTTAACTGCACGCCCTCGCCCAGAACCTCCAACTTTCAGATGACTGTTTTGCAGATGTATAATTCATTCCACAGAGAGTAGGCATTGTAAAAAACAAAAACAAAAAAAACCAAACCTTTGCGGAGTATTTTGGTAGGGGAAGGTTTGGTTATGATGCACTTTTGAGCTGTTAGTACCAGCGGCAGCACTGAGAGAAAGTGAGGGATTTGGAAAGTGGTTAAAGTGGCTTTACAGGCCCGGTGTAGCACGCTGTAACCTGTCTGCTCAGTTCACTGTGAGATCTGCCAGCACACTATTGTCTGCCACCTCAGCTCTCCAGCACGAGCGCGTCATCCCTTTTTTGAAAATACACTCGACTTCTCTTTGTTACCGCACTCTGTCTCGCTCCACTGAGACCAAGTACGGTAATTTAGCTTGGAGAGGAGGAACATGCCTCTAAGGAGGCAGGTGCTAACTAAAGGAAACTAAGTGCTTTAGATATTTCATTAGCCGAAGAGAGAGCGGGCTCCTGGAAGCTGTTTTAAAATAGGCAGCCTGGCTTTGATTTGTTTTGTTTCTTTCTTAAAGGATGTTGCTGTGTTGTTTTTGGAGCATTTAAACCGCCTTTACTGCGGTGACACATTTTCATTTGCATGCAATTACCTAAAGTGTTTGCTTTTCAGTGCTTCCCTATTGAATTCATCAGCATTTTTTGCTACAGTGAATAACAGAATGTAATATGAAATATCTATTAAAGGACTGTTAAAAGGCCTTTTTGTTGCTTTTGTTATTGTTGATTGCTGCTATCTATAAAAGTGTAATTCTTCTCATCAAGTTAATTGTTACAGAAAAGTGCTGGTAACGAGTTTGTTACTTTGTTAAGAGTGACAGTTTTAGCCAAAATCTAGCCGCTGTGGTTTAGAGTCAGCGCTAGTGTCATTCTCCTCCTAAAAGTGCTGCCACCAGGGTTGTGGAGCTGTAATTAGCTCCAATTAGCTTGCAGGTGAAGTGGTGCTCATTAGCAGCCGGCACACACTTGTTATCATACAGAATATTGTGAATACTACTGCAATGCCATGGCTATCCTGAGTGCTATCACGCTAGCTAACCTGACTGACACAACTGTAAAAGTGTGAAAAGGTATTTTCTTTTTTTTCTTCTGTCAAATTGAAATGATTGAGAAAAACATGGGAGCATGCTAGTATTTCTCATGGTACCAGGTAGTTTATTTCATGTTTACAACATTTAATAGAGAGGAAGCACCAAATCACAGTTAGCTTTACTTTACTCATCTTACCTCTGTTAGTCCTGAATTTGTGTCTGGAGGTAGTCGAATATCATCTGAACAGCTAAACTCATTGTAAATTACAGTATATTTGCCATATCCTTTATTCCCTTTGAAACTCATGTAGTTATTTGAGCTATTTTTATAGCTTTAACAGCTAATGGCAACAGCAGACTACTAAGTAAAATGTTGAAGAAGTAGAAGTACACTGTCACTGTTAATACAGGAACTAAGAGGGTAAAAGCAGCAAGGCCCTGCTAAACAAATGTACTTGATTTCCTTGACTTCCTTAGAAGTGCATCAAGAGTGAGGACCACTATAAAAGAACAATTTGGCAGCTTGTTGTTAAGCGCATTCAGGTTTGTGTTACCACAATGCCACAGAGGAACCTTATCAACAGTTGTTATTGCCCATCAGTCTGCGTGTCTGTTACGTGGCATTAATGATCAAAGCAAGCAAACATGTGAGAGATTGATAGTCATACAGAAAGCAGTTACTAAATAAAAGAGCTTTTCAATCATTGTGTGTACTTTTGTTTAACCATGGCTGTATATTAGCCAGCTTAATGCTTATATTTTTGTGTATGTATGAAAAAGAATCCACAGTGCTTAGGACCAGCAGTGGATCAGTTTAGACCAGATGGGCCACCAAGCTTGTAATAGACTGGCAGAAACCCTGTTTCTGAAAGGAAAAGCAATTCTAGCAAAGTTCCAGGTTAGATGAACTTGGGAATAGAAAGCAAAGGCTAGTTTCCTGTTTTTCTCAACATAACAAGGGGATTGGTAACTTTTCAGGCATTAGGTTTCTACCTCCAGACTAAAACCTGGCTACACTGTTGGCTTGTTAACTTGTTAATTCGTGCTCCCAGCGCTCTTTGATTTGTTTTTATCAGTAAGATGTAAATAGTTTTTTTTATATGTGGTCAACGACAGCGTCACATATCTGTTAGTACTCTTATAGAGCAATGCTGTATGATAGCTCTGCATATTGAGGATATTCATAGTGCTGTTTCATGCCAGCTTGAACCTGGTGTGTTGACTTTTAGAAGAAAGTAATCCTGTACAAAAGACATTTAAATGTGTGGATTACAAATGTACTTTTCAAAGATGATAAAAATAAGTCAGGTGTCGCAGCGGCATTAGATTCTCCCCGAGTATCACGCCCTACCTAATGACGTGAGCATTAGGTTGGACTTAATTATCTGTCCTTGTATGTTACATCTCTCTCCCTCCTTCCAGTCCTCCAGCTGCAATTCTGCATTTTCTTCTTCCTGCACCCTGTCTGTAACTCTCTCATCACATTCTTTGAGTCAAGGAGAAAGCAAATTGCGGGGGAGACTTTGTCATTTGTATGCAAAGAGACGGCAGCCATCTCCCAAATATGAGAGCCATCCAGAGCAATTTGGCCATGATTGGGAGAAATGTGAGTAATCTTTCACCCCATGCATCCTGCATGATGGATGGCATTTTCCTTTGACAGAGAGAGGCAAAGCTAGTGTGGGGTTAGAAGCGAGCGTTTGTGTGTTTAGAGGTGGTGTGCACCAGGCACGTGTAGGTGCATGCAGTCATGCATATCAATGTCTGCTCTGTGGATACGCTGTGCGATGGTTTCTGCTGTTTGTGTTCTTGCTTCAGCAATCCGACATGTCGATTTGGAAGGGCGATGCAGGAATTATTGATACAGAAGCTAGATGTGGCCACGTGATATGAAAACTCGAAACAGCGTGTGTTTCTGCGCAGGCCGACGTCTTCGCATGAGATTATATTCGATATCATCAGCGATGCAGCCTTCCGGTGCTGCAGTCAGCAGTGCAAGAGTTCAGTTTTGTGGTCTTGGTTTACGAAGCCTACCACAAATTAGTCTGGGTCTCGCAAAGTTTCCTGTGCTGTATGGTTTCGACGTCGTGATGTATTTAATTACCCTGATCATATAAATGATTAAAGCTGGAGTTGAGTTAATTGGAATGCACTGCTGCTAATTAGGACTTAAAGCTGGTCTTTGAAACATGCCTTGCCCATACTGTATCTGGAGAGCAAAAGGAAGTGCAATTTATTCTGCTCCTGAACTTGAATCTGGTTGTCAAAACTTATAAACACATAAAATTCAAATCATTTAATGTATAGTAAATGTTTTTGGCACAGGTAGGGGTGGGCGACTTGATGAAAAATAACGACTATCGATGATAGGCTGAGCCCATCGGCGATTTATTTATTTATTTATCTGCTCATGAGTAAGTTTGCTAATAATGATGGAGCTAATAGAAGCAGTCAACAGAATAATAATGCTGTTTTAACAGCACCCTCTTTCATCTGCCCCCACCTCATCTGCTTGTTGATGGAGGTGCAGAAACTGGTGATAGCCTATCATACTCAGCCGGATGGTGGACACGTACATGCTCATGCAACTTAGTCGTGTTTGAGTACTTTGCTTGCACTATACATCTGAACTAGTGGCACGCCGCTTTGGTTACATTCTTAGGTTTACCTCTTTCATCTGGATTAAAGCCAATGGCAACCTTACAATTTTTTAGTGCTATGAGCGTTAACGTGCCGTAATCACGACTAACGCGATTAATAATTAACCCATCTGGAGCGCAGACTGAGTCAAAATCCCTCTGTCATCAGTCATCAGTGTTCTCTTTTTATTTCTCAAGTAATAATAATGGATTGCATTTAAATAGCGCTTTTCAGGACATTCAAAGCACTTTACAATTCCACTATTCAGTCACTCTCACATTCACACACTGGTGGAGGCAGCTACAGTTGTAGCCACAGCTGCCCTGGGGCAGACTGACAGAAGCGAGGCTGCCATATCGCGCCATCGGCCCCTCTGGCCAACACCAGTAGGCTGTAGGTGAAGTGTCTTGCCCAAGGACACAACGACCAGGACAGACAGAGCTGGGGTTCAAACCGGTAACCTTCCAGTTACAAGATGAGCTACCCAACCCCCTGAACCACGGTCGCCCCATCAAGTGTATATACATGTATGCATACTGGAGAATATTAGAAGCTCTTTGGCAATGGCAGACTTGTGACGTGTTTTAAAAGCTAGCTGAGTTTTTACAGGATCTTAGTTCCACGCAACACTCTGACAGCTGTAGTTGTCTGTGGCTTTGAAAGTTTCTCTTCTTTCAGGCTTTTTTAGTGCATGTTTAACAGGTCTGATGCCTCTTGTTAACAGGGTGTTATTCAGAATTTGTTGTTGAATAGCAGTTACCAAGCAGCTTCTAGATGCCACCTTGTGATGATAGTCATAGCACATTGCATCCTACCAAGGTTAAAGTTACTATGTTACAATGGTTTGATGTATAACGTACAGAATTGTCATGCAAAAAAAGGGATATATAACCCTAAGTTAAACTGTCTAGCGTTGACTCGCTATAACAGTTAATGTGAGGTTTCCTGATGGTTAGGGACAAATGCAATCGCATGGCAGGATGCTGTAAATGTTCCAAACTTCAGTCAGGAGAACAACTGAGATAATCCATCCACAATACGAGGTTAGTCATTCATATACTGCTGCAGGAATACAAAGCATTAAAACATGTTAAAAAAAAAAGCAACAGCTTTAATAAACACAGAGTAGTTTGGACCTGGACCTGGAAGCAGGGTTCACACGTCATTGCTGTTACAATACACTCAACACTGTCTACAGGGTGGGCCATTTATATGGATACACCGTAATAAAATGGGAATGGTTGGTGATATTAAAGTCCTGTTTGTGGCGCATTAGTATATGTGAGGGGGCAAACTCCTCAAGATGGGTGGTGACCATGGTGGCCATTTAGAAGTCGGCCATCTTGGATACAACTTTTGTTTTTTCAATAGGAAGAGGGCCATGTGACACATCAAACTTATTGGCAACGTCACAAGAACAGCAATGGTGTGCTTGGTTTCAACGTAACTGTCTACTGATGAGCAAAAAACTATTTTGTCCTGATTTCCAATTAAAAAAGAGAAAAAATCCTCTTTCTTTCGAGGACTAAAAATATTTGAAGCAGGTGACAGTCAAATTGTTCTCTGTGTTGAACCCGGGTAGTGTTTCTATACTGCTTTTCTAATCTTACCCACAATTCAAAGCACTTTATTTAGTGAGATGTACTCCACTCTTACCTTCATCCCAGACTGCAGCTCCCGCCTTTATCCTGGTTAGTGCTTTGCTACTTCTGCGGCCTATTTAGATCGCCTCTCCCTTGTGGCAACTTGCTCCTTAATCCATCCATTGTAAACCCTTCACAGCATCTCATTTAGCGAGTTACAATCCTAGTCAGGACAGCAGAGTCGCTCTGTGTCCTGTGGGAAGAAAACCTCCAAAAACCATTTCTTGAAAGAACTAGTCTTGACTTATTATAATTTCTTTTTAATAATAATGTAAAAATTCCCCCACTTTGCTTCTTTTTTTATTATTATTCGAAAACAGTTATTAAGGAATAAAGGCATAGCTGGGATTTACATTTCCATTAGCATGTAAATAAATAGTTTCTCTCGCTCTCTCTGCTAATCTCTCCCCTCTGGGCTTTATCTATATGTTTGTGTCTGTGTGTGCGTGATAGAGTTGATACGTGAGCATTTAAGAAAAACAAAATGAAAGTCGAGCACAGACAGGATGGCAGTAATAGAGGTTGGGGGTCTTTTTTTTCCGTCTGGCTGATTGAGAGATGTGATTTTTCTCTCTCTGTCTTCCCTGACGCCCTTATTTAACAGCTGCCTCGCCAGCCGTGGCGGCGCTACACAAATGCTAACCACCGTGGAATTATTCACCTAGCAGGACACGCCTGACTCTGTGCGTATGCTAATGCGGTGGAGTCGTACCTGTCTGCAGCCAGACAGGCGGGCTTGCAGCGAGACGGGCTTCGAAGGGGTAGAGAGGAGCAGCAGGCAGTCTCCGGCGAGGTCTCCGCAGGGAATTTGGCCGAGTTAAATATGTAATGAAAAGCTTCACCGGGCCACCGAGCAATTGACCTTGGCTCGGCTGCCGTGGAGACAGACGTGCTTACAGTACATACGTCACCTCCACCCCAGCAAGCTTTTTACATCCCTCGGCTGCCTGAGAGGAGAGAAAATGAGACTGTGCATTCATTCAGACATTAACAATGATGATAAGAGCACAGAGGTGGAACAGCATGGCACAAAGCTTATAGAATTTGTTATTTTTAGTGCTGCAACCCCTTGCATGGATGTAATGTATGCCGCCTGTGTGTGTGTGCGCGGCCCAGACGCTCTGAGAATACAGGGTGAGAGATTTTAAGAGATGAGAGAAGTGACAGTGGGGGAGAGTGAGGGCAGAGAGCAGGAGATGAGGGAGGAGAGGGGCTCCATTTGCCTGCGATGCTAAAAATAAAACTTGCATATTTTTGAGTGTGCACTAGAGTAGACATTCAGCTAGGGCACAATTATATATGCTTCATGCTGCTGTCTGTGCGCACGCACGCAGGAGCGATGGCATTGACTCTTCATTACAGTACGCACACACACACACACACTTTTTTACACTGTTACTTTTGAATTGGTATTCATAGAGCGTGGATTTGAAAAATGTCTCCTCCAGGCTTCTGTGGGGGGTCTTTAGTTGCGGGGGGTGGGCTGCGCGTGCCGTACTACAGGCAGACATCAGCGTGAAACGTGACCTGACAGGACCAGAGAAGATATTAAGACACGCGCGGGCTGTACACCACAGCCAACCGCACGCATGCACGCGCGCACACAATATTCTCAGTCTCCATAGCAACCCCCGACAGAATTGATGAGCAAAGTCCTATTGACTCTGTGTGAGAGGAGAGAAAGGGGGACCATAGTGTCTTAAGTGTGTGTTGGGCGGTATAGAGTGTGACTTTGAGAATCAGAATCAGAATCAGAATACTTTATTGATCCCTGGGGGAAAGAGGACAGGCTGGTCCACTGTTTTCTGAGAGGGGATTAGCACCTCAGCTAGCCTCTGTCTCACACACACACACACACACACACACACACACACACACACACACACACACACACACACACAGGTGAGACGCTCTCCTGCGCTGACACACACATTAACACAGTTTCAGGCGTGTTTTCAGACATCCCTCATGACTTCTTTTCATCTGTCCCCAGACGTTGTTTCTCCTCTGTTTGTCCATGGCCTTGATGCTCAGCCAGTCAGTCAGCTGATCTGACTCCTACTTTCTCATCTTCTCTTCTGCTCTCATCATAATTCACCTTAAAGGAACTTCCAATAATCCTAATAGGGAACCATTCCCACTAGTGACGGTTTTTCTTATTTCAAGAGGACACCCGCTGCTTATGCCAACACCCACTCTTTCTTCTCCAAGTCAGAACCGTGGCTTCTCTTTCAATTAATCCAATACAATACAGTAAAAGTATTGTATTGAAAGTCTCTTTTCTCTTGCAAGGCAGTATTGAATCATGTGTTTTGGAGTTTGGTTATTATTTCACTGTTCCTTTTGTTGCCATAAAAAATAAAGCTTGTGTAGCGAGGTGGCACAAAGGACAGTCTGTACGTCATGAAAGTAATCCTTGTATTACCACTTTATTTAAAAAGCACCTGAAATTGATTTATGGAAATGCAGATTGTATCTGTCACCTGCATGAAACTAGCATCTGCTAGCTAAACACAGGCTTTTAGCAAAGGAAAACTGCTACTCTTCTAAAAGATGCTACTGATGTCCACAGAGTGATAATATCGTGCAGCGAGACCCACTCAGTACATTCAGAGGCACTCGTAATGTAGTGTGCATGCCCTCTGGACTATGTAACTAATATGCACAAGGAGTTGCAACAGGGTGTTATGTTACCTTCAGGCAGTAATGTTATAATGTGACAATTTACTTTCAAAGGTCACTTTATCCAGCAGTGCTTCCTACCTTCACATCTCCAACATTATAAATCTGTAAAGACTTTGAGTTTAGATTTAATCATAAAGAACAGCCACAGTGTCATAAAAGCTTCAGTGTTTTTTTTTCTAAATGATTCAAAAGCTTGCCTTTCCCACTGTTGCAAACGATCAGCCCTCATTGTAGCCTGAACACCTCATAGTATCCCAACAGACCGCAGGCTAACTTTTAGTTCCTAATGTTTCTAAAAGTACATCCTTCAGCGATCTGGTCCTTCACCAGTGGAATCAGCTCCCAGTTTGGATTCAGGACACAGAAACCATTTCTTTACTTTCTAATGAAGCTAATAGTCAAGGCAGGATTAGTTGACCCGGAACCATGTCTTACTTACGCTGCCATAGGCCCAGGGTACTGAGGAACTTCCCATCATGCAATTTCTTCTTCACTCCCATCGGTTTTACTCTCCATGTGCTTACATGCCTCTGCTGCATGCCATTTTGTCTACTTTCTCCTGTCATGTTTTGTTTATGGTCTCTTTATGCTCTGCTGTTTTGGTTCTTCAGGGGGTTTCTTCCTGTTAAAGCAGAGTTTTTCCTTGACGCTGTTGCCAAGTGCTTCCTCATCGATTCTTGGGGTTTTCTCTAATATTGTAGGGCCTTATCGAAAACACCTTGAGATAAGATGTTCTCGAGATGTTCTTGGGCACTGGTGCTATATCTACATGACACTGAATTAACCTTGAACTGAACTGCATTAGAACAGAGTTAACAGAGGTGGATGACAGTCTTAGAGTTTATATTAGTGACCTAAAGCACAGTGAATCATTTTTCTTGTCTCTTCATCTTTTTCATTGACGTAATCCAGTGTTGGACTCAAAACTGGGCTTTGTTGGGGGTTATATAACACTTGACGTGTTTCTTTACTGGGCACAAATCTGATAATTCCCATTGAGACCTGGCTATAAAACCATAGGCGGCCACCCTCTTTACCTTCTTACTACTTTTACCTTCTCTTCTCCATTTGCTCCCATGTTTTGTCCTCTGCTCATCTTCTGTTTCATTTACCTCCAACTTCTGACTCCCATCCTCACACACAGTGCGTGGTTTGCTTTGGGTGCTCTTTTAAAAAAAGAGTTATAGGGCAAATTACCCTGATGTATGTCTCACATGTCAAACAATCAGCTTGGTAAGTGAGAAACCATGGGCTGGTAATAGCTGCGGATGGATCATCATTACAGAGGGATGACAGCCGTTTGAATCATCGCGCAGCGCTACAGGGCTAACTGGGGGACTTAGTTCTCCCATGGGGATAGCGGAGTTGTTTGGGGAACCAAACGATCATCCGCGTGCATCTGTACATTCAGACTGGCGCTCATAAAGACAGGCTGTTAGCGAGTGTAAACACTGCTAAGAAAAGCAGTCAGCATTTGTATGTGGAACCCGCCGCGGTGCCGTGTGATGTTTGTGTCAGCCTTTGAGCTCTCTTTGCACGCAGCCAACACAAAGACGTAATAATTAACATATGGCATTAGGATTCTACACTGCTGTGTATTTAATGCTCACTGCACTGTAGGCTGTGCGTGTGTTTGTTTCTCTTAGCATTCACTCAAACAGAAGTATGTGCTTTGGTTGCAGTGAATTACTAATGTAATCACAAACACGAGCCGACTTTTCTGTGAACAAGAAGCTATCCCCCATTGAAAGTGTTACACCATTAAATGTGATTTTCCTTCATTTCTTTCTTTCTTTATGTTTTGCCTTCTGTTCTGCTTCGTCTTAAGCTTGAGCTTGTTTTTAATGATTTTCCGAATACTCCCAAACACCTCTCCATGATCCTGTGAAGTTGATGCTGTCACCTGTGAGTTATGTGTGAGTTATGAATGACAGGTGATGGATTTTTCACCCGAGTGAATTAAAATGGCTTTCTTTGCCTCTCCTCTGACAGTATCCATGTTGTGTGGCTTTATTTGAAGTCAGTGCATCTACTGCTGTAAATTTATACCTGCTTGGGCGTTAAACATTAATGCCATCTAATATCTAAAACCAGGAGCCCTTCATGAAGCCATCTGGACCTGAGAGCAATGACAAAACACACAGAGTGTTGACATTTTGTAAAATTAGGATTGAAGTGAAATAAAGGTGAAAGCTGCCAATAAATTAGTTTGGCCCTAAAGGCATCTCATAATGTGAAGAATTGGATAGAAAGAAATTCAATAATCTGCTCTCGGTCAGCAGGATTGCAGCCTTGGGCGCTTAAAAAATGTAATTTCTTCTTCTGTTGTTTTAGCTGCTAGATTGTTGCACAGTGTTTAGAATTTCGATACATGTGGGGGATATTTTTAGAAACGCCTTAAGATCTTTAAAAAGATTGGGAACGTCGTCCTTAATGTCATCTGGTCTCATATCAGAACCACCAGGAATACGAGGAACTTTGTACCTCCAAACATTTATTCTTTGTGCTGGATAATCAGTCAAAAAAAGGTATTGCCGACTAGTCCTGGCCACCGTGATCAACCTAGGCTCACAGCAAAAATAGTAAAAGCTTTTACAAATGCTATAACACAGAGGTCCCCAACCCGCGGGCCACGGACCGGTACACGGACCGGTACGGAAATTTATGGTTTCCAGGTTTCCCTGGGTCTTTTCCTGTGTTGTAGTTGTGTGTCTTAGTTTGAAAGAAATATTTACGTGTTACCATAGCGACCAGAGAGCATTAAGGGGCAGAGAGGGGGATTTTACTCTCAATCTTGTTGCAGATTTAAGGTAATAAAGTTACACAATTACACAGTGAATTTGTGTTTTTTGTTATTATATTTTAAAAAATACCACAGTTTCTGTCTTGGTCGTATCCTGTTGTATTTGTCCGCGACACCTTAAAGGCCGGTCCGTGAAAATATTGTCTGACATTAATAAAGGTTGGGGACCGGTGCTATAACATACTGTCTGTGATAGATTTTTACATCTTTAAAAAAGTGTTGTCTCACAATATAAATGATATAGCAGCTCCAGGTATTTACTTTCCTGAGTGTCTGCGATGATGACATCATTTTGAGGTCCTGTCCCTGAGACTTAGTATGTTTTTTTTTCTTCTTTTTTTTTTTTTACATAGAGGTACACACTGGACAGGGTGAAAGTCTGTCCCAGAGACAACCGCGCTCGCATTCACACTTAACTAAATAACTAGTAAGCCTAAGCCCAGCATATCTTTGGATTTTGGGAGGAACTCACAGGCTGGATTTAAACCCAGGACCTTCTTGCTGTGAGACAACAGCGCTAACCGCTGCTCCACCGTGCCGCTGTGCCCTGTTTATCTTCGCATCATTTCCTCACTGATTTACACACCGCCTGCTGTTTCCCATTACACCACCCTGCGCTTCTTCCTGTCAGCCTGCTCTGCTGTGACATCTTTCATTCCAGAAACACCAGGTCATCCCGGGGCTCCAGCTCTCTTGGAGTAGTCTTTTAGATGGGGCACAGCTGGACATCACAGTCGATCTGCGCTCTTCTTCCCTAGATCTCCACTAACACGCACGCAAACGCATGTCTGTCCTGCTATTACTGCTGCATTAACCTATCAGTGCTGGCTAACACAGCACCTGAGGCCAGAAGGGGAAGTGTGCGTGCTTCGTTGCTCGTGTTACGTATTCCCCTCTTCTGCTGCGCACACCGGGAATATGTGTGGCTACTCAAGTCATTTGCATTTTAGGACGGGCGAGGTCAAGGACAGAACTGCCCGGTGTTGACTGTGTTGGCCGTGATTGACAGGAGGAAAAGTATGATCATGGCAGAGGTGATAACACCTAACATCAACACACACACACACACATGCATAATTGAATGAGAGAGCAGAAGGGAGAAGGAGGTGGACAAAAGGGAAAGCAAGCGCAGCGCAGAGAGAGTAGTGAGAGAAATAGAGTTCACCCATCCGTGTAGCTCACTCTTCTCCACACACACACATGCCAAACACAGGCTGATCATAGTAACTCAGTGGCCCAGTAACAGATGCTGTGAGCAGTGTGGGAGCCAGGCTACACCTGCTCTCCTCTCCTCTGCGCCCTCCTCCACCTCCTTTCTGGTCCACGCAGTCAGACCCAGAGAGACGCAGTTCCTGCCTCTCCCCTTACCCAGCCATGTCACCTCTGAGCCAGGCTTACTCCATGTGCCACATCCCCCCTCCTGGCTATTCATCTGCCATCTTAGAGACAACAATCAAGTTCTGGCATCATTAGTCCCAAAAGACACACGTATACAGAGTTGGTCACTGTCTGCTGCAGTTCACAGGTAAACACACTAAGGCTATGTCCACACGTACCCGGGTATTTTTGAAAACGCAGATTTTTCTATGCATTTGCGCCTTTCGTCCACACGTAAACGGCGTTTTTGGTCACTGAAAACGGAGATTTTTAAAAACTCCTGCCAGGGTGGATATTTTCAAAAACTCAGTTTTTGCGTTTACGTGTGGACGAGGTAAACGGAGAAAACGCAGCGTCAAAGTGTGCGCATTTTTTGACGTCACACTGTGCGCCACGTTATTGTTTCGGTGAAATGGATTTCTACAATACTGTTACTGTTAATTGTACTCTCTGCAGTGTTTAAATGCTTACATATACACACACAGTTACTGTCCCTCCACACATATGACTCAGTTCTGCTTCTATGCGCCATCTTTGTTTACTTTTTCCCACCCAGGCTTATTGACTTCTGATTGGCCAACATTTCTACACGGCTAGGGATATAGCGCCACCCGCTGCTTTGGCATGTTCCTAGCAGCATTTTCCTTCGTTTTTGGCTTTTACATGTGGACGGGATTTTTTTTATAAACGAAAACGGAAAATCTTCGTTTTCAAAAATACCCGTGTACGTGTGGACGTAGCCTAAGAAGTGTGCGTGCACGCCAAGAAGCTTCTGTCAGTTTATTAGAGCCAGGTTGTGAGTTTTAGATGTTCGGATCTAGCGTCTTGAATACCTACACACACTTTCATTTTCAACCTGTTTCAACACCTGGTTCTTTAATTGAAAACCTTACGTGGTTCTCCAAGGTGCCAGAGGTGTGTGTGCGTGAGGAGCATTTGCACTGACTCCCCTGCGCTCAACACATTAAAGAATTTATGCAGAGGTGTTAATTTCATGGCAGTGATGGAATAGCCGATGAATATGTAGAAGGAGAGAGGCGGTGAGTATGTATGCGTTATCCACCTGCGCTGGATGAAGCGGTATAGGGCTCTCATTAGGAGCTGCTGCAGCTAATTATCTAATTAACCAGCCTATCCCGAGGAAGCGACCCCTTTGCCAATCAGCAAGCCTCAATGAGCTGCATTCACTAACCTAAAGGGAAGGCTGCAGCCGGCTGTGTATCTTTCTGCCGCATTTGCTTTCTGCAGCCTTGACATGCCCGCTCACACGTGTCTTCGGCTGAAACAAAGACGGCTGATGATAATGAACGTTTATTTGTTCCTCAGACAGCGCTGTCTTGTGGATGGACGCGTGTGGGCGCACAGACGTAGACGCTCTGAAAGGAGTTTATGTTTTCCTATGGAAAGCCCTGTGATCTGCTGAGCTATGAATGAGGCAGATGGTGCCTCTAAAGTGGTGCCACAACAAGCTCGAGCTCCTGTGTGGAACTGCGCTCTCTCCCTCTCTGTTTTTGGCTATTTCCTGAACCCTTCTGGAACATATCTCCATTTCAAAGTGCACTAAATGAATGACTGTTTCAAACTGTTACGTCTGCACAATCAGCCTGATCTGGGAAACACAAATGAAAATTATTGAAAGCTTTCATTTCATGAAGTAGATTTCAAAGCCTGGATGCACTTTCAGCTTGACAGAGACTAAGAAATAATGGAAGGGGGCATGTTTATGATCCGTGTGCATGCATGTGAACACTTCCCTGCATATCTCTCTACAAAATCTTGTTTTATCTCTTGTACCCTCTACTAGCTTTGCCAGTGTTTGTACGTACAGGAGTCTGCTCACAACAGTTGACTCTTGAATTAGTAATGTACACAATTATGGACAGCTTCATCCTCAGCTCCTAAATCCAGAAGGAAAAGGAGGAGACAAAACCATCAACCAGCTGTCTTTCTGGAAACCCCTCTCCCAAACAGCTATATCCAATCACAGCTTAGAAACCGGCACGAGAGGGGCCCGCAGTTAAGCTTTGGATTTCTTTCATATGCCAGCATGGTTTGCATGACTCCTGATAATCACAACAGTTATGTCTGTTCTTCCACCTGGCTCCCGCTGCGCTGCCAGCAACCCGCCCGATTTTTCCGTGCATCCGTCATGTGCTCTGCTCCGCCTGGCAGCAATATCCCATCCACAGCCCGTTCAACCCTGCGGAGATTTTTCATCTTTCATCTAGCTACGGGCCCCGATATATTTATCTATCAGTCACATCTAGCTAGCTCTGGGCCGTGATATAGCAGGCTTCATATCAAAATGTGTGTAAACAGTGCGTGGTGCTAGGCAACCAGACATGCCACAATTGTTGAGTGCAGCGTTTTAAATTGATTTCTGTGGTGGTCAAAATGGCTCTGTTGGTGTATGCAAAAAATTCAAATGATTTTAGATGATGCGGTTTTATTTGAACAGGGTTACATGACTGTAAAATGTCCTTGGCAGCTCTAGTGTGAACAAGCTTAGACCTCTGAAAAAACAACCTGTTGCTCTTAGATAGTTGCTTCATTAATTGTGGCGATGCCAGTTACAATTGATTTGATTCGACTGCATTACTTAGAGCAAGATGTTCATAGTGCTTCATACTCAACCATGGTCATGGCTAGAATGGTTAGCTTAACAGACATAGGAGTAGATAGCATAGGCGCAGAGCTTGGTGAGCGTACATGTTAAAAGAGGACAGGTGTGTGTGTGTGTGTGAGACCTCAGTCGATCAGTTATGTGTGAAAAGCGATGTCTACATGTCCTTTCTTATGTGGGTTGTGACATGCCTTGGATGTATTCACAGTTATGGCTGGAAGGTTTTCAGCAATGTATTCTAGCCTGCAGGTATGTAACCATCCTTATACTTTGCACTAGTACTTCAGCCCCCTGGGGATTAACCCACAACAAGATTCACGGACTGCACCAACCTTCCCTTCAGCAGAATTTTCACTTACTAAACGACTGCTTCTGTAAAATATTTGGATTCGGAGCGCTCTAAAAGGTGTGGTGAGATTCATTGGCTCTGTGGTGTTTTTATAATATCAAGTGTGTTTTGAAGAACCTTCATGCAGCACAATAGTGGAAATGAAATGCAGACACGAGTGTTTTGATACACGTTATTATCCGTATTCCGTCTGATCTTTGCTTTGACACGTGTGGTAGTCTCTGTTGTGCCCTTTGTGAGAAGCGTGTTCCCTCTCATTGGAATGCAGCAGAAGAAACAGTCGTGCTGAATAAATCCCGACCCTGGAAATCTGTTAATTGTTGCACTTGTTTATGCAGCGAGACTTTATTCATGTCATCATGTCCCTCTTTAGTAAGCTTTACTTACTCCACCTTCGCTCATTCCCGTGGTCACCTTACATGTTTTCCCTGCTTCCTCGTGCTTATTTTAATTAGAAATAAATGTGCTCATTAGCTAGATGATGAAAATGAGAAAGGATGCAAAAATTTAAAAAAATAACATTCAGCTCTGCTGATGAAGGAAATGGGGTGAATAAAATATTCCGTCTTTTTTCACATGCACAAAGATCCTTGCATAAAAACAAAGTGCCGCGACCGTTTGTTGTATTTTTTAGAAAGCAGAATTGTATCAAACGGAGGGTGTAGCCTTACACATGTAAACATGAGATGTCTGGGTGACTTTGAAGAAATGAGTTGGCTCCAAGTGGGCTCGAGCAGATGTGAGCTATGGAAAAAGCAAATTGGAACTGGCACTCGATCTGACAACTTGGAAGTGTCTTACCCCCCCCGTCCTCAATATGAGCGTGGTAAATTGAGTGCGGCCCAGTATGGGAATAAGATGAGGGGATTCTTTTTTCCTCTCCTTTTCTGGCTTTCTTGCACATTGATACAGGTCTGCAGTCTTTCAAAATACTGCTAACATCTTCACTCGTGAAATAAATGAATTAGTAGCAGCTAATTGGAGAGTTTTTCGGGTGGCACGGTGGTTAGCACTGTTGCCTCACAGCAAGAAGGCTCTGGGTTCACAACTACCAACTAGCCAGGTCTGTTTTTGTGTGTCTGCGTGGGCTCTCTCTGGGTACTTCCTCCCACAGTCAAACACATGCAGTTATTGGGGTTAGGTTAACTGGTGATTTCAAACTGCCCATAGGTGTCAATGGACGTCTGTCTTTTGTGACAGGCTGGCAACCTGTTCATGGTGTACCCGCTTGTCACCCTATAAATGGACAGAAACTTTTTTCCTGCTTGGTACAATGTCAACTAACTTAGTCTTTTAATATGAAGGATGGTGCCACAAACACACACATGACACGTGTAAAGCTAACATGACAGAAACCATTTAGGTGTCACAGGCAGGACATTTTGCTCCCTTACACGAGCAGTGTACTGTTCCCTTATTCATGAGCTGTATCATGGATAATGCATGACTAGAGCTGAGGGAGCTCCAAAGAGGCCTTTCCTTTTCCAACATTACCCAAATACTGTGTGGGCTGTTGTGTGCACGTGCAGGTACATTCATGCTATAAGATCGTCCTGACTCCCCGGCTGATTTCCCAGCACGGAGCTGCATCTGGGAGAGTTTTACATTCTCCCAGGGAGGATGAATACAGCTGTGTGGGGGGCTGATAGCTAAGACTATGACTATGTACTCTTCCATTAGTATTCATGAGTCAAAAAAGTCTATTCGCATGCTTACACGGTTCTGCCTCGTGGCAGATTTCCTGGCAGAATTGATGTGAATGTGTGAGAGAATAGAAGGGCTCTTCTTCCTCCTCTACTGTTGTGGGGAAAGCTGCAGAGAGCTCCACCGGGAATTCCTTAGACTCCAACATTCACTCATTCCCCACCCCACCTTTTTTCCGCCTTCCACTCCAACCTCCTCCTTTTTTTTTTTATTCCTCAGCGTGATATCACGCCTTTCTATCTCCCTCGATGTGCCTCCCTCCTCGCTAACGCCACCTTCGTTGTCTCCTTCCGTTTTTCCCCCCCTCATCTTTCTCTTAAGTGTGACTATGTATTAATAATTTTCCAGGCAAATGGTTTGTCTGCGCAAAAAGGAAATTAAATTAGTACATTTTTGGCATGTGTGTCTGATTACTACTTCAGTCATTAGTTCTAATTGAAAAAAAGAAGTTGTTACTGTTGTTATCGGCCCTCGTGAATAGGTTTTGTGATTAGAGTTGAAATATCTAATAAGAATTCTCCTTATATTAATGAATCATTGTTTTCTTAGCTGATGCAGCAGTGAGCCGCTTGCAATGTTTACATTTATTCCATCTGGAATTCTGGGGTACCAGATGCACTTAATTAAGCGAGGGGATGGCGGAGAGAGTTTTATTTGCTCATTTACTGCAGATTCAAAACCGTTGAAATATAATACATTTTGTAGTAATCAGTGGATAATGTTAGCATTGATGTATCAGATCAACCCAGAGCCCATGTTTATGTGTAGCATATGAAACACACATTTTTTTGACTGCCCACTCATAAAACATAGCGCCCAAGAAATCCCATACTTCATGAGTTGTGCATGAATAACGAATCTAATTTTTTTTCATCAGTGACTTCGTCGATTTACATTTTCCGAATTGCAACATGTTTACAAATCACCTTGCAAACCTTTTTTTTTTTCCTCCACGAGTGAGTAAGTGTTTTTATTTGATGCTAACTTACTCTGAAGTGTGAATCTGGCAGCAGTCACCTCAGAGAAACTGGCCTACTGCTCTCTTCCAACCTTTCCTTTCTTCCCTGCATCACATCCCTCCATCACCCTCTCTGCTGCAAAGCAAGGCGATCACTTCAGACAAGCATCCTCTACCTCTCAGTTTCTCCGCGGTATCCGGAGTCAAGCAGATCAGACTGGACTTCCTAGTGTTGTACACCTCTGTTTCACATTTTTTGCCCTGCCGCCTCCATCTCTCCACTTCATTTTTCGCCTTTTTGCCAGTGTATTGCAAGCCTGGAGCTGTGATAGATACAGGGCTTGGGGTTATTTGTATTTTTTTAACACTTTAAAATATGACCTGCAATTAACTGTGTAATTCCCCTGTAATTAAATGGAATTTCAGCGTATTTGATTTCAAATTACAGTGTAATTATATTTACCTACAAATAGGTAAAGGAAGGCTGGAACAAATCAAGCTTTTACAAGAAGCAAAGAACTGTACGTACTTATACCGAAGTCATTTTAAGTAACGGTGAAGTAATTTTTCATAAAGCGTGAGAAATGTTAAGTATTGCTCAACTTTGTGTATTTTACAGTAAAGAAGAAATAGCATCACATAAGTAACTGTAATAGTAGCTAACTGTGTGTTTTACAGACTGTAAATGATACTGTAATTTTCAGTACCGCATAAGTCGTTTTAAGCACGGAAAAACAATATTTCCCTATCTTACATTGTAATTATTTATTTATTTCAAAGATTTTTAAGGGTTTTTTTTATATACATATGAGCTAGAACCATTAAACAGGCTTAGTGTTTATGTAAATACCCATATGGAAAAGATATATATAAATCTTATAAAGTTTGTGTGAAACTTGTATGAAAAGCATACAAGAGTGAAAACAGATATAAGATCCCTTGAAAAATTATATAATGAAACTTGTATGTTTTGGATACTTACTAAAACAATGTATGAAAGTAATGAGAAAGTGGCCACTTTCATGAGTAATCACATATAAGTTTTTACTATTTCTTTTCCATATGGGTAGGCTTTAACGACAGCATGAAAGAGCAAGATGATGAAGAAGTTAAACTCATGGGAAGATTATACATTTTAGCCTCAGTTGTTTTAATGATGTCCGTCCATTTATGTTGATAAATATTGGGAACACAAATCTTTAACATCATGTAACTGCGGCATGTGGACAACTTTCATTGTGTTTCACTCTTCTCCAGCTGAAATAAGCTACTTTCTCTTTTAGCCAGAAGAAAGATATAAAGTTGCTGGTGGCTCCATCCACAGCAATGAGTAGAGCTCTACATAATAATATAAGATATAATAGATCTTTATAGTTACTGTTAAAAGAACAATGAAATGCAGTTTGGCATCTCTCCATTAGCACTGTGTAGACTTTTTACATTTAAATTACTTTGGAATAAAAGATTAAAGTTACACAGATATATAGATATATACATAATATTTGAGTATTCAGTAAACATTGTTAAAAATTTACTAGATTAACATTTAATTTTGGGCGCTTGACAATTGCTCCTTTTAGCAAGTTTTTTTCTAAAAACCAAAAACCACCCGCTACATATTACCAAGTACTGCTCTCCAGCTGCCGCACGTCCTTAAATTACAGTAACTGCCTAACAACAGCCAATTTTTACACAAACCATGAAAGACGAGCTGGTGAAAAGGAGGAGGTAATGGGGTAATAAAGAACAGGTGAACAAAGGAAAGATGTGAAAATAAAACAGAAAAGCTCACGATGAGCTCACCTTCAAAATAAAACAAGAAGCGTCTGGAAAAGGTACCAAGACCAAACTCACACTGACAGCAGCGAGGGAGACAAAGACAGAGCACAGCAAGCATGTGAGAAAGGCAAAGACCAGGATGGTAACAGAGCCATGTGGAGGCCATGCATCATGTTAGGGAGCAAAGTGAGACACATTCTGTTGCTTATGGCTTTCTCTTGTCAGTGATTATGTAAATATAGCACATCCATTATCATCAACTCTTGTGTGTGTTCCTCTCAGTGTCTTTGTACAAGTAATTGCAGGTTGCATGTTTTTAAAAATGGAAATGTTTACCACCTCTTCTTGTCCTCCTCACAGCAGTGGCATTCATGCTTTAGCTCAATTTTACCTCAAAATATGCTGCTTTCCAAAAACCTCTGGAGGAACAGCTCCCTCAGCAAGCAGCAGCACCCAGCAGGAACCCGCGTGCTACTTCTAAGTTTCACTCTGAGTAATCATAACATGACTGTTTATCTGGGATTTTGTCAGATGCTGTTCCGATGACCTAATGAGTCTGCACACAGAAGGAAGGGAGCATGCCGGGTTGCTGTGCTGTCTGTCCCACACAGCATATGTCCATGGTTGTAATGACGAAGCAGTGACAAAGAGTATCTGTGCCTCAGTGTGTGTCTCACTGATAAGCCTAGATGCGTTTCTAGAGTGATACGCACATGGTTGATTTATCTGAAAAGGGTCCTATTATTAAGCCCCACCCACTCCGGGCCAATCTCAGCCACTGAGTAACAGTTTTGGTGGAAACCATGGCTCCATGCCCTCCTTTTATTTTCACGCCCTCTGCGTCGTTGGCAGTGCAGGTCAGGCCAGTTCAGAGCGTCAGGCTGAGCAGTCAGCTCCTGTTATGACAGCCTGTCAAAGTGAATACACCTTCTCCTCTGCTCCTGCTCCTCCTCCTCCAGCACTCCTTCCTCTCTATCTCTCTAAAATGCAGCTTTGCTGGACTTTCAGTCCATCCTGATCCACCCTTCATCTCTCACTGCAATCGCACTCTTGCCCTCTTTACCGTCCTCTTCCTCTTCTACTCCATCCAGCCATTGTCAGCTTCTCTTCCTCCCTTGTAACACAGCGTTGGGCCTCCCATCCATCACATACTCATCCTGTCTTTTCTCATTGCCTTGCATATGTTTCAAACCTAAAAGCTGTCCCTCTGTCTCCGTCTTTCCCAGTTCATCTGTCTCCTCCTGCACCACTCCGCGTACACTACCACCACCATCCCCCTTCCTGGGTCCCGCGTCTGTCCCTGCCTTCATTTTTTTCCCTCCATTTCTCTTCTGTTTTTGTACTTTTCCCCTAATGAAAAGATCCATTCGTTCTGAACCTGGGAATCGTTCATCTTCATTTTCTTGCGTTACAAGCGGCCCGTCTGTTCATTAATCTTTAGCTCTCCCCTTGTCTTTCTCTTTCTTATCTATCATCTATCTGTCTCTATATCCAGCTCCTCCAAATTTGAAACTCTTTCTTGGATTAAACTCATTCCCATCTGCGATGTATCCCCTGATTGATTTACTCTTACATGTTCATTTGGACTAATGCTTTCTACAAGTAGTCAGCAGTTAACATTTAATGTTAGGTAAGAATAAAACCTTATAAAGATCAGCTTCAGTCTGCATCGGCCCACATATAATTACATTCAGCAAAGAGAATGCTTTTACATGGAGTGGAATTTGGCTCGAGTTTAATTCAATATGCTTTACAATATAAAATTTTCTTGCAAGTATGCTTTCCATATTACCATATGGAGAGTCTTTCTCACTGAGCTGGAAACACTGGAGGACAATGCCGTTTCAATGTGTGCAATTTCAAGCTGATCCTTATTTTTTTTAAAAGCAAATAACAGATTTTAAAAATCTTTCTCTTTATTTTTTTTATTATGCATTTTCTTTTAATTGTTGCATATTTTAATCCATTTTTGTTCAGTTCTTAGTGTAGACTCTGACATCCTCACTGCTTATTAGCATCAAAACACAGGTAGCTATTAAAAAATTTAATATGTTAGTTGAGGCAGGTCACAAAGTTTAGCTCAGATGCAGTCCCACCTGATGGGCCTATCTCAACGGCTGGCCAACTGCTGTTTTACACATTCAACTGGAAAATCTCATGTAATGGTAAATGGCCTGTATTTATATAGCGCTTTACTAGTCCCTAAGGACCCCTGGATTTACACATCCAGTCATCCACCCATTCACACACACTGGTGATGGCAAGCTACATTGTAGCCACAGCCACCCTGGGACGCACTGACAGAGGCGAGGCTGCCGAACACTGGCGCCACCGGGCCCTCTGACCACCACCAGTAGGCAACGGGTGAAGTGTCTTGCCCAAGGACACAATGACTGAGACTGTCCAAGCCGGGGCTCGAACTGGCAACCTTCCAATTACAAGGCAAACTCCCAACTCTTGAGCCACGATCGCCCTGTAATGCACCCTGTTTAAGCTGCTTCAGCCTGCCTACAGTTTCTGTGCATCTGCAAGGACTTTACATCCCACCTCCAGCCCGGCCAATCCTTTCCTGACTTAATCACTGTCATATCTATTTGTTACTAATGGCTGCTTTGGACTCTTGCAGCTGCTCTCATCAGAACCGATCCTTAAATATAAATGACTGCATTTGGAAATACCAATATTCTTTTGACAGTAGTTGTAGTCTCATTGTTACATTCATGGCTGTCAGCTCAATGTGAAGCCTGGAGCAAGGGACGGGTGACCTTTGTGGTAGGAAGAAATTCACTTTGCCAGCCTAGAAGTAGTCCAGCACACAATGTTGTCTAGAGAGAAAAATGAAAGAAACTTTAACTTCATGAATCCGGAATACCAAAAATACCCACCTAATTTGTTGCTTTGCTTCAAGTCAGACATCTCCTTTATTAAAGTCATGAAAGTATGAAAGTGAAGTTGTTGCGTTGACCCTGACGTCTAACTTCTTGTTGTGGCCAAGAGTAAAGACGGCTCCCTGAGAGGAATCAATAGTATGTCACATTATGATTATCACTCTAATTGTTGTCATCAGCAGCAATCATTGAAGCTAGAACCACTCTTATCTTTTCATTCTGATTAGTTTGCACACTTAAATTAGCAAATGGCCTTTTTTTTCTACATAGAAGATGAGCCATTAATGTTGCTCTGCTAGTGTAAATTGTTCTATCCATGCTGGTTTGGGATAGCATTCCTAGCACATTGTCTTTTCATTACTTTAAATTGCGATTTACCTTCAGTCAGGAGTTCTTCATTGGTTCGCATTAATGGAACCAACGTTTCCCTAGTCACCTCCCATTAGCGGCTGTTTAGCCCCAGCTTTCCCTTTCCATTACCGAGACTGACAGTGTAGCTGGGTGGAGCAGAGCCAAGCACCCTGAAGCCGACAGGCCAGTGCTCTAGTATCAGAGACACACACGCCGTTCTTAGTAAGACCAAATTGAGGTCAGTATATCTAACCCATATTGAGGTTTACTAGCAATTCAAAGTGTTTTGGTTTGCTGAAGTAGTCACAACACTTAAGATCAATATTAGGATCGATATTAGTCTAAAATCAATCAAGCGTCGGTGTATTCTTTGCAGGCCGGTACATAACTTGCGCACACATTGACGCATTCACAAGATCATCAACCTCCGATGGAGCTTGGGGAAGAGCCCACAGGAAACAGTTTTTCTTTTATCTCCTGTTCCTACGTTATGTCCGAGTCCAGTGACTGCCTGAATAAATCCCTTTGGGACTGCACTTTCCTCACAATCATGTTCAGAGGATTTTGATGGCTATTTTTGTGTTATTGGTGATTTTTACTCCCAGCTAAAATAAATTGCACACATGACTCATGCTCAGTACGAAAAATGTCTGCATTTGTGATTGCTTTGCTATGTTCAGATGCTTGTTTGACCAATGCTGCTTCACTTTACAGTTTAAGCCAGCATTTATTTGTAATAAAACCATCTGCAGATGATGTGGAATACTCCCAAGAATCTTTGTGGCATGAGTCAGTGTTGCTCAATGGTCCTTGAGCATTGCGAGACAGGAAGACATGAAAGATCACACTGTAGTGGGATAAAGAGATCCGGAGTGAAAAGAAAGACAAAGGGAGAAGAAAGCACTGGAGTGAGTTATCAGTGAGAGTGATTGCAAATAGAAAGGGGGTAGAGGGTTGATGACGGATGGCGATGAGAAGAGGTGAGATGGAGACCTAGAAAGTATGCGAAGGACCTGAGTTGACGAGAATGGAAAGGACAGATCAAGCAAGCAAAAGGGACACCAATCAACACCTCCTGATTGCCTCAGGTGTCCCAGGAGGAATATCGATCTTTGGGGAAGGGGAAGGAAGAGGGTGTAGGAGAACAGAAAGATAACCACTCCAGACACTCGTCAGAGAATACAAAGGAGTGTCATATCCTCCCCCAGCTCTCCATCTCTCTGCGGGCCACTCAGGGGAATGAGCTGAGATGGCACGGGGGTTTGATGCTCAGCTTTGTTCAGTCGTTGCTGACAATAAATGAATGCTTCAACATCTTTTCCAAATGCATGTACTAGCCAATCTGTCCCACCATCAATCATTCAACCGTTGTGTATGTAACTCATTACTTAAGCGAAAAACAATTCAAAGCTGTAAAGTGGAAAAGCAGGCGAATGATCACAGATTGATGTCCTCACCAGGACTTGAAGGAAAGCTGACTTACAGTTGAGTCACATCTTTACCCGAAGGTAGATTTGCTTACATTTGTC
Source organism: Rhamphochromis sp. 'chilingali' (assembly GCF_963969265.1). Lineage (NCBI taxonomy): Eukaryota > Metazoa > Chordata > Actinopteri > Cichliformes > Cichlidae > Rhamphochromis > Rhamphochromis sp. 'chilingali'. Next base: position 23,550,442 of record NC_137929.1, read on the forward strand.
AAGATCGTAAGGCTGTGAATGAAAGCACTATGTGTGCTTTGTATCATGGTCCTTCCTGCCATTCTCTGATAGGACAGAGAGAATGGACTGATTTGAGGTTGAACGTCTAAATAAGGGTTGCTTTCTCGTGGGGAGATGGGGCAGTGTGGAGCGTTCCCAACAACTGCTAATTGGGGTGGTTGGGTTTGGTTCGGTTTAGGCCAAACTATGGCTCGGATAGTTTATGTGGATTAAATAGTTGCATTCAAGGTCTTGGTAAAAATATAACAGTAGCACACACAGAATGAAATTCACATGCAGGAGGACATCTTTAACACCACAACAACCCCATTTTATTCCATGAGAACTGCACATTTCGATTTCCTGAGAATTAATGTTTGAAAACTGAAAACTATACGTCTAAAGTAGAAGCTAAAGTAAATATGGACCTCTACTTCTATAAGAAATGGAGAAAACTTTAATATGCTTGGTCAAAGTCAACTTTGCAATAGTGTGTAGCACACAAACAAAATCAGAAACATAACAAAACTCTTCTTTGACATTTAAATCGTGCTGTCAGTGACGAGTAAGCAACATACAATCTGGTTGTAGATCTGTTCTGCGTTCACTACCTGACAGATCTGCTGGTACACGACGAATGCAGGTCCAAGCGTTTGTAACGAAAAATGAACCTGAGCACATTCGTGAGGATCTTGTGACCCGATAATTTGTGCTGATCTTGGTAGATTAGATGGGCCCGTGTTGAAATTAACTGGCTGCATCTGTGTTCATAAAAACATCTGCTCATGACTTATAGATCACCTACAGAACTGGCACTTTTTTCTCCCTCATTGTGGCCTCACAATATTCTGCCCTGCTTTGTAAATCTAACCCTACAGCTGGAAAATTTTAAAAAGCAACAACAACAAAACAATAAGACTTTAGCTATGCCTTTTCTGTTCAAAGGACTAAGATATACCTCGAAGTACTTCTTAATTAAAGTTCAGTCATCCATACCGACAGTCGGTTCGATAAGAGGCAAGATGAACTCACTTTTACCTGCTGATTGTTGTGTAGGAATCGAAGAAGCACTCGTGCTGCGTTACTCAAACTGTATTTCCCATAAATGTCACGTGTAGACCACTACCTCTGGCTACTTCTTCCCGCTGGTGACTTCAAATAACCAAACAAGCGTGAACTAATCCGACCATCAACTGACTCCAAGGTGAGGGGAAGTCAGCGTGTTCTGGTCCTCCATTCTTCAATTATGTCTCCATTTTTTTCTCCTTCTCAAGGATTTTAATTAATAACAGATTTATCTTATTCATACCTTCTGCAAAGTCCTACTTCTCTCTGTTAGATAGCTACCAATGGCTCAAACTCTTTCACTGAGAGTGAATGCGGCCAACTCAAGGAAATGAGAGGTCACTGTGTTGTTGTCTCCTTGCTGTCATTTAGTAAATGCAGGCACAAATAATAGTGAGTCACTGAGAAAACTGAATGGAGTGTTTCAGCCTCGAAAAACAGAAGTTGAAAAAAGCTGTGCTTTTTGACTTTTAGAAAATGTTCAAGGTTCCTGCACCCAGTTGCTCAGATTCATGAGAATAATTCAGTGAAATTAAACAGGAGCCTCAACATTTCTTGACACCTTCTCTGTTGGTGATAATAAATTCATCTTTCCCTGTTCTTAACATGTGTCACTGCATTCGCTTCTGTGCACATTTGCTGAATTAATATTTGGATTTATTAGGTATATTTAGTCAGCAAAGCCATAAAGAAAAGACAAGACACAAAATGTTTTGAAAGTGCGTTCTAAAATCTGGGGCCTTCTGCACACAAGTGTTTGCGATGTGGAAACTGTGAGGGGCTGCGTGCCACGGTTTAGACAACTTTCATAAACTGACAGTCTGACATTCACACCCACTTGACACAGAGGCCAATTGTGTGGAGGAGGGAGTATTAACAGGATTTAAATTTGTCTCAAGATCTCATTTTATTTTTTTTCACTTAGTACCACAAGTCTAACAAACCATGAGTAATGTCACATCTTTACCGTACTTAAATGTTAAATTCTTCCCGTGTCTCTCCTCTTTGTGCTTGTTTTTCCGCTTACCTTTTAAGTAAAGTAATTCTGAGCAGCTGTAAACACTTATTTACACTATTTATTTACCCAGACTTGGGCAACACGGACAACATACGGTAGAGGAAATAATTATTTTATAATGTGCCAAATTTGGATGTTTACTGACTTCCAAAATAAGTAAAATAAATACTAAATTCCCTACAACCAGGCCAGAATTGTGGCTCCCACAGGTTTTGCAGTGTGCACATGTGGGGCACAGATGTGGGGCACAGATTACAACCAATCAGTCAGTCAGTCAATTACACCTTTTTCTGTTTTGATCATGTAAAGGTATTTAAGGTTGACGCACGTGTGTCATTAATTGTAAGAAGGCGAACAGTTTGTGACCGTTGCGCTGTTATGTTAAGATGATATGGGAATAAAGACCAAAAAGGACAAGATAAGTACTGCTGGAGTTATTGGACTTTTTACTTAATTCATACATACCAGTGACATCACGTCACCCCCGTTAACAACCACCTCAGTGGCTTCAAGCGTAGGCTTAGCCTCTACAACATGTAAAAAGTGTCCACTGAATCCATTTCTTCCATTCCAACCTCTCCACCCCCGTGGGCAAGATCTGCACAAAGTTCAGATCAGCTACATGGCCATCAGCAAGAGGGCTGGTAAGAAAGTAAAACTGTTAATGTGATTATTTGGAAATTGAAGAAATTTAAAATGAACAATCCCTCAGTCTCCATGCAAGATCTTGCCTTATGGAGCTGCTGGAAAGGTTGGTGAATTAGCCCAAAACTACATGGGAGGAACTTTTTAACTATCTGATGGCAGGTGGACCACAGCCACCTACAGCACAGGTGGTAACACGCTACACAGTAATGGACTGAAATTCTTCAGTGCCTACAAGGTCACTCAAGAAAGGACGTATACGGGTCCCACTTTAGTTTGCCAGTGAACAACAAAATACATCAGAGAAAGCCTGGGAGAAAGTGCTCTGCTCAGATAAAACCGAAATTCAGCTCTTTGGCATCAGCGACCCACCGTGTTTGGAGAAAGAGAAATGCGGAGTATAACCCAAAGAACACCACCCCCACAGCCAAATGTGGGGGTGGAAACATTACGCTTTGGGGCTGTTTTTCTGCTAAGGATACAGGATGATGGGCCAATGGACATGTGCTATAAATTTTGAAGAACCTTCTTCCTTCGGCCAGAACGTTGAACATGAGTTGTAGATGGCTCTCGAGCATGACAGTGACCCAAAACATACCATCAGGGAGTGGCCTAGCCAGTCTCCAGACCTCAGTCCTAAACAAAATCTGTGGAGGGAGCTCAAGTTACCAAGCGGCAGCCAAGAGTTTTGGAGGTTTTGTAAGGAGCAAAGGACCAAAATCCCTCCTAAGACGTGTGCAAACCTGGTGACCAACTACAAGAAATATCTACCTGCTGAGCTTGCCAAAAAGGATTTGTCAACCCAGTGCTTTTGTTTGGGGATCAAATATTTATTCCACTCAGTGAAATGAAAATCAGCTTATAACTTTTATAAAACGTGCTTTTTTTTTCTTGATATTTGGTTGATATTCTCGTCTCTCTCCATTGAAATGAAACTAACATAAAAATTAAAGACAGTTAATTTCTTATAAGTGAGCAAACTTCCAAAGTCAGTAGAGGATCAAATAATTATTTCCTTCACTTGAACAGCATAGGTTTCCTCTTTACTGTTTTAAATGAAGAGTTTGCGTCATCATCTAGCAACTAGAGACGGTGTTTAGCGTTCCAACCCACACTTCTTTCTTAAGTTAACACTTTTGGGTGCATGTAACCTTTTTTGTAACACACCCACTTCTCATAGCAGTTAGCCACTCGTGTGAAGTAGAGAAAACAGGCAGGATCTGAACTTCTATCTCTCCAGTTTTTTTTCATTGTCTTGTTCTTCACACAGCTACTTTTTTTATGTCTACAACTTTAGCACCAAAATACTTAGTGTACGAGTTTGTATTGTTCACATTTGTACAATTTATTTATTTCTGCGAATGCTGGCTTTGCATGCGAGCTGTGAGCGTGGCCATTCAATGTGGGAATAAACACTTCTGCTTTTAGGCACATTATTTTAGAACACACATTGGCTTTTAAAGTGGTTAAGCGCATCAGAACCACTTAGCTTATTTATTACACAAGCTGACTGTGAAGCTGGTGTGACATTTTGAAATAAAAGGAGGGGTAAAAACACAAATTTTAGCAGGGATACACCAAGAGTGAGTTTAGGAATTAATGCTGATCTCCAGCTTTTGTTTCACAGCAATCCCTGACTTCATATCACCTTTTTACAAATGACTTTAAAAATGTTTTAGACAGCGAGGTTTACAGATTACACATTTGGGGAAATGGAAGCACTCGTATTGAAGCTGTACTGTGTGTTAACAGATACCTATTGTAAAGTGTCAACATGAAGTGGGGATTGGTAGATCCCAGAGCAAGTGGAGCTAAGTTGTTTCCCAAAATGTTTTATTTGTGGAGTATTTTGTGACAAATAGTGTAGGATTATATTCATCTGTCTCACATTTGATGCTGCAGTTGGCGACAATCGTCACTGTACTGCAGCCTCGGTGAGCTCAGAGTAGCAGCACATGAACCTCTTCTCCTGCTACTGCAGCTTCTGATTAGTTGGAGTTTGAGTCCATCCAACTGTGAGCACATGTCCTCTTTGGCAGCTGAAGGATACAGAGGAACACGACACTAGTGATTTAGCCACTTTAACAGCAACTGTAGGTTCAAAATCAGAGCGAGTGAATTGCTCACTTGTTAACTGGTTGTGGATGATGTTAAGATAAGATAAGATAACCTTTATTAGTCCCACGTGTGAGAAATTTGTTGGGTTAAGGCTGCCGACCTTCGCCAGCGCCATCTTACCCTTCCGACCATACATACATTACAACATCACATGGGGAAGACAAGTCAGAGAGGTATAACAATGGAAAATGCACAACATGAGGAAAGACGAGGAGAAAAAAGAACTCCCCCCAGACTGAGCTCCAACAGGGAGATCAGTTTGAGAACAGAAAAAAAACACCTCAGCACATGAATCAGCACATCTCACAACGTAGAAGACATAAGCTTCGAAGGTGTTTGGAGGGGGGGTACATGCATATGTGTGCCTATGAGTGTGTGTGTTCCATGTTCAGCCAAGAGAAAGTGTCCCTTCGCCCAGTTAGGCAAAAGTCAACAATCATTTGGTGGCCTTGAATGAGGGGGGAGAAAGTCACAACACAGTCTTATTATCTAAAGGAGAATTGCTATTCCCGTCAGCTTTTGCCTTGAGCATCCGGGGGGGGACGCATGAGATGAAGATGGTAGTTAGTTTGGTTAGTACGAACAAACTGCATCCAGTGTTGGTCTTACAGTTGGTCTAATGTCCGTCACTGGTCACCAGGTCTCTCAATTCCAGTTGTTCTTCTTCAAGATGTTATCCATATAGCAGAGCCATGAGCTTCTCCAAGATCTTATCCATACTGTGTTCAAAAACAGTCTGAGTACTCACAGCCCTGCCCATCGTCTATCATGTCGGCCAGCCTTGTGGAATTTTGAACAGCTGTAGCCGCTTCTTGTTCTTCGATAAGCCAGGTCCGAGCCAGCTCCAATCAGCCAGAACTCTGTTATCGTGGTTCCGAATTGGTAGATGTTGTTCACTGTCCTAAGGGAGGGGGAGAAGGAGAAAGTGTGACCGCTTCCCTCAAGAGCCAAGAGAAGAATAGATATCTGGACTCCAAATATACTCAGGCTGCCATTATTTTGCATGGACAGCCTGCATGAGTTTACGTGTGGTCAATGGCTCAGTAAATATAGGACAGCTACCTTCTTATGACTATGAAAATTGGTCCAATGATTGCAATAAGTCCTGTTTTTCTCTTATGTTTTGTTTTGTTTGCTTGTTTGTTTTTGTGTTCTGCAACAGGCTGCAACTAGTAATGGTTACAAACTGCTTGGTAGCAGCACAAACCTCTGCATAATCCTTTTAGATTACAAGCTCACCAACTGGATGGCAACCTGTCTCCAAACAGTCGCGGCCCAGCTTGGACTGGCTGCAGTCACTCTCAGGCAGACTGGTGAAAGTTTGCAAATATTTGTAATTTATAAACATTGTTGCAGTCATTCTGAGTCACTGTGCCGATGAGAGCGACTCATCTGCGATGTGTCCTTTTGCAGTAGGTGACTGGATTCAACTGGTTGCCAGCTGGCTGGTTGATAAAAACAAGGTTGCCAAGCTGCCATCCTGCAGCAACTATGTGACTCTTTGTGGGGGAATTTCTGTTTCAGAGCCACGTTTCTGGCTGGACTCTGAGTTTTAACGTCAGTTTGTGTTTAATGTGAGTTTCCGTGTATGCAGACAGCGACAGATTTATTATCACAGACTGCATGTAACTGCCACTTTGACCCCATTCAAACGCAAACTGATAGCTGATTAAGTCTTATTGACATTTTATTGCTGTCTTGACACAAGTTTGCTTTAAAATGGCAACTCAGTGTGAGCGGTCACAGACCCGGTCCTGTCTAGCTCACTGCACACAGTCACAATAATTGTGGTTATACCACAGTCTCTCCAGCCAGTGTTTTCCTTAGTGTGACTGCACTGCATTTTTTAACCAGTCCATGACTTTAGATGAACTAGTCAAAAATACCAAAGACAGTGTTCACAACATGAAACTGGACCATTTTTCTCTTTTGCTTTAGGCCACTGGGTGTTGGATCCTTACACAGCGTGTTCTCAGAGGAATGGGGGCAAACTCTCCGGCACGGATATATTAGGAATACTTATTTTATGACCTTTAATGCCATGACAGAATAGCTGGTGCCATGGCAACAGCTAATGGATTTTAATGAACTCTATAAACCCCTTTTAGTTGTTGTCACTGTGTGGATTAGAGGTCTTCTTACAACTTTAAAAGAACAGATGGTGTCATAGGCGGGTTCTGTCAGGTTACATCACGTATTCTACGGCCATACCGAGCATCATTAAATACTCGGATAATTCATGCAATTTGCTTAACAGTGCTCACACAAACTTCTTTATCCCGAGGCAGAGAAAAAAAGCAGCAAATTTTTCTGTTCAACTTCAGTTTTGAGAGCAAACTTTCAACTCTGCTCTCAGCTACTGACCTCCTTACTCATTGTTTGAGACCTTCAAACAGACAAGCAGAGGACACTGGTTTCATTAGCCATTCAGCGAGCGGTGTGTGCGCATGTTTCTGCGCGTGTGTGTAAATGTTAATGACATAAGAAATGGAAGGATGGCTTAAATGAAAGCCGTGCAAAATGTCAACTGTGCGCACGTATGTGTGCGAGTGTGTGTATGTGTGTGTTTTTCAGTTTTCATTATTGCTCCCGTCTCTCCCTCCCACTCTCTGATTCGCTGTCTTGCCTATCATGCTCTTGCTTTGCAATTATAACCTCCATTAATTATGAATCGGGGCCCCGGATGAACAGGGCAACGCTGCTGCCACTGTCGATCGAGCCAGGTGCCAGAGACCTGGCAAACTCCCGAGCTGTTGACGTCGCCTACGGAAGCGCCGCATTCTAATTTTCCTATTATTAATTCAGGTGGCATGAGCGTGGCGTGGAGTGGCTGAAAGAAGGAGAAAGGGACACGCTGTAGGGACGGAGCATGGAGAGAGTGTGGCATATAGCTGTAATTACCCTGCATTATTAGTAATGATAATAATATTGCTGAGAGGGTGGAATGTGTTTGCCCCTCAGCCTCGCCTTCATTTCCGAGCATGGGTTGATGAATTAATAAAAACTTTCCACTGGCTGGCTCGTTGAGTGGCATGTGACATACAGTTTCTCGCTCTCCTCGCTTCTCCAGGTGACTGGCTCGCTCGTTCACTGACAAAATAACATCACACACTGTGAGAGGAGGGATACAGGAAAGAGGTGTAATCAGCAAAATTGAGGCAGAGCTCCATCCACGTCAGTTCACCAATGGCAATCTGTGTGCATTCGGACAGCTTGCTTATATGTGTGTGTGTGTTCCCCGACAAGGTTCCTGCCTCATAATCAGGGCAAAGAGTGCGAACAGGTTGGATTGGGAAACGCCCGGCATCCATCTGTCAAAGTTTCATCACTGAACTAGACACTCGATCGCCTCAGCTCACCCTGAGTGGTGCTTGACAAATAGACATTCAGGAATGTTTCTGGCAGAGAAGTTTGTGTCTGTTACGTGCAAGAAGTTGGTGACAAAAACAGTCTTTCGCGGTCAAAATGTTTCCCTAATTAAGTCACAATCCAGCACAACGCCCTGTGAGACTCAGAAAGGCCATTTTCAAAAAATAAGCCTCCTCTCTTCGCTTGTGATGTACCGCGTCTAAAAAACATTTTGTTTTGCCTGGAGGAAAAAAACTCGCTCAAATCCCATGCGATTGGGGGGTTGACAGCGTTCAGCGCCGGCGCCGTCTGCGCGCTTCTCCTTTGTGAAGTTGATGAAGCTTCTCTTAATGAGACCCCGCTACGTTTCTGCTCTGAGACTGTTTAACTTGGAACACTTTTCTCCTGTCATGGCAGGTCCTCTCATTAACCGACATGTTCTCCTTATTTCACTTGGCTTGTTTGTCGGCCTCGTATCCCGCTGCCTCTGTCTTTCGCTCTTCACCCCCCCTGTGGCCGACCATGTTGTTACGTGTTGTTGTCATTTAGACACCTAAGAACCCTTGTAGTCCCCACTGGCCTGTGCTGACAGGTCTGGCGATAGGAATGGGTAGACAAATTGAGTTGACGAAAGCAATTAGCACATTGAGGAGCTCTGTGTTGCTGCACGTCACTTTGTTTTTCTAGCTGGAACTCCATCTTGTCATGACCAAGAGGTCGTTTATCTTTCAAAGGGACAAGTGTGTGTGTCTGAAAGTGGACTTTGAATTGTGTTTTGTGTCCACGCAATGGTGAGTAAGAAGAAAGAACATTCTTTCATTCAAGTATTGCCATTGTTGTCTTAACTTACAGTCTCTTGAGAGTGGTGAAAGTAATAATTCCTCTATTAAACCTCATTCTTCTCTAAGTGTACAGAGGCACTATCAGCAAAATGTATAATATCAGAAATAAAAGAACTCATTCTGCAGAAAAAGTGTCCTACCATATACTGTATATGTCCTTAAATGCTGCACGAATCACTTCTAGAAAGCACCAAGTCTAAACTAGCTAACTGTAAACTTATAGATAAGAACAAAAAGGCAGTAGCTCTCTCTGTATAAAACAATGTGTCACAAACAAATATTTCTGAACAAACATCTCTGCGTAATCTACAGGCCTAATAAAAGTATCCAAGAACTCTAATAATTTCAACAGCGGGTAAAAACTTTGTCATTTGTGTGTATTACAAGTAAAAACAATGACAAAAGTACAAAATTGTGAAAGCAGTGAAAGCAGTTTATGTATCACAGACACTCAGACACTAATGGAATCATCAGAGGTAATTTGGGGTTCAGCATTTTGCCCAAGGACACTTGGTCACCAGTGAAATTTGATTTAGAAAAAAAAAGGTTTGCTGGCATTGTGGAGTGCCGTGTCTCTCTTTTATAGTGCGTCTGGCCCCAGCTGGCACAAAGGAAATACACACCTGCAGTGTTTTTCCTGCAGGGAAGATTTTTTTTAAGCATCCTCCAAAGAATTTTAGCTAGAGACAAAATGCACAGTTTTCTTGGTTTGCATGCTCCCGATCCAGGAAAAAGACTGAAGTCTTCCACCCCACAGCCAAAACAACACCTAACCCTAATGGGTTGCCAGTGGTACCAGGTGCATGTTAAAATGTTTATTACCATCTCTGATTTACAATGAAAGGGACATGTGAACATGTGGACACTGTGGTATACTTCGTGGTAATTCAGGCGTAAGTCTAATGCCACATTGAATCCAATGCCTTTCCCATCTTAGCACCCTCTCCCTCCTTTTAGCGTCAGGAGACCGCCGCTCTCCCTCCATACAGTGAAGTCACCACTAACACGTGAATTATACTTCTGCATCAGAGCTGCGTCATAACTAACGCCATAACTGGAACCCTATTTTAACCCTACGTCGCCTTTTACGTAACCTCACATCGGGTTGACGCAACCACAGTGGATTGAAAGGCGTGGAAATTTGCAGTGTAGGGATAACAGGAGTTTCCAGTTACATCATAAGTTAGGACGTAGATTTCCTGCAGAAATCTAAATGAAGCTTAAGAGTCAACCCTAAACATGGGGAAGTGTTTCATCCTCACCTGTTGCAGATTGGAAGCATGAGATGAATGGGTATCATCACAGGCCATTTTCAGCAGATGGCTAGGCTATCATTAGCATCTTAATCATTGTGTTTATCTGTTATCTGATAGCCATCGCGGCTCAGGCCAATTTCAACAGCCTAGTGCTGAATAGTCGTCTGATCTTTTCAGCAACAGAGTCAAACTGAACATAAGTGTTCCAGAAACAAGAATCTTTTTTTTTTTTCAGCAGGAAATAAATATATCATCTGTCACACACTGGTATCCTTTTTGGCATGTTGATTATAATCAGAGCCCTGCGGTGCACATGTAGAAGAAACTGCTCATAGTCCGATGACAAGACAGCGGCAGCGGCGGTTATCTAAACAGATTTGATGCTGGCACACACTGTAATCCTGTGAAACATGCCACTGAAGTCATTTTATCAGCACTGACATACCATCCACACAACACCTAATCCCGCTTCTGTGCTAATGGAAATGTGGATGCATGCTATATCGGTGCAAACTCCCCAAAGAAACCGACGATATTAAGATGGCTTAATGCTCTCATCCTGCACTCGCACACAAACGTGCTGTACGCACACAGAAAGACACACACCACCTCCAGTTTGTCAGAGTGGGACGTTATTTAATGGAATCATGCTTTATTTTTTGTATTTTTTGCTCTTATCGGCCTTTCTGCAGACACCCTGGTTGCCCTGGCAGGAAAACAATGAAAGCACAAAGCCTTTTGTTTAGGACGAGTACCCTGCATTTCCAACATCGTCCCCAGAAAACAACCCACGATGCGCTCACACCTCCCCGGTGTTATTTCAGTGCGGTCGCACTTCCATCCCTTTGTCTGCCTGCATGCCCACCCTGCTTTTTGGCAGCACGTTCACCACCACAGATTTTTTTATTTCTTTTCCCTTTTCTTTCAAGATGTGCTCAGGAAGATGTGGAGGTGGGAGTGATAGAGGAGGAATGGCACAGGGGGCTGGAAGTAGGGCAGGGCTGTGCAGCCCACCTTTCATTATTATCAGCTGCTTTTAACGCGGTGACTTCAGCAGGTCGGATGTTGATGCATGCACTGTCTCCGGGCCGTGAGCTGAAGTGCTTCCAGCTCGTAATGACGTCAAACACATGTACACACGAACACGTGCGTGCATACGATTTCTCCCTCTCTCTCTCAGGCACACGCACACACACAAACACACACCTTTATCAGCCTCCTTTTTTTTTTTATTAACACCAGAGTAGCTGCAAGCACCATCTTCTTTAATTTCTACCAGCCAGCTCCTCCTTCCCTAACATGGACGGTGTCATTAAAACATGATTAATTTCCTCTGTGGGGCATTTTCCTTCCTGCATACCACGCTAATATCATTCCGGCCTGATATGTATGGAACGCCAGGACTGCCATAATGAATTAATTAAATACACCATTAAATAATTAATTAAATGTGGCAATAATTAATTAAAATTGGAATTAATTAATTAAATAAATAGTTATGACACATGTAATTAATTAATTATTGACACATTTAATTAATTATTTATGTATTTCACATTTTAATTAATTATTGACATATGTAATTAATTAATTATTGACACATTTAATTAATTATTTATGTATTTCACATTTTAATTAATTATTGACACATTTCATTAATTATTTAATGATATATTTATTTATTTCATTTTGGCAGTCCTGACGCCTGGCTCTCGTCATGAAATAATTTTATCTGTCAGCCTCACCCATCAAACTCAGGGGGCGGGGTTAACGCTGCCCATGCAGCTTCTCTTAACATTTGATTGGTTGCCGTGCAAAGTAAGTCAAAACAGGTCGATCCTAGAAAATCGATTGCTTGTGTAGACTTGGGGCAGCCAGTTATCCCAGAATGCAGATCAAATCACAAGCAGCAATGGTGGTGGTGTAGTTTTAAAATACCCCGTTTTTCTGTCACCAGCTACACTTTTAACAGTGTTTTAGCCGCGAATGTCGCGACATATGTCTGGTCAGGTTGTCAACATAGAACATGTTTGCAAAAGTGCTCAGATGTTTTCAGAGATTTCACTAGCTCTGCTAACAGTTAGCATGCAGAGTGCACCGAGGGGGTTACGTTAACCGGTTTGTTTACATATTCCACTCTCCGTGTTCCACATGTTGCATTCGCAGATTCTCACCGAACGATCGTCTCTTTCCGCCTGGTCTTGTGTCTCTGTGCTTCTGTAACATAAAGAACGAGCTGACATTTTTCTCACGAAACCAGCGATCAGCTCAGCAGACCCTCAGTTTACCTGCATGCATCCTCCTCCTCATCTGTCAGCTGTTTAACACCTGCTGCTAATTCAAGAAACACGCCTAGTTACCTGGTGATAGTCACAGTTTAACTGGGCAGCCGGTGCTCGATATAACGCAATGTCAGCGCATTTTTCTGCACAAGATAAGTAAATATAGTGTTTTCCCCGAGCGCAGAGCTGCTGGAGCTTGTTTCCTTACAGAGCACTTTATAGGCGAACAGCTTTATCAGCGGCTGATGTCCAATCACCGGCACACAGCTTTCAAACCTCAGCTGAGTTTTAGCTCTCAGTGGTTAAACGCTGGACTTCATTCACTCAGGTTCTGTCTGTCGGGTCACGTTTACTTCGCTGTTTTATTTACAACTGAGCAAATCGGTTTGGCTGAGGTTAAAGTTACGTTTCATAACTGCATAGTTTCACAGACGTTTAATGGTTCACTGGCACATGTGTTAGACTGAACTATCATCTAAATATCATCTGTTTTTTAATAGTTATTCAACTGTATTCTAAGCACCAGCTGTCTGTTAGAATGTGATTTTTTTCTCTCTCTGTTGGCAGAGGTATAAAAATGCGCAGGAAAATCTGACATGCATGGCAAACTTCACCGACGATATTTAGGGAGGAATAAACACACATCAAACATAAATGAACCATTTGTCTGTCTCCATAATTGAGAGAATTTTCTCTTCTTATGTCAACACTCTCTCTCTTTTTTTTTCTTTTTTTTTGCTTTTTCGGTCATGTTATGTTTACCTGTCAAAGGCTTGTTACAAACTATGAAACACATTGTGCAGACTTCTGGATGTTAGAAGAAAACTAATGCTGCTCATGAATGAGACTAAAGGCAGGAAGGTGTCCTTTAAAACTAAACATGTTAATAGGACCTCCCTGTTTATATCATAGTTTATGATATAGCACGTGTATTTCAGTAATAGCCTGCTGAGGCCACTATACGTGCTGGCCTCATATCAAATGTGAAGGCAGACTGAGTCTATGTTTGACATTTTTTATATCTAATCTTCCTTTTCAAACATTTAAACAGCAGCGAGTCTGCAGCTGAGGGAATACAAATTCAAATTGTCGGAACAGGTTTGCTCGTTTCTTGGATTCATTTGGTGATTTATTAAATGTATAACTGTTATTCTAATCTGCTGCTGAGTCTCTTACACTTTTCTTTATGCTGTATATTTTCACGTCTCTGGAATAGTTGGCAGTTAGATAGTCAGCTGGGAAACTTTGTGTTAACTCATGGAGCTGAGGATATCGTGGATATGCTGACCTCGCTGCGTGGTGTACAGAGCGAGGTCAGCATGATTAATATTCACAATAAAAATATTAGCCGAACATCATGAAGTCTGTATGTGTTTCATAGTGTCGAACAACCTTTGTACAGTTAAAGCCAGCAGTTACTACATGACGGAAACACCAACGTTATCTCTTTTATGTGTTTATACACAGGTCACGCTGATTACTGAACAAAAACCCAAAGATCAGATGTTAAACAGATTTATTTGCTCTCTCTCCTCCTTAAACATGTTTTTAATGTTAGTTATAATTCAGAATTGGCGACTGAAACACGTAGGACACATAAGAACATCAGGAAATAAAACATCGATAAATATAACCTCAGTAAAAGAAGTCAGCGGGGGTTACTACAGCTGTGTACCGGGGCCTGCGCTTTGTCGGTGGGATTGCTTGCGAGGCGAGCGGGTCTATCCCACGCTTTGCCGTGAGACTGGGCAGACATCTCCGAAATCATCGAAACACTTTTGCAAAGAGGCTGTATCTTGACAAACCGACCAGACACATGAAGATTAAACCACTACATTCTCGGCTAAAAAAATATTAAAACGGTATTTGGTAACACACAAACAGGGTTTTTCAAAGCTCAGTTCTGTTAGCTTCCACATGCCGGTTGTTGTGTGCTAGAAACAATGGCCACCAGGCCAAAGCAATGGTTTTGACTCGATCAGCGTTAACCCCGCCCCCTGAGTTTGATGGGTGAGGCTGACAGATAAAATTATTTCATGATGAGAGCCAGGCGTCAGGACTGCCAAAATGAAATAAATAAATATATCATTAAATAATTAATTAAATGTGTCAATAATTAATGAAATGTGTCAATAATTAATTAAAATGTGAAATACATAAATAATTAATTAAATGTGTCAATAATTAATTAATTAAATGTGTCAATAATTAATTAAAATGTGAAATACATAAATAATTAATTAAATGTGTCAATAATTAATTAATTACATGTGTCATAACTATTTATTTAATTAATTAATTCCAATTTTAATTAATTATTGCCACATTTAATTAATTATTTAATGGTGTATTTAATTAATTCATTATGGCAGTCCTGGCGTTCCATAGATATGCATGCACACCCACATTTACTACATGAATTATAGAATTTAGTGATAACAAATTCGTATTACTGTTTGGCAAATCTATGTCCTCGGGGCAAAAGGTGCGTATGTTATTGGGCCTAATTTGTGCATGGAAATGTTCCTGCTCTGCTCACATAATAAGTGCACACACAAAATTACCATCAAATTTGTAAAATGTGTGTAATGGAAAATTGTGCTCATCCCTCCATGTGTATTTTAGTGAATCAGAGTCATCCGAAATCAGAGGGTGCAGCTTTTTATATGCAATCTGCCGTTTCTCCGCACAGAAGCCAGTCACCTGGGTGGGGATCATATAGGTAGCGGTGAAGCAGGAGAATTCCTCGACTGAAGAAGCTGAAATGGTGTCTGAGGACGAGGAATTCAGAAAAATGTGCAAGTACAAGTGTCGTGCATGTTAGGGATCCAGATGCAGAAAAAGGAGGCAAAATAATTGACAAAAAAGACAAACTTTTAATAACTACTAAAAGAAGTCCAAGATTCAAAAAGTTCAAGAGGTCAAAATATCAAGAAAAATAGGAAGAAACAGAAAACAAACCTTTGGCAGCACATGTGGGAATAACAGAGACAAACAGAAACATCCTCCAGAAACTCTGAAGGAACTAAAAACACAAGAAGTAATAAACTAAAAATGGGAACCAAAGCTCAGCAAACACCAAGAAACTAAAACAGTAAAGCAATAAAAAGTGGCGCCAACTATTTAAGACAAACAGCGGCCGGAACTCAAATATAACTGCGAGAATTAAAGCTCAGCATTATTAGAATGACGCAGAAATCAATACAGGAATTCGTTTTTTATTCATATTTAACTTAATGTTATTAAAAGAACTTTTCTACTTCTGTGTTGATGTTGTTATAAGTAAAACTGATGAATTGATGAATGGCAGATGTGTGTGTTTAAACAGGGATGTGCCGTCCTCCATTATGAATTTGGTAAAGATCAAAGCCCTGCCGGTGTCCACGATAAGTGTGTGATTAAACACTCTATAATTACTCGCTGAGATTACATCACCACAGCCAGTCTGCTGCGAGGTTCAGCCACACACATGCAGACGTATACGCTCCATACTGTTGTTTCTTCCCCGTCGCAGTATTGACGATGATAACTGTGATTAGTGAGTATTTTGTAGGATGGCAACTGATTATTTCTTTGTTCGGCCGTGTTCTTTCTCCTAACACTCGAGTCTGCTAGTAGATCAAAGATGAAACTACATATTGATTGCATTTTCTCTGTCGGCCATTGAGCATACAATTCTCTGCACCCGTGCTCTTTTTCTTTCCCTTATTTTCTTTTTCCATCCCCTCCACTTCTCTCACTCCTTCGTCACCCCCCCCGATCTCTGTCGCGGACCAATCAATCCCATATTCTATCTTTAATGCAGTCTATCATAATTTTCTCATTATAATCAGAGAGTGATTGGATTCTGGGGTAAATGAGGGATTCGGAGAGGTAATTAGCAGACTAATAACTCCAAGTTCTGACATGCTGCAATAAGAGACGGATGGAAGGACTTTGAGTCTCTCATATGCATGGATGAGAGGAAGAAGGGCGCAGGAAGAGGAAAATCAGCCTCTTCTTCAAGCTCTCTGCACAGATACATCAGTCACAAGTCCAATATTATTCTGTGGCAGTGGGAGGAAGGGATAAGTGTGTGTGAGAGTGGTTATATATTTGCAGAAGAGCAGGCACGTTTGTCTGAATGTTTAATTCTTCTGCCAGAGTTTTCTCAGGAACTCAGTATGGCAATACAAAAGCCTGCTAGAACGACACAGGCAGCACAGAATGACTTTTTAAGGCATCGGCCAATCAGTGTGCAGAATCGCTTACTTTCATAATCATCACAATCACAATCACCCTGCACTTATAAGATGATATGGTGATGTTGAGTTGCTCGCTCTTGACACTTCACAGCAAGACTTCACTAAAGTCTGTTTTAAAAATACAATCTATTGGACTCACTCACTTTAGGAAGCTGCCTCATGTGGTGATTTGAGGAACTGCAATTTTGGCACTTGTATTAACAGACCCGGGACCAGATCATTCCAGTCCCAGTCTATATGCTGCAGTTCAAACGTCTTGATGCATTCTCAGTCATCCAGGTAAGTAAATCTCCAAAAGTTTATTCTGTTCATCTGGACGTAGCGTCAGACCTCCCTGACCTCCCAGCCCGTTGTTCCCTCAGTGGGCTGGTTTCAGTCATTATGCAAATGTACTGTTTATAAGATTTGGGGAAACCTGCAGTCGGCTGAGACTGAAGAAGTCACTTGGACGAGTGACGAAACGTTTCTCCCACAAAACGCTACGTCCAGATGAACAGAGTCAACTTTTGGAGATGCTGCAGTGGAGCTTTGCTAAGCACATACAGCAGGAAATATAAAGTGGTATTAATCATGCTAATCGTGTTTCTTTTCAAATAAAGGATGTGTGGTTAGGTCATAAATGCATACCATATTTAAACATGCTAACACTAGGCTACATGGTGGACAGAGATGTGGACAAACCTCCATGTTTGAGAAGAAGCGCTTGTCTGATCGTTGAGTTGCATCTGTCTGATTTTCTTATTGCCCGTCGCCTCGGGCGCTGTGATACTGACACCTTTGCCTCATTGCAAGATCAATGAAAAACAGCTCCAGCGATTTCTGCATATAATGAAAAATGTGTTTATCTGATCCCTGATCAGTTCAGCCGCTGACTGATCTTTGTTGGTACGAGAGCACTTACTGCTTTGAGGGAGCAGTGTGACTTAGAGTATGTTTGCAGAATTCTTCTTCTTTTGTTTCTGGCAGCTGCCAAACAGCTTCAGGTTTGTTAGCAGCTCCTTCTGAACCAGAGGAGGGCTGACATTTATGTGCATGTTGGCCACCAGGCCGAGATGGATCGCAGTCAGCCCTGAGATCTGAACAACTTAAACATGCATACTTTGTGTCCAAATCTTGACTTCAGCTTGGTGTTAGATTTAAGCCCAGTAAAAACAAGAAGTGTTTTTCAGACTAAAACTGTCTCCTCTAAATGAGACTGGAATTCCTGCTTTGGTGACTTGTTGACTTGCTCCCTTAAATGTCCAGCATCTAGTTGATCATACTTCCGCAACATTACATAACTCCATCTGGTTCAAAAGGCTCAGCCATTAAATGCTGGCAGATGGCAAACTTTAGCCGACGTCAGATGCCACGAAACGATCGTAGAGTAGAGATTATAGAATCAGAATCAGAATCAGAATGGGTTTATTGCCAGATGTTGAGGTTTACAACATTAGGAAATTGCTGCGGTGCTTCAGTGCAGACAATAAGAATTAAAGTGCTATGTAGAAAGAAAGATATGTGCATGAGATATACATGAGATATATACATGAGAATAAGAATTTGAGTGCTACGTAGAAAGATATATACATGAGTGCAGGTGGTGATCAGTGCCAAACATGAAATGATGCAGTGACACAGCGTAGGGTCATGTGTTAGTGGCGGGGACAATCATGTGGTTATTGTTCATGTGTCCA
Organism: Rhamphochromis sp. 'chilingali'; assembly: GCF_963969265.1. Classification (NCBI taxonomy): domain Eukaryota; kingdom Metazoa; phylum Chordata; class Actinopteri; order Cichliformes; family Cichlidae; genus Rhamphochromis; species Rhamphochromis sp. 'chilingali'. The sequence continues at coordinate 23,568,936 of NC_137929.1, forward strand.
ACAGCAGAGGGGAAGAAACTGTTCTTGTGGCGAGAGGTTCTGGTGCGAATGGACCGGAGCCTCCTGCCTGAGGGGAGCAGGTCAAACAGACTGTGTCCAGGGTGAGAAGGGTCAGCTGAGATCCGGGCTGCACGCCGCAGTGTCCTGGAGGTGTACAGGTCCTGCAGAGATGGGAGTCTGCAGCCAATCACCTTCTCAGCAGAGCGCACAACACGCTGCAGTCTCTGTTTGTCCCTGATAGTGGCTCCAGCGTACCACACGGTGATGGAGGAGGTGAGGATGGACTCGATGATTGCAGTGTAGAATTGCATCATCGTCCGTGTTGGCAGGTTGAATTTCTTCAGCTGCCTCAGGAAGTACATCCTCTGCTGGGCTTTCTTGATGACGGAGGTGATGGTGGGCTCCCACTTCAGGTCCTGGGTGATGGTGGTACCCAGGAAGCGGAATGAGTCCACAGAGGTGATGGGGGTGTCAGTCAGGATGATGGGGGGGAGTGGGGCTGTGTGCTTCCTGAAGTCCACAATAATCTCCACTGTCTTCTGGGCATTCAGCACCAGGTTGTTGTGGCTGCACCAAGACACCAGACGTTCAACCTCCCTCCTGTAGGCAGACTCGTCCCCGTCCGAGATGAGCCCAATGACGGTGGTGTCATCTGCGAACTTGATTAGCTTGACAGACTGGTGGGTGGAGGTGCAGCAGTTGGTGTACAGGGAGAAGAGCAGAGGAGAAAGAACACAGCCCTGAGGGGAGCCGGTGCTGATGGTCCGGGAGTCCGAGACATTCTTTCCCAGCCTCACGTGCTGCTTCCTGTCCGTCAGGAAGTCAGTGATCCACCGGCAGATGGGATCAGGCACATTCATCTGGGAAAGCTTGCCTCGGAGATGGTCTGGAAGGATGGTGTTGAAGGCAGAGCTGAAGTCCACAAACAGGATCCTGGCGTAGGTTCCTGGGGAGTCCAGATGCTGCAGGATGAAGTGTAGGGCCATGTTGATGGCGTCGTCTACAGACCTGTTGGCTCTATATGCAAACTGCAGGGGGTCCAGGAGGGGGGCCGTGAGGGTCTTGAGATGGGAGAGAACTAGGCGCTCAAATGACTTCATGACCACAGATGTCAGAGCCACGGGTCTGTAGTCATTTAGTCCAGTGATCCTAGGTTTCTTGGGGACAGGGATTATGGTAGAGGACTTGAAGCAGGCAGGCACATGACATGCCTGCAGTGAGGAGTTGAAGATGCCAGAAAACACTGGGGCCAGCTCGTTTGCACAGTGTCTGAGGGTGGCAGGAGACACATCGTCTGGGCCGGGAGCTTTCCGAGCATTCAGACTCCTAAACTGCTTCCTCACATCTGCTTCATGAATATGAAGAGTTGTGGTCGGAGGAGGTGGTGTGAAATCCTCTTTTGTGTGGGGTGAGGGGGCGGGTGTTGCAGGTGAACAGTTTGAAGGTGGTGATGGCTCTATGGAGGGGGGAGAGGTGGGGGAATGAGTGTCCAAAGTGCCTCTATTGTTGGGGCCGTTGGAGGTGTGAAGGCTGCCTGATGGCTCGTCAAAACGGCAGTAGAAGTTGTTAAGGGTGTTGGCTAAGAGCAAGTCATCAGTGGAGTGGGGGGTTTTAGGCTTGTAGTTTGTAATATTCCTAAAACCTTTCCACACAGAGGCCGAGTCATTCTCTGAGATCTGCTGCTGCATCTTCTCAGAGTGCTGATGTTTGGCAATGTCCACTTCTTTAGTGAACCTGTACTTGGCCTCTCTGTAGCAGTCCCTGTCTCCGCTTCTGAACGCCTTACTCTTTTCCAGCCACAGCTTTTTGAGTTTAGGAGTAAACCAGGGTTTGTCATTGTTATAACTCACCCTGGTGCGTGATGGCACAATGCTGTCCTCACAGAAGTGGATATAGGAGGTGACAGTGTCCGTAAACTCGTCCAAGCTGTTAGAAGCAGCCTTCATTGTGTCCCAGTCTGTAGACTCCAAACACGTGCGAAGCTCCTCCACAGCCTCGTTGCTCCACAGTTTTTTAGTCCTCACGACAGGTTTGGAGAGCTTCAGCCTCTGTCTGTACGCGGGGATTAGGTGGATCATGACGTGGTCAGAAAGTCCGAGTGAAGCGCGGGGCACCGCGCGATAGGCCCCGCTGATCGTACTGTAACAGTGGTCTAATGTCCTCTCCTCTCTGGTCGGGCATTTAATATGCTGCTTATATTTTGGAAGCTCATGGCTCAGATTGGCTTTGTTAAAGTCCCCAAGAGCAATGATGAGAGAGTCCGGGAATGTCCGCTCCGTGTGGAGAATCTGCTCCGCGAGTGCGCACTGAGCTGCCTGCGCATCTGCGTCTGGCGGGATGTAAACAGCGGCCAGGATGAATGAAGCAAACTCCCGCGGAGAATAAAACGGTTTGCAGTGAATAAAAAGATATTCCAGAGAGGGAGAGCAGTGCTGAGCAATCACTGTTACATCTGTGCACCAGCCACTATTGATGTAGAAGCAGACACCTCCACCTTTGGTTTTACCGGAGAGAGCGGCCTGCCGGTCCGCGCGCAGCAGATGAAAGCCCTCCAGCTTGAGCGCGCAGTCCGGGATGTCCTCACTGAGCCACGACTCCGTAAAACATAAGACACAGGAGGAGGCAAAGTCTTTGTTCATGCTTCTCATCAGGGCCAGTTCGTCTATCTTATTCCAGAGTGAGCGTACATTAGAAAGGAAGATCCCAGGAAGGGCCGTTCTCAGTCCGCGTTTCCTCAAACGCACGAGTACGCCGGCTCGCTTACCTCTCTTTCGACGTCTCACTTTCCTGATCAGAGTCAGCAGTAAATCTGCCGCAGATGCGACAAATATTGGAAATAAATCCACAGGCGTTGTAGTCCTGCAGTTAAGGAGCTCTTCTCTGGTGTAAGAATATCCAGAGGAGTGCCCAGACACAGAAGAAATGCACAAAAACAAGACAAAAGTAACGCACTGAAGCACCAGGGCATCCATACGCGGCGCCATCTTGGTCTTCTTGATCCTATAGTAAACTTGATTAAAAGACAACTGCATACAGTGACTGGTGTGAAGTGTAACCAGGGTTCAAAATACTTCAAAGTGCAGCTTTTATAGTGCCACCATGATGTCCCTGTGTAGCTCTTTAGAGAAGAGAAATTATGAGAATTTAACCAACACGGGCACTAATAGCCCTCCAAAAAGCTAACAGTGCATGGGGCCATGTCGCTTGCTCAGAGCACACAGCTGCAACATGCAGATGTGCAAAGTTCTGCAAAGCACCTATGGACTGCCACTGCACTGTGATGCCAGGCACTTTTGACTTCTTCAGAACCGAACACTGCATATATTCATTCCTCAACTGTCGCCTTGTAATCGGAAGGTTGCCGGTTCGAGCCCCGGCTTGGACAGTCTCGGTTGTTGTGTCCTTGGGCAAGACACTTCACCCGTTGCCTACTGGTGGTGGTCAGAGGGCCCGGTGGCGCCAGTGTCCGGCAGCCTCGCCTCTGTCAGTGCGCCCCAGGGTGGCTGTGGCTACAATGTAGCTTACCATCACCAGTGTGTGAATGTGTGCGTGAATGGGTGGATGACTGGATATGTAAAGCGCTTTGGGGTCCTTAGGGACTAGAAAAGCGCTATATAAATACAGGCCATTTACCATTTACCATTTACCACCAATCAGCTTGATCCAGTCCCATGTGATGCAGTCTAATTATAACTACCAGATTTAACGCGAGTCTCCACATTAAAGGACACAGCGAACGTAAATCTCTTGTTTTGTTTTTTCTTCTTCGTGCACTCTGTTCCCACTGCACATGCTCCGTGTGCTTAAGTTGATGTAAATATTGTCATGTTTAACACATTTATGTAACACAGACAGACATTAGAGCTATAAGTTCACATTTTTCCTCGGGGATGAATCGTACCTTTTTACAGTTGCTTGGCTCCGCTGGCCTCAGGTGTATGTGTCCTGGCCAGCGGAGCGCGTGATTAGCCAGCGCTGCTGCTCATCCATCTTGGTTGGTGGAGAGGACGGGAGGGGTTAGGCTGACAACAGACCTGGCTGGCCTGGCCTCGGGATACGACTATGTCTCCATCCACCTACCGACCGCACAAACACACACACAGCAGCAGCAGCAGCAGCAGCTCCGAGCCTGTGGGTTAATGGCTTTGACTCCTGTCCACTCCATCTCTCCCTCTCTCTGTCTCCTCCTCTCTCTCTCCCTCCTGTCATTTTGTTGTCCTCCTCAAATGTTTGCGCTCTCCCTCTTAAGCTCTCTGTGTCTTCATCACCTCCACATATCCACGCATCAGCCTCTCCTTCTGTGCCTTTCTTTTCCATTACTCCATTTGTTTCCTCCATTACCGGTCCATCTCCTCATTAGCTTATGCTAGTCCTCCCCTCCCCCACCGCCATCTCTCTCTGTCTTACCTGGAATGCATGTTGCATATGTATGAGGGACGTGACAAAGTGCTGCCCTCAGCGCAAACACAGCCAGGGCGTCAGACCTGTAGGATGTGGAGAGGAAGGAAGACTGAGAACAAGAAGAGAAGGAATCAAGAGGAAGAAGAAGACGTGTAAGAGAATGAAAGGGAGACAGAACAAAGAGAGAGGAACTAGAAAGGAGGGGGGTGAGAAAACGTGACACGCTGAAATAGAGGTGTGAGAAAGCGATGCTATACTTGTGCCATTTTCAAAAGAGGAGTGTTGCCACGTTTTCCCACCATTATGCTTCTTTATCTTTTCATACTCCTGCCATAGAGTGTTTTTGGCTGCAATAATAAAATGCTTCTCTTTGCTGGGTTTAATTATGGTATGCTGTTTGCCATTATCCAACCAGGAGGCCTCTTGAGATGCATTATCATGTTCACACAGACAGTTAATTTTCACCATTTGTATATTCATTGCACTCTGCTAGAACCAGCACGAGTTCTGTTCATCATTCACAGTCAGTCTGATGTTCGGATGTTACAGAAAACAGAGACGCCTTGTTTTGGAAATGCTTTTTAAAAAATCTCCAAATGTGGTTTGTGTTTGGAGATGAAGAGATGTTTAGTGGTCCAGATTTTCTGAATCCAGTCTGTATTTGCCAAAAAAAATGAATTTAGGCTGGCAGTCTGACCAAGGCCTGGCATGCACGCGTCTAGAAGTGCAGCATTTACTTCATTTATCTTCATTTTAGTCATATAAAAATGTCTAAAACTATATTACAGTGCTGATCTTTGATCTCATTAGGGCCATTTGAATTTCAGCAGAAGACTGACGGTGACCAACTGTCACATATCGGATGTTTAAATAACTCCAACATAAATTTGTCCTGAAGGTGCTTTCATAAATCTTTTAATTCATTCATTTTGATTCGGTCTGGTCCTTAAAGGCCTGCTTTTATTCATGACATCACAGCAAGGTTATTATCGTTAACGAAAACTAACGAAATAACGAAAACTAGAAGTGAAAAAACATTTTCGTTAACGGAAATAAAAATAAAAACAAAAAAAGGAAAACTAACTAAAACTGTAATGAGTGTTCACAAAACTAAAATTAACTGAATTTATAGCAAAAATGTGTTTCGTTTTCATTGATGTGTGCGTGTCATACAATAGTCAAGGGTGAAAATGAAGTTTAGTTTCCAGATTTTTTTCTTGCTGTCTAATTATGCCAGCAGGTGGCAGTACGTTAGTCGAGTCGTCTGTGTTGCTCCGTCTACGCGCAGAATCATGTCAGGAGAAAGCGCCAGAGTCCAATTTGGGATTACTTTGAATATGACTGTGTTTTGGATAAAGCGAGTGTCTTGTAGTGGAAAGAGACAAATTGTGAGGGACATTTCTAAAGGGAAAAAAATCCCACAAACCTTAAAGTGCACTTGAAAAGCTCACACAAGAAGGCTAACCTAGCTTACCTTGAGAAGGGAGCACACTCAACCCTCATCCCCAGAAAACAGAAGCTAACCCCAGGCAAGGCAGCGTGATGCATCCCGAGACAACAGGACTGGGACATCTACACAACTGTGGGAGTCAATTGCCTTCAAAAAGTTTATCAGTTCACTTGAACCAAAATTACGAACACCCGGTGCTGCAAGAGTTAATAGGCAAGGCAAGTTTATTTGTATAGCACAATTCAACAACAATGTGATTCAAAGTGCTTTACAGATACATTAGAAACAAAACAAATAAAAAGCATGATTTAAAATTGATTAAAACAAGCAAACAAACAAACTAATTAACAAACAAACAAAACAGTATATAAAATCAAAACAGATAAAATCAGAACAGTAGATAAAATCAGTAGTTAAATGTAAGTTTTGAAATTTAAGCTTAAAAGTGTGGATTTGGTGCTTTATTCAAATGCAGCTGAGAACAGGTGAGTCTTCAACCTGGATTTAAATAAACTGAGTGTTTCAGCTGATCTGAGGCTTTCTGGGAGTTTGTTCCAGATATAAGGAGCATAAAAGCTGAATGCAGCTTCTCCGTGTCTGGTTCTGACTCTGGGAACTGATAAAAGACCAGATCCAGATGACCTGAGGGATCTGGAAGGTTCATACTGGGTTAGGAGGTCACTGATGTATTTTGATGTATTTAATAGTCTCATTGGGGACAAGATATACATTTTATAGTTGCCTGGTATCTATGGTTGTTCATCTGCCTTTATTTATTTATTTAAAGAACCCATAGGTGGGAATGTGAGTTGTCTGTCTCTGCATGTTAGCCCTGCGACAGACAGGCGACCTGTCCAGGGTGCAGGGTATGGTAGCTGGAATAGCAACATACCCAAGGATAAGCAGAAGAGCATGACTGATATGATGAAACTGGGATTTTGTTACACTTACTTATTGCAAAAACAACTAAAACTATAACTGAAACTAATCAAAACTAAACTGAAACTAAGGATTTTCAAAAAATAAAAACTAAACTAAACTAGCAAACAATTGGTAAAAACCAATTAAAACTGATATAAAATTGAAAATCTGAAGTCAAAACTAAATAAAAATAAAAACTAATGAAAATTGCAAAACTATTAAAACCCTGGTGCACAGAAACCACATTTCCACTTGTGTTTTGGTGAAAAATGAAAAAAAAAAAAAAGTAATATTGGACCAAAAGTATGTTTAACCTGCTCTGATTCTGAAGGATTGTGCTTGCCTTAGTCACTGGCATAGAAAGAAATGATGAAATTCTACTGTGGATATTAATGGGCTGAAATAACCTGAACATACGTAACGAGTATGAAGCATTTCTTTCATATTTGGTCATGCTGGGCCGACATACTTCAGCTGTATTCACCGTATTTCGCTTCTTCAATCCTGATTTTTGTAGCAGTAGTTGAATGCAGTCCCAGCTGTTTTTATACAAAAGCAGTCCAGTCACAGGACTACCGGGCCTTTGAAAGTAGAGAGGGAAAGGAAGTAGAGCATGAAACAAGTTAGAGAGGGGCTGTGCTTGTGTTTGAAAGAGAAGAGAGAGGAACGCTAAGATTATGAATGGCTAAAAGGGAAAAAGGCACGAAGAGTGGAGCAAACGAGCTGGGAACAAGGAAGGGTTTTCACTCACAGTTGTCCATTCACTGTAGGTATATTGCATTGCACTTTTTAAGTCTTTTGTTCGCAACGTGAAGTCTTTTAAACGTGGAAAGTCTTAAAAAATGAAACGGCTTTTTGTGCCTTTCAACAGTGAGAGGCAAGCGCTGGCAAATCTGAAGTTATCATCTTCTTATTTGATAAAGAAGAAAAGGTCTGATGTCAATTCAGGGAAGTGGAAGCCCTTAATATACACTCGTAAGTAAGGAGAAATTGATGAAGGCGAAGACACAGCTATGTCTTTAAATGAATGAATTATGTGTGACTGTAATTCCTAAACAGCTAAAGCGATAGTTTTCCCTTCATTATTTAAGACGGCTGAGCAGCATCAGATTTATGAAAAAAACTGCCACTGCCCAGATAATGAAGCACCTGAGCGTCAGCAGGTGCAGAGAGCAAAGATGAAGAAGGAAAGCAGGAAGATGGGAGTGGACGAGGGGAGGAAAGAAGGGGAAAACGGCAGGGATGCAGGCAGGTCGTCCTTCTTATCTCCAGCGATGTTCTACCTTTGGCCAGTTGCCAGGCAACGGTGTGCTTGACAACAGCTGAGGATGAGTTGATGTGGCTCTCCTGTCACAGCAAGCGGTGGCAGAAGAGCCAGTGTCAAACACTCCCTCCAATCCTCACAAGGTCAAAAAGAGGGCGCTCATCTTTTACCAGAGGGGGATCAGAGGTCGTCGGCAAAGTCGCGGCAAAGAATTGGCTTATAAAACCAACACGAAGAGGACACGCTCACGGCTCCAACATTACACGCTAACACATGTAGCCACACCCCAAAATGCGAGGAATCATTTTGCAGTTGTGTGTCCGTGTGCGTGTTTGTATTTACTCCACCTCACTGTTTCATGCTGTATCTTTGAATAAGCGAGTGGCTGTGCACCCCCACTGCGTGTGAGACCACCTGCCTGTGCTTTGCTCCTTTTTAGTCTCCAACCAGACACCTTAACAGAGACCCACCACTGTTTACACCTGTAGCTTATGGTAATACAACCACTGATACACAAGCACGGATTAAAATAAATGGTGCACACACACAGAGCGAGCACTATCAGTAGGAGTTGAGAAAAAAACCTTCTTGTAGTGACAGACGAGAGTAACTGAGTAGAAGGAAGCGCTATGGGAATTGTATACAAAGATCAGTGAACTGCAAAATACACACCCGGATGGACTGTTTATTGTTGCTGGGGACTTCAACCATGCAAATCTCAAGTCAGTGCTTCCTAGATTCCATCAGTATGTGGACTTTGCAACGAGGGGAGAAAACACGCTAGATCTTGTTTACACAAACATCCCCGGCGCATATCGGGCAGAGCCCCGCCCCCACCTCGGCTACTCAGACCACATCTCTGTTATGCTAATTCCAGCATACAGACCACTCGTCAGGCGATCAAAACCAGTTCTGAAGCAGGTGAAAACCTGGCCAGCAGGAGCCATCTCTGCTCTTCAGGACTGTTTTGAGAGCACTGACTGGAACATGTTTAGAGAGGCTGCAACTTACGGCGACTTCACTGACTTGGAGGAGTACACATCATCAGTGTCCAGCTATATCAACAAGTGCACCGATGACGTCACTGTCTCCAAGATCATCATCTCACGACCCAACCAGAAACCGTGGATTACTGCGGAAGTGCGTGCACTTCTAAGGACCCGAGACTCTGCCTTCAAAGAGGGAGATAAGGTGGCACTTAGAAGAGCGAGGGCTGAACTTTCTCGGGCCATCAGAGAGGCGAAGCTCGCACACGCCCAGAGAATCCACAACCACTTCAAGGACAGCGGCGACACACGACGCATGTGGCAGGGCTTACAAGCCATCGCTAACTACAGGACGACACCACCTGCCTGTGACAGTGACGGCTCCCTCCCAGATGTGCTTAACAACTTCTATGCTCGGTTCGACAGGCAGAACGACGTGGCGGCGAGGAAGACCACCCCTCCTCCGAACGACCAGGTCCTGTGTCTCACTACAGCTGAGGTGAGGAAAACTCTACGCAGAGTCAATCCACGTAAAGCTGCTGGACCAGACAACATCCCAGGCAGAGTGCTCAGAGAATGTGCTGATCAGCTGGCAAATGTTCTCACCGACATCTTCAACATCTCTCTGAGCAGTGCCGTTGTCCCCACGTGCTTCAAGGCCACCACCATCGTCCCCGTGCCCAAGAAGTCTTCTGTGTCCTGTCTCAATGACTACCGCCCTATCGCACTTACACCCACCATCATGAAGTGCTTCGAACGGCTCGTCATGAGACACATCAAGACCCTGCTGCCCCCCTCACTGGACCCAATGCAATTTGCATACCGCCATAACCGCTCAACGGACGACACCATCTCCACTGCACTCCATCTTGCCCTGACACACTTGGACAAGAAGGACTCACACGTCCGAATGCTGTACATAGATTTCAGCTCAGCATTTAACACGATCATCCCCCAACAACTGATCGGAAAGCTGAGCCTGTTAGGCCTGAACACCTCCCTCTGCAACTGGATCCTGGACTTTCTGACCGGAAGGCCTCAGTCAGTACGGATCGGGAACTGCACCTCCAGCACCACCACACTGAGCACTGGGGCCCCACAAGGCTGTGTGCTCAGTCCTCTGCTGTTCACACTGCTGACTCATGACTGTGTAGCAACACACAGTTCAAATCACATCATTAAATTCGCTGATGACACGACCGTGGTGGGTCTCATTAGCAAGAACGACGAGTCAGCGTACAGAGAGGAAGTGCAGAGACTAACGGACTGGTGTAAGGACAACAACCTGTCTCTGAATGTTGACAAGACAAAAGAGATGGTTGTTGACTTTAGGAGGACACGAGGCGACCACTCACCGCTGAGCATCAACGGCTCCTCTGTGGAGATCGTTGACAGCACCAAATTCCTGGGCGTACACCTGGAGAAGGACCTCGGCTGGTCCCTCAACACCAGCTCCCTGCACAAGAAAGCCCAACAGCGTCTCTTCTTTCTGAGAAGACTGAGAAAGGCCCGGCTTCCACCACCGATCCTGACCACCTTCTATAGAGGAACTATTGAGAGCATCCTGAGCGGCTGCATTACTGTCTGGTTTGGGAGCTGTGCCATATCAGACCGCAAGACCCTACAGCAGATAGTGGGAACAGCAGAGAAGATCATCGGGGTCTCTCTACCCTCTATTGAGGACATCTACACCACACGCTGCATTCGCAAAGCCACCAGCATTGTGGCTGATCGGACACACCCCTCTCACACACTCTTTACACTCCTGCCATCTGGAAAAAGGTACCGAAGCATTCGGGCACGCACATCCAGACTGTGCAACAGCTTTTTTCCACAAGCCATCCGTCTCCTCAGCAAAAAGGGACTGACTGATAAACACGCACACACACACATACACTAACATTATCACTCAGCTTAACTCAAATACCTCAAAACATTGAGACTGGACTGACTAACCAACACAAGCGCAAACACACTGACCTACACCACCAAACCATCGCACACACCAACCTGTAAATGCTCTTTTGCACAATATTATTACTAGATATATTATATATTATTATTTTTTTTGCACTAACTTGTCTTGTAGCACCTTGGTTCCTGGAGGAACGTTGTTTCGCCTCACTGTGTATTTTTAAACTGTATATGGTTGAAGTGACAATAAAGTTGAACTTGAACTTGAACTTGAACTTGAAGAAAGCGAATGAAACATGAGAAGACATCTGAGAGGACTGACATCTCTGAACACGTCTGCTGTTGTGTTGGTCTTATGTATTAACAATCATAAACATGAACTCAATTATATTTATTTTAATGCAATAGCTAAAGCAACCTTGTAGTTACGTGTGTCTAAATGTTGTAGCTACAGTATTTTAAGCTGTTTTCAAACTGACATTATTTACATGGTGTCTGTCATAGCACGAAACATGAAAGGGAGGTTTAAAAATGTGGGCTAATCTGATTTGTAGACAGAAGAAAGCTAACTGGCATCAAAGCAGTGGCATGTGCTTTGTAAATGTGTAAAATAACTCTGCAGTTCATGTGAAACAATCCAAAAGTTTCTGCTCTGTAAAATCTGAATCGAATTTAACGTAATTTTGTAAAATTATCTGTCGCCAGAAAGTAATTTATTGCAAATGTGTTCATTAATAATATGAAGGCAAGTTTAATATTCATGATGCACATATCATTCAAAAACAAATAAGGCCAAGTATTAGACTATGTATGCTAAATATACAGTCATCTGTAATGATATAGTCACATGAAAGAAAGATGGAGTCAGTCTGAAATCTCTTTGCGATAATACAGTAATTAGCTGTGTTTAATCTGCAAACATCACAAATCTGTTGCCATTAAAAGTGTTTTTAATGGCAACGTTTTAATGATTGGCAGCAGTGGGTAAGCAAAATGGTATATTTGTATTATTTCACTTATTTCTTCAGAAAATCACACGCTGACCCCACCTGTCAGCTAAATCACGCCCCTCACTTTGAGTCCTTTTTTCACTCAGAAACAATTAAACACAGATGGGACATTAATCACAGCACGCCTGAAACCTAAAAGGGAAATAAACAATCCCTGGAATTAATGTTCTGCTCCTTTGTATTTGCCAGTCACGCGCTAATATGTCAACTTTCTCTGGCGTGTAATATTTTAGTGCGGGAATGTGTTGCTGAAATGCGTCATTCCCCCCAAAGTTGCATTCATCCTGTGCCGTCTGACCTATTACACATGACAGATGAATGGGGGAAAGGGGATTTAGAAAAAAAACACCTTATCGGGAGCCGTAATGTCACTTGCACTCTTACTTACTGTATATCCTTGTTTTTCTTGTCTGCTGTTATATGTTAAGCTCCACATGTGCTTGCTCAAGCCCTCCCCTGTCACGTTGGCAGTTAGAAATGGCAGAATGAGGAAGTGTTCTGTTATGCCTGGCTGCCTGCTCTGCTTAAGAGAAATGGTGCATTCACAATAATGTGATAATACAGCCCTGATGAGCTGTCGCTCAAACCCCTCGCTGCTGAACGAAGGGAGGCACAGCCTGTGTGCGTTTGCATGTGTGCGTGTGTTTGTGCTGATATTAGGGTGGATAAGAGGGAGGGAACAGGTGTGTGTCTTCCCTCATTTTTATGTTCGTTTTCGCCCGTGTGTGCGTCTGCTCAGTTTAATCAGCAAACCTGTGTTGTGCTGCGTTTTTACCCGGAGTTTTCAGTGTGTCTGCCTCAGTGTGAGTACATGTGTGTGGCGAGAAGTAAGGGGAGAGTAGGTGTGTGTGTGTATTGATATGGGTATACGCAGTTTGTGTGTGTCATTAATTTAGCAGAGCTCTGGAAGCGTCCGGGCAGGCCAGTCTGTTAGCGTAGCCGCTCCGCTGCTACTTATTAATCAACCTGGCAGACAGACAGCGGTGGCACTGCCCCTCTGCCTGCCAAATAGGGAGCTGGTCTCACTCTGATAACTTTCAACACACTACAGCCATTGCTGTGAGGATGCCAAATTAGGAGCAACTCTGGCTAAGATAAGTCTAATAGTCTCATGCTGTGGGAGGGTGATAGACTGGCTCGCCTAGAAGACTGATGGTTTGTGGTTGGTGCTGCAGGGCGGGGGTTTAAATGAAGAAGGCTACGATTTTAAGGAAGCTAGGAGAAGAAAACAGGAATTGTAAGTTGTTGTTTTTTCCTAGATAATCCAGAGAAACTTCACATGGAGGAAGATGTGGGCGTGGGACATATCCACGCTTTAAGAAAAAAGCAGATTGACTGAATGCTGGTGTGCACAGCGGTTCTTCTGCCAGCAGAAAACATGATTATTTACAATATTCATTCATGTGTCAGTCCAGCAGAAGCAATGTCACTGCCAATCTTTGCTGGCACCACTTCCACTAGGCCCAGAAACGCAAATTGATCGGCCAAACTGTGACTTTGGACGGGTCAGAAGATTTAATCCCCGCGCCCTGTGCTGAAGTGTAAATAACTGTCCAAACCTCGAGCGCAGCAGAGTGGAATCTGTAAGTGTATTTGTTAATTTGGTTCCTTTATGGTCTGCTAAACTTAAAGACTTCATCGCTTGGTTCCTGATGAATGTTTTATGGCAATTTAAGATCATCTGAATAATGGACATTTCTGGTGTGCAGAACCATAAAGAACATTTTACACAGTGAAGGGTTTTTAGGTTACTCTGCTTCTATTTATGCCGTATGAATTATTCATCAAAGCCTCGGACGTCTCGATGAACGGCACACATACATGTTGACTTTGACTTACTTATCTCTTTCGCTTAGTTTCCGTCTCGCTCTATTTCACTACCATACTTTAACCATACCAGTGTTCTGCGTAAGTAGACGTTTAAAAAATTATGTCAGGCATGTTGATTGGCCCATTCTGGCCAGTGATAGGGATTCAGCCAATCACAATGAGCAGTGACTTGTTCTGGGATGCTAACACTAAATCTCCTTTGCTGCTATGAGAATCTTCACCTTGTGATAGTTTGACCTCAAAGATGCTTAATGAAGTCATGCAAGGAAAATACAGGCTGTACCGTAAACTCCAAGATTGGTATTTTTACCCAAATCGTGGCCGTGCTCACAGTATTCACTTTTTCACTCCCTCACCTACTGTAGAGCGCTCGCTTTGTACTGAACACTGAAGCAAACATTTCAAACACAGTTTGGCTTACTTCAGTTGTGCTGTATCATCCCACACACGGCTGATGGCGACTACCCATGGAAAGCAGCCTAAAATATTAACATAACTCTCCTTTGTTGGTATTGCAGATATTCGGCAAGCTAGCTAAATAACAAAATATTACTCATTTATACAGTTTAGACTCAGAAACTGTCTCAACATCTGTTTTTTTATATCCTCAGGTTTTAAGAAATCAGTTTTAAACAGAAATCAATAAGTTCTAATAATATAATATAATCATTTCCAAAGTTGCTTAGAGCAGTTAAACAAATGAAGTCAGTTTTTAGCTTGTTTTCCCCTTTAATGCATTAGCATTCCAGTGTGCGGGGAAGGCACAGCTAACAGGTGAGCTATTTCATACATACGAAAATAGAAGAGTTTAGTGGAGCTATAGGTCAGTGGTCACTAATTCCAGTAGGCTGAGTCATTCATCATTATATGTAAAATAAGCTCTCCTGCAGCGAGAGTCTACATTCTTTGTCTTTATGTTGAAAATTGTGTGGAGTGTTGTGTGTTTGGCTACACTGGGCCACAGTGCATTATGGAGGGTGGATAGCATTACCTCAGTGAGTGCACATTAACCCCATTGCCCATTCCCCCATATCAGTTACTGTCACTCAAACAGGGGGGCAACAGGAACGACCGGATTATGGGGCAGGTCACCAAACTTTAGTGTGTATTCTGCATCATATTGCTAACATTTATTCTGTTGTTCGACTCTGCAGAGAGCAATGACAGTGATCACACAGTAGAGCTACCCACCACTCAGAGGCGGTACCAAAAACCCTGCTGACCTTTCAGGATATACAGCAGGATTACAGGTGATGCATGAAACATATAAACGTAGGAGACATCTCGGAGCTTCCAGAGAGCACACACTCTACTGTGATTCTGGCATTTCAGCCACTTTCAGAATCGAAGGTCACGTTACAGACTTTTCCAAAGAAGACTTTTCCCACCCTCCGACTGATAGCTGAGTGCATAGTGGAAGGGATGAAACTTTGTGTGAATAGCAAGCCTTTTAATGAGCCTACTTTGTATTCATGCTGTTACTTTATTTTTTCTCCATTATGAACTGCAGTCAGAATGTTGGAGTGTTGTGTTTGTTCTTTGTTCTGATAAAAACAGATTTTCTTTTTATTTCTTGAACATTCTTATTAAGCTCTGCCAGTTGAAAATGTGTCTCTAATTTCTCTCTAATTTGCTGAAATATACGTCCTTGTTTTTTTAATTACTGTTATCTGAGATAAATATGCTTTATCAGGACTTTCAGTACAGATCAATAAGAAGTTGGAAGTTTTTATTAAAAACAAACAACAAAAAGTCTGACACAGATGTAGAATTACATTACATTTACATTACATATAATTGTATGCTATAGCATTAAAAAACATAAACTCAATATTTGATTTTTTTTTTCAGGGAAAATGCCCCAAAACAAAACAAAAACAATCAAACATTGTCAGTCTTTCTCACAGGCTTTACCGAATGCTAACACTGTTAGACGCGGTGCTGCTGGGGGTGATACAGCACGCTGTGTAGCAAAGCTGGAACAGCTGTGTGGCGTAGCTGCAGGCTTCAGGTGCACTGCTGCTAGTACGGGGAGAGAAAGAGGTGATAATTAGTCAATATAATTAGGAATTTAATTGGACGGATATAAATGATTAATTCAAAGTAGAATTAAGTCAAAAGATTTATCTGGTTATTTTCCAAAAATGTATAACTTATTAAAATGTATAGCTTGTCGATCGTCATGCATGTGAATATCTCAAAATTCAAAATCCTCTGTAGTGAGGGATAACGTAATAATATAAGGCTTTTTGTCAATTTTCGACCAATAAATCTTTACGTTGACCTTAACCCTGGAGAACCCATGGGGTCAGACCCCATTGGTTTACTAGGGAACCCATGGGGTCAAATTTGACCCCATGGGTTCTCCAGGGTGAAAGACTGTGGTGGATGTAAGACAGATTTTAATGGGTTGTTGACATGACCCCACCCTAAACGAGTTGACAGAACGACGCACACACAAACGCTACCCAAACCACAACCTTGCCCTTTTACTGAGGCCCGGGGTGTCGAACTCCAGGCCTCAAGGGCCGATGTCCTGCAGGTTTTAGATCTCTCACACCTAAACTAAAGTGTTAGTACATTACCAGGCCTCTGGAGAACTCCAAGACATGTTGAGGTAGCCATTTAAATCAGCTGTGTTGGATCAAGGACACATCTAAAACCTGCAGGACACCGACCCTTGAGGCCTGGAGTTCGACACCTCTGACTTAGGCAGTACAAGGGTCTCAAAAGTGGCTTTTTTGGTCCTCTCAGTTGGTCCCTGTGATTCAATTGCAGAGACACAGGTTGGATTCAAAGGAGCCTGAGAGCCTAGGTTTATAGTAATTTTGTTTCAAAGTAGGTCTAGATTAAGATAAGATAAGATAAACCTTCATTAGATAAACATGCCAATTTGCTAGATAACATGCTAGATATTTTCTTTTACTTCGCAGTTCTTCTTCTTTGTTGGTAAAATTGACTTTCAAAATAAGCAATTACATTTTTTGTTGCTTATTTCTCTAAGTTAATAAATACAACAATATATTATTATATTTAAATTATTAAGAAAATACTTATGTGGGGTAAAAGATTAGCCACAGCCTGCTAAGGTAGTCTATCAATAAGTATGTGTATATGTTGATAGGCTACGTTAGCAGGCTGTGCCACTGTTATTACACAGTTATTATAGGGTTTGTGGGAAAATGCAACATAGGTTCCTGGTGGAGTCTTGGTTTTCTTTGCCTGTTTTGGACTGCATGGTTATGTAGATTTTTTAAACCTGTAGCAGTAGTTGCAGCTTTTGTTGTATTGGCTTGCCCTCTTGTGGATGTAATGCAATATTTGAATGGTTCAAACTTGTGTTTTGGGGTTTTTGTTCAATTATTTTTTCTGAAAATAACCAGCTGTGGCTAATGCTCAAGTTTGGAAATTTTAATATGGGTTCGCTGACATTGTTCTTACAGGCCCAGTTTCCAGTGTAACTTTGAATGCATGGGATGGCATCTTGGAAAACATTAAATTCTATAAAATTCTAAATGCAGGTAATAATAATGTGAGAGTTTCACGGGCAGCTTTTAGAGCAAATTAATTCATTTTTTTCTGGAAAAAAGTTAACTATAACTAGCAATCAATCAGTTGAGTAATTATGTAATGAACTACACACTCTGGATATAATCCAAAGGCTCTGCCATTCTTGCACACATAAAGTATCTTGATTTTTGGCAAAAGGCAATTAAAATTCCTTTCCATTGAACACAGCAGGTAATTTATTGGGTCATTTAGAAGCTCAGACAGTTGTCGTGTACAGACAGGCCCGCAGTTTATTCTGGCTCAGAGAATAAAAGGGAAGAGTGATGGGCAGTGTGATGAAGAAAGAAGAAAGGAGATGAAATGTACTGTATTCTGTCAGCAGAGTTGTGGTGTCACCAGCTCAGGGACAGTCTGACGTGCACATGATGGAGGTTTCATGCCTGGGCTTGTCTTGGAAGACCTCGAATTAGAGGAGAGATAGGGGCCAGTGCATTCAATAACACTGAGACAGTGGGAGGGAGAAGAAATAGATACCACATTGTCTTTGAAGGTAAATGACACATACTTGCAGTAACTGCTTGCACTGCAGATTGTTTAGTTCTTTCATTTAGATGTTGGAGACTTCCAACATTCAATCTTTTGTTGTTTTTCCCTATCTGATGATGAGTTTACTTTATTCTCTGTTTGCCTTTTGCATAGCTGTGATAACTGGGCTGTCATCATGTCATACGTTTAGACTCCCTTGTTGAAGTATTAAATACTATGTTAACTATAAATAGTTTCCCCCTTTCATAATAACCGAATGCTCGGTGACGTTTTTCATAACGCGCCTGTTTTAATTGTGTTGAGTCTTTAAGCTTGGAGCTGTAGAAGCTAGTTCAAGTCCCTAAACCATACACGTTGTTTCTGTTGTTCGATCTATTTCAGGCATTTTTAATTTAATTATTTGTCAAATAAAGTGTTTTACTTCAAGTAAAATTCATCCAAGAAGCTTGTGCTTCAAGTAAAATAATTTTTTTTAAACTATTAGCACTAATTAGCAGCATTTGTCTCTATGTGTTTATGTTTTGTACCCATACAGTTTATGAATGTGATCGCTTACCAAGCTTGCTGTTCTTGATTACGTCACTCTCTAGTCTAAATATGGTTACATCCAAAAAAAGAAATCAAACGCTGGTGCTGAGACTTTAAGCTGCAAAGTGGATGTAGGTCATAGTGGCTACGTCAATCTTCTATGAGACTGAAGAGGAGTGCTCTCTCTTTGGTTCTGTGCTGCTGCATCATTGTAGGGTATGAATGAAATGTTCTGCGCTCTCTCCTTGTCGTCACATTAAACATTGCCGGGGCCCGCAGGCTGAACATTGAAAACACTGGATGTAATTGGTTGCCGTGTGCTACATCATACATGAAGTCGATTATTCCAGTAGTGCGAACGCTGAGGAATGACGGAGTTTCCTCTGACAGTCTCATGTTGTTCCATTTGTACATTCTAAATCATCTTCTGGTACTTCCTCTGCACGCGTTACAGATGTGATAGATGTGCTCCCGACACAGACCCGTCTTGTGAGTTGATCATGCAGCGAGACGAGCGTGGTCCTCCCGAGAGTGATTTCATTCACGGTTTTCCCCGTGTGCTTTCGGAGCGATACGACAAAGCACACATCACGAGGTCGACAAACAGCGTTATCTGGCTTCTCACACAGGAGGGGCGTTTTCCATCTGTAAGTGATGCAGTGAAGAGAGAAAAACATCACCTCTGACAAAAGCCTTCGGCAAACTTATTTGTTGTTGTTTATTATTATTATTGCGAGAAATAATGGAAGCTCTCCAGTAGCCTTTAACTTCAGGTTGATAGTACGTGCTTATGCACTCTACCTCTGTTATCCTGCTGTTAGTGTGATGGGATTTTCATGTACGCTTTCAGTATTCACTGGGGACTGTAGCTGTTTGTTACTGTTTTGGTGTATTTTTACCTCTTGGGTTTTTCTTTTCTTTGTTTTTTATTCCTCAGCCGTAAAAGGCTGATGGGATATTGTCGTCACCTGCCGAGTGTTCAGGCGGAGCGGCGTGGACACTCAAGTTTGTGAATGTGATACTTAGAAAAGGAGGCGGTGTAGGATTTTCAAATTCATACCCTAAGTGCATCTACTAGGAAGGGGAGGAGTAGCCACTCCTTTCAGCTATGATTAGGAAAATGATGCTACAGTTTGCAGAGGCTTACCAAAGGTGGACAACAGAAGACTGCAAAAATGTTTCTTGGTTTTAATTAGCCTCCGTTTGTGCTGGAACATTCTGATGGTAGGGTTTTGGCATAAACAAGATAAAAGCATGGACCCAACCTGCCTCGTATGAGCGATTCAGGATGCTGGTGGCGTAATGGTGTGGCACACTTTGAACTGCTTAGAAGCAACTGAACTTTGTTTCAGTGCCACAGCCTACCTGTGTGCTGTTGCTGAACATGTACATCCCTTTATGACCGCAGTTCCAGCAGGTTAACACTCCATGTCTCAAGCTCAGGTCATCTCTAACTGGTTTCTTGAACATAATAAATGTTCAAATCTGTGACGAATGTTTCCAGCATGTTGTTGAATTAATGCTGTGAAGAATGACGACAGTGCTGAAGGAAAAATGGTGTCCAACCTGGCATTAAAGTGTACCTAACAAAGCAAGTTTAAGTGAACTGTAAAAGTAACATTTTTGTTTCCAAAGGGGTATAACTAATTTTACATTAGTGTAGTTAGTTTTCTCTTCTGGAGTTTATGGAAATAATGTGAGCAGAGCATAAAGATTCACAGTTGTTGTTCATAATCGTTGATGATTCTAAGAATACCAAACATCAAATGAACTCTGATCTGTTGATCTGCTGAAAGATGTTGAAATATGGAATTTTTTTTATTTCATTATATATATCAGTGGGAAATATTCTTATTTGTTTTTACTGACATGCAACAGTGTATATAATTATAGACGCTAAATTTCATATCCAACTCCAGGCCTCGAGGGTCGGTGTCCTGCAGGTTTTATGTGTCCTTGATCCAACACAGCTGATTTAAATGGCTAAATTACCTCCTCAACATATCTTGAAGTTCTCCAGAGACCTGCTAATAATAATAATAATAATAATAATAATAATGGATTGGATTTATATAGCGCTTTTCAAGGCACCCAAAGCGCTTTACAATGCCACTATTCATTCACTCTCACTCTCACACACTGGTGGAGGCAGCTACAGGCAGCTAATGAACTAATACTTTAGTTTTGGCATGTTGACCCAGGGTGAGATCTAAAACCTGCAGGACACCGGCCCTTGAGGCCTGGAGCTGGACACCCCTGCAGTATGCCTACTTAAAAAAAACCTTTATTTACACTGTAGCTGGAGACAGTGCTCTGAACAGTGAGTCTATACGTGCCAGCATCCCCATACATCATAGAGTACATTATTCAGGAAGTCATTATTTCAGTTGCACATAGGGCTGCTCAATTAATCGAATTTTAATCACGATTACGATCTGGGCTTTCAACGATCATTAAAAATGACTGAGCCGATTATTAGCCCCTCCCTAATTTATCCGCGACACCTTAAAGGCCGGTCCGTGAAAATATTGTCGGGCATAAACTGGTCCGTGGCGCAAAAAAGGTTGGAGACCGCTGATTAAGAGGACCCGAGGGAAGCTCGGAAAGCTAAGCAGAAGTTATTTGGAGAGTGACTGCCGTTGGTTGAAAAGAGAGTTTAAAAAAAAAAAAAACTTCAGTGGTGTTGCACACTATTTTATATTATTTTTTTAAAGTCATTGTTAACCCTTTAAAGCCGGTCAGAGCAGTAAGCTCCGTTTTGCGTAACTATTTTTAAATCCCTGTAGAACCTGAACAGTGTAAGCTAGCGCAATAATTTGTTTTGCATATGAAACCGGAGGAGTTGTACTTACATCTGATGCCATCAGCTTGTCCTCGGTCACGGTTTCGTTCCACATATAGCTTTGCAAAAATTGCATAAAAAGCGCTTGCAGGAACAAAAACATAATATTCCAGAAACACGCTTTGCCGTTCCTATCACTTCCCACAGTGAAATGATGCACATGCTGTTTTCTTTGCAAATTTGCATCATAGGATTGTTTTTTGTTTTTCCTGCAGTATATAAAAATTGCTGTATCTCCAAAATAAAACTATGAAGACACTCAAAATAAATTTCCTGTGGTGGGAAACTATTTTTTGCAACTTTATTGTATTTAAAGTTTTGAGGGATAAGCCTCTTAAATTTCTCCAAGTGGAAATATATGTAAACAAAACAAAAGCGATTTTCAATTTTTTTTGTAGTTTATTGCACTTTTTTGCAATTTATGTAATTACTATGGACTTAATGCATACATATTATTAAAATATGGGCTATAACAGTTGTATTGATGTATAGCAACTTGAAATGCTCCCACAAATGGCACTACAGCATGTAAAAAAAAAAATATAAGCTCTGGTGGACTTGGTTCTATAGTAGGTCTTAAAGGGTTAAATAAATATCGTCAAATAATCGTGATCTCAATTTCAGTGAAAATAATCGTGATTATCATTTTTGCCATAATCGAGCAGCCCTAGTTGCACAAACAAATAACAAAGTAACATAAATCATAACAACACTGAATATTCATTATCGATAAAATAAGATGAGGTAGCCTTTATTAGTCTCAGAGTTGGGAAATTCACATTGTTACAGCAGCCGAGTGAACAATATTTCTTATGATATGAACAAATAATAATGTGTTCCTGACATAAATTAATGAATTTGTACATAAAAAAGAAGAATGCAGAATATTACGTGTTTGACATATTTCCTGGGGGAGGACCTCCCCACACACACAGCCAAACATGTGTTAGTCACACAAATTTTCCCGGGTTTAAGCCCTATGACTGTGTCAAAATATTGTCTGTGTGTGTGAACCTAGACACACAACCAAATTGCGTGGGAGCTGGCAGTGCAGCATTTTTTCAAAACATTATTTATCTAAGTTGTTTACTCAAAAATACATAGAAGGTCAAAGTAATTGAAAGCTTGTGTGTGTTTGTGTGTGCGCGCGTGCAGAAGTGTTTGCGTCGAGGATGAGCAATACGAGGGGGATTTGAGAAGCTGTCTTCCGCAAACTTCAGAGGCAGAAGTCAGATTAGTTTCTTTTTGAGCCGGAGATAAAGCCCAGAATTCCCTTTGTCTCTCAAACACGCGGGCTCGTGTCAGCCTGACTTTTGATGTGAAGCAGTCTTATCTGACGGTAACCTTTCAGAGCCGAAGGCATCGGGCACGACTGCCATTGAGTCATTAGAGTGAAACACATTTTATGATGCCATTTGCATATTTTAATTACAACACCGCGGAAGTGGAAAGCATCAGACATCTCAGAGTTGTTGTGCTTTAAAAGGGTGGGATGGTCGTGTAAAAACAAATGCGTACAGGTGTGTGTGCGAGGGAGGGAGAATTAGACGTACGATATACTGGTTAGCTCAGAGTGAGTCTTGGAGAGGTTTGGTTTAAGCGGTTGCAGCAGAGGAGCATATTAACACTGACACTCCCCCAGCGAGGCCGGCTCTTTGAGTTGAGATGGAGGTTAGCAGCTGAATAATGATTTCAAACACATTTTCAAAAGGAGCAGATATGGAGCGGTCCCTTTTCATTGACATGCATTGAGGTGAAAATTGTAGGACTATCTGTTCGCTCTCAGCCCAATTTAGTGATGCATCATAACACAGAAAGAACTTCTTCCACAATAGTAAATAACAGATTGATTTATGGACGCTGCACAAAG
Organism: Rhamphochromis sp. 'chilingali'; assembly: GCF_963969265.1. Classification (NCBI taxonomy): domain Eukaryota; kingdom Metazoa; phylum Chordata; class Actinopteri; order Cichliformes; family Cichlidae; genus Rhamphochromis; species Rhamphochromis sp. 'chilingali'. Next base: position 23,592,008 of record NC_137929.1, read on the forward strand.
GAGGCTGGTTAACGAGAACAGAGCCCATCTGTGTCATCGCCTTTTTTCTTTTGCTTTTTGTTACATAGTTAGGGGACGTTTGTGCTACGCCGCGGCACATGGTCTGATTAACAAGACTCCAAAAAGTGGCAACGGTTGCAGCTAAACAACACCCGAGCTCAGCTAAATTGTAGCACATTGGCTATATGCAGTGCAGTGTAGTGGAGTTACAGTATGTAGGCCAAACCCAGCATGGGATCCATTTGAAGTATTTCACAACTTTGCCAGCGTGTAGTGGAATAGCAGGGGTTTACTTTTAGCTCCACAGATTCACATCCATTCATTCCACTTGCAGCCTAAGAGGGTGAAATTGTGAAATTGTGATTAGCTAAACGCACGCACACAAACAGACACAGATAAATATGCAGATAAACATACAAATAAGTACAGTCGGATACTCCGAGAGACACGCGTTCGAAGACCCCCGCAGACCCACAAGGAGTGTTTACCCATTTATTTTTGCTGTTTGTTTGTTTTGCTCGGTAAATCTAACCACCGCACAGCTGCTGCTGCTGGAGCAGGCGCGGACACCAGTTCGGGGATTCATTAGCTCTTGTTTTTCCTCCCCTCATTTCCCCACTTTTCTCGTCTCGCTCCTTTTTCCCTGCGTCTCGACACAGGAGCGCTGTATAAGTGGTTTATTCCACGGGCTGGACCCAGACGTTAGTTCTGTGAAGCTGAGTTTTGGCACTTTGTGTTGCCTTTTTTTATTTGCCCTTAAATGTTTTAAACACTTCAAGTCTGCAGGAATAGTTGTAGAAAGGGTTTGGAGGAACTTGCTAAAAGTGGAGAGAATGATCTCCAGCGATGTCTTCGGGGTTATGTCAGGTTTAATATGTAGCTTGCACAGTTTTAACTGTTTCGCCTGCTGTGCCCACTGGGGGCATGAAGTTGGTACACTTTGGCATTTACCAGGCAACGAGGAGCTAATAAAAGATGCTCTCAGGAAGAATTACAGGTTCTTAAGCTATTGAAGGTAAAAACACCAAAGCTTTATGCAAAAAATAAAAAAGTTGTGGCAGATTTGAATTTTCCCTTCAGCTTTGTCTCCTTGTGCAGCTCTCAGTCTTTACTGTTTTTAGATCTAATCACTTGCTCACATGCACCTTGCAGTGTAACTACATCAGACTTTTGCAGATAGCAGGTGAGAGATGAACCAGCCCAATTCATCACAATGAGATTCATAGCATGCTAAAACTAGCAGGTATGCTGCAAGCATTTGCATCTCTGCCCACGATGATGACCTTGAAGAAGGCGAGGAACTTTACAATTCTGTAAACTAAATCTGCATCCGCACTGGAAGAGACCAGAGAAAGTGAACGACATTCCAAAACTTCAAGCAAATAAGATAACGGCTGGCAGCCGGAAACATGCGGGATCCAAGATTTTAAAAAATGTCTTCCAGCCGAGCAACTGAAGTGACACTGAAGAGTGGTGCTGATTGACACATGACCTAGTAGTAGATACATTAAAGAGTCACCTAGGAAACTGGAGCCTGGAACATCCACGGCAACCAGAGAATTCATTTATTTGGAATGACATCAGCTTCAAAGTGATGTGCGAACCAGCGACTGGCTTCCAGTGTGGACGCGCCATATGGATATCTCATCCTCTGCTGCTTCAGTTTGACACTTGTAATTCTTTATTCTGCCTTTTAACGATTTTAAAGTTCAGCATGAAAACAATTAGACATGTTAAGGTCAACCATTGATTCATTAGGCACAATTTCACTGCTTTTAAATACCTGGAACATTTCTACACAGCTTTAATCCTTTTCAAGCCAACAATTATTGCATTTTCTGGATGGAACACACTAATCGACTCTAACGTCGCATCCTGTGAACGGGTCGGCAAATGAGCGAATAAAGAAACTCAGTGTGTTGTGTTCTTGTGCCAGCCGTGCTGGTGACTAAAAACACTTACTGCAGCTGTGTGCTAGTGCAATGCACACAGCTTGGACTATACTATACATCGTGTCCGATCTGGCCCACGGCACCCCTATTTCACCCGCCATTACCCTCTGACTGGTTGGAAGACCCCGGGGACGGACACACCCGAAGGAGCTGAATGAAAGATAAACAGGAGTGGGGCGAAAGAATTCAGCTGAAGAAGAGATGTAGAAACACAAAGAAAAGGAGACAAGGAGGCACACACACACAACACGGAGAGAGCTCATGATGGGAGTGTGTGATGAGGAGGATGAGCTATTGTTCCTCAGGGCTCTAAAAGTGTTCACAGGGCAACAAAACCTGATCGATAGACGCACACCTCCACTCTATAAAGACTCTTGTTAAAGAAGAAGAGTGAAATAGATACTGGTCTTTCTCTCATCCCTGTGGACACACACACACACACCTGGCAATCTATCATCTCACTTCCTCTCACTGTGTTTGTCCCTTTGTGACTCATTCTGTCTCTGTCAGCCACTTCTCCTTTGCTGCCATCCTCCCTCAGAGTATGACCGAGTGTGTGTGTGTGTGTGCACGTGTGTGTGTTCGTCTGTATCCCTCTGACACACTTGGACTGGCCTGTGACAAAAACAAGAGCAATCACACCCCTTCATGCTTAACATACACATACACAAACACACACACACAGAAGCCCGCATGGGCAGATTGAAGGCTACGAGAAACGCTTGTGTGCATATGGTCGTGCTCTGCTGGGAGCTGGCCTGGTTTCTCTCTCACCAGTGTCAGGACTTCAGATGCTAGCAGCTCCAGCTCCAAACCCAACCCTGAAAGGAAAAGAGTCAGAACCACAAGGGACGCGGCAGATGAAAGAATGAATGACATAAGAGTGAATGCAGGAGCGTCCACGAGGAGAGAGACAGAGTGCAAAAAAGGTGATGCATATTCAACTATTAATGATTCAAATACGAAACACGGAAAGTTGGATTCTTGAAAAAAAAATGTCCTGGTTTATTTGCTGACACCTTTGAGTATTTGAGGTAACAGCATGTGTGCACGTTATTGTTCTTACCTCTTACCTGACCTTCATACGGCTGCGCAGTTGCCACTAGGAGAATTCATTTATTTGGAATGACAGGTGAGATGCTGTGAAATGAGGGTGTACAGTTCTTCAGCATCACAAATCAGCATTTCACTCACTGTCCTTCACATATTTTCTATTAAAATGTCTGTCAGAATACAGCCGTTAATATGAGTGAAGGTTGGTTAGGCTAATAGGAGTTTCCTGCAGTATCACACAGAAAGTCAATTCAGTTTCATTGAAAAAATTACCAAAGCAGTCAACTCAAGCCACTACGAAACCCCAACAATCAGATGATCCCCTATGAGCAAGCTCTTGGCAACAGTGGGAAAGAAAAACAGGAAGAAGCCTCCAGCAGAACCAGGCTTAGGGAGGGGCGGGGCCATCCGCTGCGACCAGATGAGTGTGATGTTCACATGTCTGCACTGCATGTAATATTTTGTGCTCTACTGGACATCCATCAGCTGTCAGACACAGACTGAAGAACCATCTCCGACCCTGCCTGCTCCCTATTAGCTTCTGATGGAAAACTTCATTCCTGCATCCAAACATGTGCATTTTTCTCCCGCTGCCTGTCCTCATGACTAAAACCTGCTCTTGCTCTTTATTATGTGCTGTGAGATTACAAATATCAATCGGTGCTTGTTGTTAATAGAGCTCTACCTCGTCGCGTCTGCTCGTTTGCAACTCGCTAATTTGTACTGCTCTCGGTTCTTTGTGTTGATCATTATTGAAATGAACCTGCTGCTTCTGTGTTCACAGATTGGTGTTTTGTTTAGGAGTTTTTTTAGTATCACCCATCAGCTTTTTTTCTTTTTTTCTTGGTTACTGCAGTGCCACGCTAATCTGACCCACTCAGTAAATCTAGCTCTCTGCTAACAAATAAATTCCACTTCCTGTTTCAGCACCATGTTAAAAGTTACCCCATGTTTGCTGAATGATTTCAGGGGGCGGTTTAGCAGCGATAGCAGTAACTCAGTACAGATCTGTGTTAAAAGGTTCCACACTGAGGCCGATGCCAGTGACAGTAAACTATCAGTAAAGCCGGATCATAAACCAATCACCAACTGAGACAACTAAAACCTGTTAACATGTAAAGTTTTTCACACACTACTTTGGTAACCTCAAAAATAGGTTGATATAAATCTCCCCACTTCACTTGGCTGCAGTTATTTTACCCGTTATTGCTACAAGTTGCTGAATTTCAGTTTGGGTTTGGGTCACCTCACAGCCACTAGTGTCCTTCTGCGTGGATTTTTGTTAAGAGATGAAGAGTTAAAATGAATGATAACGATGTGATGTTCTGCTGGGAAGCATCAGGATCAGTTGCTTTTCCCCTCATGCCCGACATCACCGGAGACCCCCACAGGTCCCGTTTTTCGCCCTGTTGAATCAGAGCTGTGTTGATGGACCTACACGGTATCAGACGGGTGTAATGCTGGGCCCGATCGATCCATGCATACAGTGATTTTTGTGAGCCCTCATGCATCAGTGGTTTTTCGACTCCAGCCCAGAAACCGCAGACTCCGGCAGAGAGGTAATTACTGAATATAGTAGCATTGATTGGCAGCGTGACAAAATAGGGTTTGATTGATTCAAAGCTTTATAACTTAAAAACGAGAGGCCGCTGTTTTATTTTACATCACCATTAACACGCCGCTGTTTGTTTTCTCAACAATCAAACGTGACTGTTACAGAAAAGGAGGATTTGGGCGATAAGAAGGAGAGGATAAATACAAAATAAAGCGTTAGGAAGGCCGCGAATTGAACTCCCTGCTTCTAATGTTAAGCAGGTAACCCTCTCATTTGGTGTGTTGTTCTGCTCAGGAAAGGACTGGCATCAAACACATCTCAGCACACACACACTCACATATACAGGGGTCCTGCCCAGTAAGAGGGCATAAAATCTGAATAATTTCACAGATAATTTGGTTGTCACAGGCTGGCAATAGCAATAACAACTTTAGATAGAGAGCCAGCACAAAAGGGAAGTAGAGAGAAGAGCGGAGCGAATCACCCTTAGCCAATCGCTGTGTCTAAGCCAAAGTGGTGTTTGTGGGAGGATTAAAAAAAAAGAGCTCCTTTTTAAGCCTGTCGAAGAAAATGAGGGGAATCGCTCTCATTTCCCCTTTTCTCCTGCTTCCAAATCGTTCCTCCTCTCCTTCCATCACTCAGCGTGACCCTTTGAAAAATCGCAAAACGTTTAACGTGGCGGCGGGATGATCGCGCGCTCCAGCTTCGGCGATGGTGGCATAAAATATGGGGTGCTGTAATTGGAATTATGCACTTAGAAACAGTTTGGGGATGTGCAGTCTATCCAGCACACAGGTGGCTTTCATCACCTCGGAAAGAAGCAGGCAGCGGTGCGCGTGTGTGGGTGTGCGTGGCCACATATTGAAATTGTGTGTCCTATACATTATTCAGATGCTTCGAGCCACCACATCTGTTCATTTCTCTGAGCGACACGCACACACACACCTGATGAACAATAATTACTCTGCTGCCTGGCACCCGTGTCACCCTCTAACATTGGCTTTGTGCGGCATGTAGTTTGTGAGGAGTGCTGTTTGTCACCTGTACGCACAGATCATAATGACAGAAATAGCTGCGCACAAACAACAAACTTGTGCAGGATAGATGCACCACAGTTTGCCGTGCATGTGCTCACAATTCCCGAAGAGGTGCGTGCACACTTTGGAGTCTGTGGAGCGTTTCGGAGGGGTGCTTACAGTACGTACTCGCTTGATCCCTGTGTCTTTGCGCGCTTACATGTGTGTGTTGTGTGCGGCCTGTGTTTTTGGGAGAGGAGAGAGAGATAAAGAGAAAAGGAGGCAGTCTTTTCTGTGGCGTCAGCCTTTGATCAGTGTCCCTCTGTGTACGTGTGTGTGTATGTGAACCAACCCCTGGTGTCTTGGAGGCAGATGAAACACTGTGCCTCTATCCGGGGCTCACAGAACACCCACTATCCTCCTCGCCTTTTCCTTTACTCTCATCTCTGCCTCGCTCTACCCCTCCCTCATCGCCCCCCCCCCCCCCCCCCCCCCCCCCCCCCAACCACTGTTCGTTACCACAGCCATTTTAAAGGCTATTCATGCGGCGCCGCGCCTTTCATCTTGCATTGCTGCGTTTTCACCAGCTCCTCGATTTCTTTTTTTTTTTTCCTCAAGCCTTTTATCAGATTAGAGCAGACGGGGGTAGATGGGGGGAGGACGGGTGAAGTGGCCTGCTGTTGTGCACTGTCTCTCTGTCAGATGGACGCAGCGTGGAGGTGCAGAGAAGACGGCGGCTTCGGTTGTTATGAAAGATAACACGAGGATCTGGGGTGTCTGCTGGCTCTGTGTGGCCCACTTCTCTGTTTTGCTGCTCCACCGGCACAGCCACTGTGATAATAGATGCTTCAAGAAGCTGCACAATAATGATTATTTCCCACCTTTGGACTTTGCTGCCAGAGCTTTCTCTTTTTCTTCTTTGTCCAAGAAACTGTGCTGACACAGAAATATTGCTATGCATTGCAGTAATTAGCCAAATTAATGACCTCATTAGCATAATTGGTTATGTTTAATATATCATGGTGATTACAGTAGGGCATTAGGCAGCTTATTTGCCTCTTGTTTGTGCTCGGCTTATTTAACGCACCCAAACATGCTGCTTATTTGTGAGTGTTTGTGGTGTTTTAAGAGCAGCACAAAAGCCGTAATGGAATGAGATGCTTCTCGAGACGCACTTTGATCTGTTTTGTTTTATGGATCGTAAAGGTGAACTGTAAAAACGAAAGAGAATGTAGGAAAATATTGATTCATTATGTACTTGACGTAATTAGTTTGGTTACTGCCGTAAACTCTGTGCAGCATCGACAGCTCGTTTGTGGTGCAGTGCAATTAAAATGAAATATTCATGCACAAAAGGTGATCAGGTAACACCCCCCTCCCCTCCCCTCCCTCGCCCTGCAACAAACTTCATATTCCTCATCTCTCCATGAGCTGGATTCATGTGGACAGTAATGAGCCCACCACCTTTCTCGGAGCAGTAAACGCCCTCCCTCCTCAGCAGCAGCTCCGCCAGTGTGGGGGCTTCAGGGTTTATGGAAAGAAGTTTGATTATCCAGTTTTAATGCGTTCGTGTAGGTGCAGCAGGTTCGCTGGTGTGTAGTTAGACGAATATGCGAGTAAATTCCAATAACTTGTCTTCTTTTTACTGTAATTCTTTGGATGTTCTTGTGTTTAATAATTATTATCAGGTTTCTCTGTGATTTCTCAGTTATAGCCACTACATAGTCATGCCATAATATCAAGCATGTGTTTCTGTAGTATGTGATGGATATTTGGAGAAAATGCAGGTGGTCTTTCTTGTTTTTACCACAAGGTGGCAGCACATCCTCATGTGTAAGCCCTTAGTAAGTCCCCCTTACCCCCTCTCACTTATATACCTAATAATTCCTGTTCAATTATAACATAATATATACAGTTCTTGGTTGTATTTTTAGTTTTTAATTTGGCTTGAGTTATTTGTCTTTATTTAGATTTTCCTTCCTTTATTCTTCCTCCACAGACAGATGATTAGACCCCATAAATACAGTCGGGCCTAGCTGTTTCACAGTGTAACCAGTGCTGAGCAGATTAAATGTGTAATAAATTAAGAAATGTTTATGTTGGTGTGCTGGCTCCCAAATTCCCGTTTATCTTGATAACACTACTGAGACACCCATAGCAGATAACGTACTGTATGTTTGTGTTAGAGCTGATCAGAGCAGCTACCAGCATACAAGTGTTCAGCTTCCACTGTAGCAGCTTAATTGATGACCTTTCCAGTGCACCTGTCTTTAATAAAGCTTTAATTAGAAGTCCCGTTAGGATCTCAGGGGCTGCCGGTTAATGGGTACTCAAATAGGAAAGATTTAGGTCTTTGGTGGAACAATCGAAGATACTTACCAGTAATCGTGAGAGGCAAATGTCGGCGAACGTCATAAAGGGCGAGGTATTATTCGGCTGCTCTGATAAACGGGACGGTCGTCTTACGGGGAAACTTCGGGAAGCGTCGGCTGCTTTATCGTTCCGCGGGGGGAATTTGATTTGAAAACAGCATTCTGTGTCATTATGAGGTACAATGAAGAAATTAAACTCAATTATATCAGACAAAGCGCCGAATGAATAATTAATGCGCTAACAGTGCTGCATGCATAGAGTGGAGGTGTTCGGGGTATGTATAGTTCACATTATGTATGCAAATTAGGCCCCTGCACAGCTCATGAGAGGATGCATGTAAGGAACTGTGAAGCTTTGGCTTTTCCAATCAGACCACATTCTCAGTTAATTCAGATCGCTCCCTTTGAGACATTTGCTCATTTCAGAGTCTTCATGGGTGTGATGGGATACACACAGCATGTGTTTTGAGTTGCTGGGGTACTTTAATTGAACTTGAATATTCATGCATTTTTCTGTGGCACCTGTGTCGCTTTTTTTTCTGTCCTACAATCTTCTGCCTGTGAAGGTAAATGTTTCTGTTTGGTCTTCTTTCTATTTCGTATCATGTGAGATGATATTTGATCTGGTTATTTGTACGATTCAGGTCAGGGCCTCCTACGTTCCTCAGACACACGGCTGTCGTACTCTGAGTAGGTCTGTTCAGAAGTTGCTGCTCAATGACATTAGAGAGAGAAAACGTCATTAAGAGAGGGGCTGAAAAAGCACTTGCTTGTGCCACTCCCTTTGTTGTCTCTGTGCACCGGCTGTGACTCCTTGTTGATGACTGATGGTGCTGCACACTCGAGCGCTCTCGTTCTCTACACTCTTGCAGTTCCCTCCCAGAAGTGGAGCTACGGGCCAAAGTGGGAATCACTTTCCTGACAGATGCTAAATATTAAAGCTACACTTCCCAATAACATCTTGTCTTGTTCTCTCTTCATCCCCCTCCATCCTCCCCCCTCCTCTTCTGAAAACACTCCTTCACCTTTCTCCTCCCTCCATCTTTGTGTCCCACACATAAGGCTTCCTGAGCACCGGAGATCAGTCTGCTAAGGGGAACTATGGCCTGCTGGACCAGATTCAGGCTCTGCGTTGGCTCAACGAGAACATAGGCCACTTTGGCGGAGACCCGGAGAGGATCACCATCTTCGGCTCTGGAGCTGGGGCCTCTTGTGTCAACCTCCTCATCCTCTCGCATCACTCTGAGGGTAAATGTCATGTTTTATTCCTCGTACAGCACATATTTTTTTTAATATCTTTTCACCACCTTTGCTGCTTTTTCTTATTTAAACCAACATTAACTACCAGCTACCAGCTTGGATCCACCCTGTTAAATCAATGATCAAAGAGGGCCAGGTTAGCTTATTTCCAGCTCTGTATTTCATTCTTAGACTTTGGCGGAGATGCTTTAAATGGATCAGCGATGTCTTATAGAGGACCAGAGTGCAGCTCCTCTGTTCATCCTCAGACTGAAACAGCCATTTCAGCTCTTATCCCCCTTTCTTTAAACCAACTTTCTTCTGATTGTCGTCTTATTATAAACAGAAGGTGTGAACAGCAGGAGGGCGGAGCTTCTTGGCTCATAGCTGTGTGCCTGAGATGACTGCATCAAGGATTTTTGCTGTCTCTGACATCACACAGAGCCATAAGAAGAAAAAACTCTCAAAAACCAACATCAGTTTCACGTATTTCGTTTACTCTGGGCTGGATCTGATAAGCTTAAAGATTTGTAGTTTTTTCCCGTCGTTTATTTCTTTTCACAGAGACAAAACTCTAAATGAACCAACATCCGTCGCTATAAATCACACCTTCAGTCTGCTTAGTGGCCAGATGTGTGCAGGCCAGGCGCAACAAAAAATGAAATAGAGGATGAAGGTGTTGTGCTCTGGACTAGTGAATAACATGGAGAGTTGTTTATCTGTGCAGTTTTATTCATTTACAGCAAACTGATGCAGTTTGTGTCCTCTGCACATCTGTGGTGCTCTGCTGCGTCACACAATGTGAAGCATGTCAGACTACGGAAAGATGTGTGGTTCAGCTAGAGACCGGGGAGGACCATGCCTCCTTTAACATACATTTCTCGACTAATATATTTTTGTCCTTTGCGTACATTCTGTCTGAATGACTAAAGTTTCTGTCCTCAGTCAGTCAGTTCAGCTCTCTTTAGTGAGCCATGTTTTATTTAATGTAAAATATGATTGTCACGTATAGAAGCACAGCGGATAGCTTCCAGCCCAGAAACAGTTAAGTCCTGTGATGTTCACTTGACACCTTTATCCCCAAAGGAAAACACTGCTTGTCCTTTGAACTGAACAATTTAAGCAGTCGTGTAGCTAATGTGCGAGCGGAGGTTTGATCCACGTTATGTTATTCATTTCTTTGGAGGATAAATGGCGTGGGAGCTCCAGCATTACCCTGAATTACCTGCCTTTGGCGTGCGCTCCTCTGTCCGCGCTTCACTGCTCTGCAGCAGGAAGTCTCTCTCTCCACTGAAAATCCAACATCTATCTGACCTCATGCTCCCCATTACCAACAACAAACCCCGAGGGCTAAGTGTTAACACCGCACCGCCAAAAGACAGAGGCCGACAGACCAATCGACTTTGATCGGAACTGAGATCAGCGTGGCCGACGATCCGCAGCCAAACGGTCACGCGCTCGCCGCCTTTGATCATGCTGTTCTTGAAGCTGTCCTCCTCCAGTCGTGGCTCCTCTGTTCTCTCGGCTGCTCGAGGACTCTCCCTCAATATGTCTCCCCTCTCTTCATTTTCCGTCTCGCACACACAAACTGCAAAGGACAGAAACAGGAAAGAAATGGTGGGTGAGAAGAACAAGAGAGATTAGAGAGTGTGTTCACACAACCACGCATCTGTTTCAATTACTGCTCTGTGCGTGTGCGTGCGTGCGTGTCTGAAGCACCAAGCAGACGTCTGACTTGTCTCTAATTTTGACTCATTCTGTCGGCGTAGATGTGCCTTGAAAACAAATGTGTTGTCAAAGCTTGAATGAGCATCCGTGCGCTGCTGCTGTGTCACTGTATCTGTTTAACACAATGTCTGTAATTACCGCTGATGTCTGTTAACCCTTCACATTAACCCAGACCACCCCCAGACTTTCCTGTTGAGCACCCCTGTCTGATTGCATATACACAAATATAACCTATAAAGCCTGGTAACTTCACTTCTTTAACACTTTGGAGGGAAAAGTTTGTATTTTCTTTGTGTTGCTAAGTCATGGTGTGATTAGCATAAGTTAAAAGAGGTAAATAACTAGCCCGACATCCCGCAAAGTGACTAATATTAAATGGGTTATTGTAACTTACGTGCTTTCATTATTATTATTAGTTTTATTAATGGGAATACTTTATATGAAAATACACATTTTAATTATAAGTCCATATTAGTGTGTGTGAATGTGAGAGTGAATGAATAATGGAATTGTAAAGCACTTTGGGTGCCTTGAAAAGCGCTATATAAATCCAATCCATTATTATTATTGTTATTAGTTGCTTCTGGTCTCTTTATTAGTTATCATGAAAATATGTAATAACAGCTTACAATTCATGGCAATATTCCACAGCTCCATGACCATTAGTTCAGTTATCCTTTAAAAACCTTGTCATTACTGCATAACAACAGTAAATAACAGTTAAAGTATGAGTGCTATGACTGATGATTTTAAGTATTGATGTGTAAAGTCTGTTTGCTAGCATATCATTTTTCATGTTTATTTATATAGTTAACTTTTTAAGATTGTATGTTTCACAGCCCTGTCATGTGTTAGTCAGAGGTATTCTTTGTTCTCATTGGTGGATGTGGAATGTTTACCTCAGTACTCAGTACTTCTGTGACTACAAGTCATTGGTCGCTGGTTTCCATGACACCACTAGTTCCATGTGTACAGCCCTTTAACCCTCTCAGGCTCAAATTAAGTTTCTGTTGCTAATGCACAAAAGAATACCTGCAGTGGTACTTCTGAGTAAAAAAAAACTCATAAAATGTGTGTGGGGTAATCAGGTTGTTAGCTTTTACAACGCCTGCCTTGAGAGGGTTAAAGGGTGGTGGTGCCATCCTGCAAGATTAATAACATGTAGTAAATGTGGGTGACTGACCACAAAACTACAGCTAACTCAGAACATATTCCCTGTTCTAAAGTCAAATCGTGCCCATGGCTAACAGGTTGCTCAGCAGTTATTAAACAGCAATAAGAAGGTTAGTGAGGAAACTCTAAATGGTCTTCTAGTTGCAGAATATGCAGACTTAGACGTTAATGCTTAATAAACATTGTGACTGATGAGGAGCCATTCTGTCGCTAACATGCTAATAAGCAGCTTGTCAGTTGTAGATTTATGTGCTTTAATGTAAAATGTTACCTTTTCTTCACATTTTCTTTCTCTGTGTGAATGAGCTCCAGAGATGTCTCTAATTATAGTGTCTAACTTGCTCTGCTTCTAGCATTAATGCTAATCCATAATGATTACGTTCCAGCTCCAACATGAGCTCAAATAAAAAAAAAAAAATCTAAAGCACAACCTTAAAAACCGAGGAATGCCGCTGTTTACCCCTTTTGTCTTGTTGCTGACAACCAGCCTCACCCCGTCCCTCACTGTCACCTGTCTGTCCTCATGCCTGCGCTTTCTCATCACCCCGTCGTCATCTTCCTCTTCATCAGCATCTAATGGCGTTACATCAGTCCACTAGACGCCACCTGTCTGTCATGCCTCCCCCCCCTTCTCCCCTCCACCAGGGTGCCAGGTAAGGAGTCTGTCATCCTCACACTTAATGGACACCAATCATGTCAACAACACAGTGTCACAGATCAGGGCTGACATCAGAGGCTTACAGGACGGATAGCAGGACGTAGGGAGGGGGTTGTTAGTGATACTGATATGAAGGTTAGAGGGAGGCAGAGGACAGTAATCAGTATCCATCCACAGTTAAGAGGAGTGAGACAAGGACAGGATGAGAAACAGGAGACTATGCTGAAGAGGAGAAAGAGGGAATAAAATGCTTTGAAATGGAAAATACGAAAAAAGCAGCAGCCAAGTAGAGCAAGGTTTCAAGCAGCGAAGGCAAGAGGCACTAAAGGAGCGACAAAGAAACTCTGCAGCTCTGCTTAATAATTAACTGACCAATCTTCGGCCCAGGAGAAGGGAGAGAAAGAAAAAAGGGAGCCCGGGAGGAAACGAGAGAGAGCCAGGCGGCCCCCTTAATGAGCCACTTGAGTGGTTTAAACAGCACAGGACAGCCAGAACTAAAGGAGAGAGAGAGAAAAAGAGGGAGACAGAGAGGGGAAAATACATCCAAGAGAAGCTTGGAGGGGGGGAAAAGCAGCTCAAGAAAGGAAAAAATAGATCTTTTGACATCTCAGATGAGCTTTTTCCCAGTCCTGCCTCCACTTTTTGGAGCTAAAGCTCCATAACATGCTCCGTCAGTGATGCTCTGGGTCTGTAGTCCCATCCTGTGTCTACCAGCTTTTCTCTAGTAAGAAACGTGATGACGAAAAATTGTTAAACTGTATTTTTAATCAAGTTCTCTAGCAGAAAGAAAGTTATGTGATTTATACATCAGGCATCCTCCCTCTGCCCTGAACCTCACCAAAATGTCTTTCTTTCCCACGTCTTCTTTCAGGTCTGTTCCACAGGGCCATAGCGCAGAGTGGCACAGCCATCTCCAGCTGGTCCGTTAACTACCAACCCCTCAAGTACACCAAGATCCTGGCCCGGAAGGTGGGTTGCACCTACGCAGAGACGGCTGACCTGGTTGACTGCCTGAGGCGCAAGAACTTCAGAGAGCTGGTGGACCAAGACATCCAGCCGGCCCGCTATCACATCGCCTTTGGGCCTGTTGTGGACGGAGACGTAGTTCCTGATGATCCAGAGATTCTCATGCAGCAGGTGAGGGTCTGATAACAGCAGCCGCACATCTCTGTTGTGTTTTATTATCCAAGCAAAGTGGTGAGAACTCCTGGGATCAGCCGTGACGTGAAACCAAAATAACTGCAGAGAAAATAACTGCAGTGTTGGTGATGTACATGATCAGGGTGTTATACTTTAGACACACTGAGAAGTTTCTCTTGTGTTGCCATGAGTGTTCGCCAGAAGCCCAAAAAGCAAACAAATAAGACTTTATTAAAGAAAAGTATAAACACAAGTACACGCAAAGATGAGACACAACTATAAAGACAAAGAGCGATCTGACTGGGACAAGTAAAACTAACTGGGAGAGCAGTTTTCTTCCAACAATCGCTACCAAAATGAAACAGGAAGCAACAAGAGACAGTAGCAAATAAGCTAAATGTAGTCAGACCTGGAAAATGTTAAGCTGGAACAGAACCTTAAAGCAGCAAGATGTGATCCTGTAATTCAAAGCTGACAGAGAGTCGTCGAGGTTTTCAAAGAGCAGGTTTCTCTTCTCAGTTTGATTGAAATATTTTCATGTGACAAGAATAAAAAATTCTTCTTCTTCTTTATTCATCCATCCAGATGGTATTTTGGACCATCTTCTAAGTGAAAAACTGAAAAAGTTGATTTGTGTGTATTATTAGTGTAAGTAACCACTGCTGGTTGACCAGGATTTTTAATTACAAAAGAGATTCTTAAAAAGTTTTATTATTTGATTAAATAAATGCTACATTCTGAAGAGATTGCTGATGCAGTCAGTGTCATTAATGTGAAAGTCATTTTGGAGACGGGGGAAGTGTTTTATGTAAGGTGAAAAAAATCAAACTGGTGTGCAGAAAGCAGTAACGTGAAAATCACTACAGTGACATATTGTGTGTGAGAGGAAGAAGTGTGAGTTTTGCAGCTCTATGCATTAATCGACACTGCAGACTTTTAAAAGATCGGCCCTGAAGCCGTGACCTGCAGAACACGCAATATGATGAAGATCATGGCCTTAAGAGTCAGTCTTGGAATCCTTGAAAATGCTTGAAGTTTAATATTGTCTTTTCAAGGTTTGAAAAGTGCTTGAAAGTGTTGTAACTAAAAGTTACTGTGACTCAAACATAGAAAATTTTGATTTTTTTATTTCCCACACCTAATTAATTAGAGATTATTTTATTGAAGTCTTTAATAGCATATAACACCCAAAATATGCTTCGGTTCACATTTAACTCCAGAGAATCATCAATCAAAACATGGATATTACCTGACCACAGATTCGTGGTGACGTCACTGCTCTTTTAACTGTTTGGTGTCTTTGCTTTGTTTGCTGGTTGTAGAAATGGTTTATTTGAGCTTTGAGCTGAGATTCAGAGATTTCTGTGGACACTGCTCATGTCGGCACTTATATTTCTGACCTTTTCTTATAACCCATTAAACATCATCTCCTCCCTTCTGACCCCATTTTTGGTGGTGTAGGTACAAATGATCAGGCATGACATTCTCATAATAAATAAGATACTGCAAATAATTATTTCTGCATTTGTGCGATTGAAGTGAATTGAAAATGTGTATGAAATGATACTGTTTTAAAGATTTGGCCTAAATAAATTTGAAGTGAATGAGTCTAAACATGATGACCTAACTAGTGATACCCTGACACACACACAAACACACTCACTCACTCACTCACTCAAGCATGTTGTGCCACTTTCAGCTGAAACCATGTTTCAAACCATATTCTGGGTTTTTAGTTCACCATTTATGAGGTTTCAAGAAGAAAATAAAAGACAGATCTGAATGTTTGAAAATGTTTTGGAAAGATTCTGTAAAGATGAGATGAAAAATACTCAAAGGATAAATTTAATTGGTTTATTATTTAGATAAGAATATCAAGCAAGTAAATGAAGGAAAAGATAAAATGAAGTAATAATGAAAGAAGTTAAACAAGTAAATGAAGAAACAAGGCAAAATGAAGAAACAAGGTAAAATGAAGTAATAATGAAAGAAGTTAAACAAGTAAATGAAGAAACAAGGCAAAATGAAGAAACAAGGCAAAATGAAGAAACAAGGCAAAATGAAGAAACAAGGTAAAATGAAGTAATAATGAAAGAAGTTAAACAAGTAAATGAAGAAACAAGGCAAAATGAAGAAACAAGGCAAAATGAAGAAACAAGGTAAAATGAAGAAACAAGGTAAAATGAAGAAACAAGGCAAAATGAAGAAACAAGGCAAAATGAAGAAACAAGGTAAAATGAAGTAATAATGAAAGAAGTTAAACAAGTAAATGAAGAAAAAAGGCAGAGGAGAGAAAACCCCAACAATCCCCTCTGAGCAAGCACTTGGCGACAGTGGGGAGGAAAAACTGCCTTTAAACGGGCAGAAACCTCCGGCAGAACCAGGCTCAGGAGGGGACAGTCAACTGCCGGGACTGGTTGGGGGGGTTAACAGAGGTGGAGCAAGACGAGGCTACATCAGGTGAGGAAGCAGTAGCGTCTCTCCTCTGGACCAAGTGGAACCATTTTTTCTTTTTTTTCATGCACTTTTCCACGAGCGCTTTTTTCTGCAGGATGAGATTTCTCAGCTCGTCGATGGTTTCTGCAAGTGGTTTTTCTTCAAGTTTCTCACATCTTTGTTCCACCTCTTCCAATGCTGCTTGTTGTTCTTCAAGCTTGTCTTTGAGTTGTTTGGATGTTTCCTCCTGTATCAGCTTGTCCTTGTGCATGTCTGCATTTCTCTGTTGGACCTCTTTGTGCTTGTCTTTTAACTGCTTCTTTCTTTTCTTGATTTCTTGATTTTTGTCTTCATGTATTTTGTCTTCTTGTTGTTTTTGTGACTGCATTTGAGTGTGTTCACGCTTCAAGTTATTGAATTCCACCAAACGCCCCTTAACGAGCTCGGAGTTGTTTCTCGCTATCTGATCGATCCTTTTCTGCATCTGTGAGCAGCGTTTCTCCAGTTTGTCCCTTTCTTCTTCCACTTTAGTTGCTTTGTCCTCCAGCTGATTACAAAACTCTTGCAGTTTTAGATTTTTAGACTCAAAGTCCTGGACGATGCGTTTTCCTTCTTTCAGTCTTTTTTGTTGTTGCTCTTTCTGTTGAAGAAGGTCTTTATTTTGGCGCAGTGTTTCATCCAGGCTTTCTTTCAGCATGCGGTATTTTTCCTGCATGCTCTTCAGTTTGTGCTGCATGTCTTGTTGCTTTTTGTCCTGCTCTTCCTTCTGTTGGAGGAATTTATTCTTTTCTTCCACAGCTTCATGGAGCTGTCTTTGGAGGAGCCGATTTTTTCGGTCCATGTATTGGAGATCCCGTTGTATCTTATCAGTCATCGTTTTCTTGTCTTGGAGCTGGTTGGTCATTTCTTTGAGTTCTGCACTCTTTTGCCTGTTTTCTTTAATGAGGTGCACAATCTGCTCTCGGGCCTGAGCAAACTTGATTCCCCAGCCCTCATTAATAATGTTTATGTCCGGCTGGCGCTGTTGTCTTTCTTCCAGCTCTTTATTTTGGGCTTCCATTCGTCTACACTTGTCCTCCAGTTGATGTTTTTCTTCTTCAATTTGTTGCATTTTTTTCTGGAGAAGGTAGTTTTCCTTCCTACTCTCCTCTAATGCCCTTTGGAAGGATGAGATGCCATTTGGGGAAATTGGCCGGCCACGCCAGGAAGGAGAGGCGGCGTAATCTTTTTGAATTGGTTGTTTTTTTCTTGGAAACATGTTGGAGTTTCTATACGATGACTTTGAAGAGCTTTCCAAATGTTTCTGTGGTGAACGTTTTGTATGCTGCAAACACAGATGCTGCTGAAACGAACTAAAACTTGCTGTTTCTCACCCCTACTTAAGGAAAAACATCAAAGGACTTAAGATTCGATGAAGTTCTATGACATCATCACTCCCTAAGCCAATGAGATTGTCACAAGACGTTTTGGAATGGGGTGTTTTTTTTTAAACTGTTTTCAAACTTAACTTAAAATTTCAGTGTTTCCTAGTTGTGGACTATTGGTTAGTCCAGCCGATGAAGAAATTAATTGTCACAAACATCCCTAATATTACATAACAGACAACAGAAAACAAGACAGTTTTTTTTTCTAATAGAGGTATAATAAAAGTTTTTTTAATTATCCTACTTTTTATAAAAGAGAACATTTATTAAAGAGTATGTATTTAATTAAAAAACTCTGTTCATCTAAAGCAGGGGTCAGCAACCTTTAAGACCCAAAGAGCCATAATTGGCCTATCTGGGGTTGAAAGGCTCGATAAATGCACGGCGTTTCGCCGGGTACACCGGCTTCCACGAGTGTGATGCTTATTTTGAGCGATGAAAAAATAACAAAATATAATTTTATTTGTATATTGCAAAATCACAATAATCTTCCAATTTAGAACTACAAGTAAAAAAAAAACTGGCATAAATAAAACACACTTCAGCTAAATACTAATTTATTTTCCCAAACCACGCAGAGCCGCACTATAAGGACTAAAGAGCTGCATGAGGCTCCGGAGCCGCAGGTTGCCGACCCCTGATCTAAAGGCTATAACAAAAAGCTTCCTGCTGGAAAATGAAATGTCCCCACTGGGCGATCGTGGCTCAAGAGTTGGGAGTTTGCCTTGTAATCGGAAGGTTGCC
Organism: Rhamphochromis sp. 'chilingali'; assembly: GCF_963969265.1. Lineage (NCBI taxonomy): Eukaryota > Metazoa > Chordata > Actinopteri > Cichliformes > Cichlidae > Rhamphochromis > Rhamphochromis sp. 'chilingali'. The sequence continues at coordinate 23,610,498 of NC_137929.1, forward strand.
GGTTCGAGCTCTGGCTTGGACAGTCTTGGTCGTTGTGTCCTTCGGCAAGACTCTTCACCCGTTGCCTACTGGTGGTGGTCAGAGGTGCCAGTATCCGGCAGCCTCGCCTCTGTCAGTGCACCCCAGGGTGGCTGTAGCTACATCACCAGTGTGTGAATGGGTGGATGACTGAACATGTAAAGCGCTTTGGGGGTCTTAGGGACTAAGTCAAGCGCTATACAAATACAGGCCATTTACCATTTTTCTGGGCGTGGGTGTTTAACTAGTTAAAAAGAACAAAAAAACAAACAAACATCTGTCTCCTATTTTTTATGTCACACAGGAAAGAAGCTTCAATATCTGATGAGAAGAATTTGTTGGTCTTTGGTGCAGTTTTCTTCTTTTCTGGCTTGTTGTTTATTTACAGTGGAGATGAAGATCTCTAACAAGTTGATTTGTTCACATTTGCACATTTTTAAGAGGAATATGTTTTTTGAGTTTGTACACTTGTTTACTGGGAAATGAAATGCTGCTAATGCACAAAGCTGTGTTTCAGCCGCACTTCCTGTTATAGACTTGTGATGCACACAGGCTCTGTTCCAGCACTCAGCATGTTCTTCCTCATTTTCTCCACCAGGGGGAGTTCCTAAACTATGACATCCTGATAGGAGTGAACCAGGGAGAGGGGCTGAAGTTTGTGGACGACAGTGAGGACAACGACGGCATCTCAGCTGCGGCGTTCGACTACACCATCTCCAACTTTGTTGACAACCTCTACGGATACCCAGAGGGTGAGGACGCCACCTCTGTACACTGCCACTTTTTCAGTTATTCCATTTTACAGCCTCCTCTCACTTAACTGCATTTTGCAGCATCATCAGGTTTTGTCTTATTAGGAGCCGCGTTTGTTGATCTGTTAGTTTTTTTCTGTTTACTGTAATAAATGGATTAAAATAAACGGATAATCATCAAAATGACAAATGTGGACAATTATCAAAGCTTACATTACAGTTCTGACAGCTTGAGTTCACATGAATTTTCAAAAGAATATAAAGACCTGTGAAAGTGCTTTAAGCGTTTAAAACATGCGAGTAAAGAATGGAATCAGTAACATGTGAGCCCAGTGAAGTGCATCAAACAAGACAAGCGTGCTAAAGAGAGCCACTCATCCACATCACGGCGTGTCTGCGCCTTAACCTTTGAGGCTCTGTGGGCAGTAATGCTATCATCCCCCAGGTAGTCGGCTCCCAGTCTCAGTGTCGCTGTTTCTGACAGATCGGCCTGCGAACCCCTCACAGCCGGACCACAGTCACAGTACAGACATGTTTGGATAATGCAGTCATGCTTCCTCTCTGTGCCTGTCACTCGTTCTGTTATCTGAAAGACTTTTTTTTTTCCTCTCTAGATTTCTCACTCGCTTCCTGGCTCTTGGTTCATCTCACCAACATTTGCTTTGGTTTCATATCTTTTCATCAGACCGATCTCTTAAAAAATGTCTTGCACTGCTGTTACTTTACTCTAAGCAGTTTTTCACTTTTATCTTTCTTCCCCCTCCTTTTGTCTCCTCCTGTGCTTCTTCACCAGGCAAAGACATCCTGAGGGAGACCATTAAGTTCATGTACACAGACTGGGCGGACAGGGACAACGGAGACATGCGGCGGAAGACTCTGTTGGCCCTGTTTACGGACCACCAGTGGGTGGCACCAGCTGTGGCCACTGCCAAACTCCATGCTGAGTTTCAGTCCCCAGTTTACTTTTACACGTTCTACCACCACTGCCAGACGGAGACGCGGCCCGAGTGGGCCGACGCCGCGCACGGAGACGAGATACCTTACGTGTTCGGCGTACCGATGATCGGTGCCACGGACCTGTTCCCGTGCAACTTCTCCAAGAACGATGTGATGCTGAGCGCTGTGGTCATGACTTACTGGACTAACTTCGCAAAGACTGGGTAGGCCTCATGTCGTAGTGTAAACTGTACACGTTACTGTATGTTCTCTGACAGCCTTCTAGTCATCTTGAATACTTGAATCTGGGTTGCTAGTTTAATTCTCGTGTGGCTTTGAAGAAGTTCACCAAAAGCATCCAGATCCCAGAGCAGCCGGTTGGTCTTAGATAGTTGAAAGGTTGCACAGAGAATGGGCCTCCTGTCTGTATTCAGTGTATTGATGCCACATGTTACTTATAATGGAGACTGAATATAACTTTGAACTGAAACGTTTAACCTTTATGCTCCACCAGGGACCCCAACCTGCCCGTCCCTCAGGACACCAAGTTCATTCATACCAAGCCCAACCGCTTCGAGGAGGTCATCTGGACCAAGTTCAACTCGAAGGACAAGCAGTACCTTCACATCGGTTTGAAACCTCGTGTCAGAGACAACTACAGAGCTAACAAAGTGGCCTTTTGGCTGGAATTAGTCCCTCATCTTCACAGCCTGCACGACGTGCTCTTTCCCACCACTACGCGCTCCCCTGCAGGCCGTGACCCCGGCACCATGAGGCCCAGGAACAACGTTCCTCGAACCACTCGTCATCCTTACCCTACCTTCCCGTCAGATCCTGAGCCCGAGGGCTCAGAGCGCCCGCCCCAGGACCTCTTTCCCGGAGACACCCGCGACTACTCCACCGAACTGAGCGTGACAGTTGCAGTTGGAGCGTCGCTCCTCTTCCTCAACATCCTGGCCTTCGCCGCCCTTTACTACAAGCGTGACAAGCGGCACGAGATGCGCCGGCACCGGCTGTCCCCTCAGCGGGGCGGCCCCGCCAACGACCTGGCTCACAGCCAGGAGGAGGAGATCATGTCCCTGCAGATGAAGCACTCGGAGCACGACGCTCACCACGACATGGAGCCCCTGCGACCCCACGACATCCTGCGGCCCGCCTGCCCTCCCGACTACACCCTGGCACTGCGCCGTGCCCCCGACGACGTCCCGCTGATGACGCCAAACACCATCACCATGATCCCCAGCACCATCACCAGCATGCAGCCTCTTCACGCCTTCAACACATTCCCCTCCACCGGCCACAACAACACCCTGCCCCACCCCCACTCCACCACCAGGGTATAGTAGGGACAGGCCCGACACAGCGCCACCTAGGGACCAGGAACACTGGCTCTGCTACTGCTCTGGAAGGGAGGCCTCTCGACGTGGGCCTTCGTTCTGTCCTCTTATTCTCTTCTTTCTCCAAAAGCAACTACACCTGCTGCGTCATGTGCTGTAAAACTTGGCAGCTCCCTCCACTGGTGGCATGTGGAGGTGCAACTGAAGTGTACAGCAGCAGATGAGCAGTTTGGGGTGGGGGTGGGGTGGGTGACTCAGATCTTTCAAAGATACTGTTTTCAAAGACGGTCTGCTGTTTCCAGGCTCAAGACCTCCAACATTTGTCAAAGGGATGAATGCTCTCTCGCTCCTCGCTGTTTTCTCTTTTTTACGTTGGCGTCATCTCTTTTTCCATCTCCTGTGTGTTATGTGCACATTATGCTTCTCTTTTCTACATCCGTGTTTTACTACTGCTCTCTTCCTCTCATTTGACACGCCTCCCTCCTGCTCTTCTCTAAAAATTCCCGATCTGCTGAGCAGTTTGGAGGGGGGAGGCGTACACTAAACATATAACTATGAAAACACTGATATCTTTCATTCTACCAGCATTTTTAGGTGCCAAGTAAGTACTGCTGTGTTTCATTTCTCATCGAGGGAGCAGAAAAACGAAAGAAAAATAGAGTATCGCTATTTACCGTCAACTAACAGAGTTCTGTCATGTTCTCGTGACAAAGTGCCAAACTGGCCTCAGTCGTGTTTTTCTTTCTTTCATCTTCTCTTCTTTTGTTGTTTTGTTTGAAGCATTTGTTTAATTGTTGTTTTTTATTGTGTGGAAATAATTTTTCTGAAAATATAGATATAGAGAAATGATATTATATATAGTTCTATATAAAATGTGTACAAAGGAGAAAGTATATAAAAGGGTTTTCTCAGTGGGGGATCTATGCATGAATTATTTTTAAAGACGTGGGGAAAAGGACACTGTACCTGTCGATGCACGTTTCCCAAGACTAAACGAGTCATATCGCTCCATGTTTGCTACTTTTGGTTTTTGGTTTTCTCCCGCAGAGTAAGAGCATCGCAGGAGCTCCTGAAGTCAAACGACGCCTCCCAGCACTCATTTATTAAAACGGAGTCGATGCCAAAAGTCTTAAACGTTAGAATCAAAGCAACAGCTGTGAACTCAGTCATGGTGTCATGTGCAGCCTTCATCTTACTGTCACTACTTTTTCATTTTAGGGTACGTGAGGTAAAGCGTCCGTCGATGTAGCTTGATTGTACAAAATTATTTTTCTACGTTATTAACAAAACAGAGCAGAGACTGATGCTGCTCCTGTCTGACCCCCTTATGTCGTGTGTGTGTGTGTGTGTGTGTGTGTGTGTGTGTGTGTGTGTGTGTGTGTGTGTGTGTGTGTGTGTGTGTGTGGCAGTCGCTGTGTGAGTGTGATATCACATCTGCATCACTCAAGCGTAGACGGGCCCGCGTCAGACAACAATAAACAAAAAGCAGAAAAAGGCCAACAGTAAAAACTCAGACTCCAGCATGAGCTCCTTCCTGCTGCTTAACCAATCACCTTCCTCCATATCATCACTGCTCCCTCCCTCCTCCTCTCTCCATCCTACACCACCTTTGTTATTTAACACCGACCCCCCCAATCTGATAATCAGACAAATTCCCAAACACCTGACTTCTCTGTGTCGACACCGTTCCTGACTATTTCTGACCTCAGGTCAGCTCTGCTATTATCCTCACATTAAGGGTTCGTTCACCTGCCTGCAGATGATCTGTGAGCTCGTCGGTTGTAAATTAAACTCTAAGCACACTGAGGGTAACCGGGAGGCGTTCAGGGCCTGCAGTGCAGAGCTGCAACATGACAAAAAGGGATGGGGGCTCAGATCTCCTGAACAGGGTGGAAACAACACGGTGGGTTTGTGCTGTTTGTGATTCCTGCTCCGTCACTCTGGTGGAGACGACTGCAGCTCAGCAGCGCTCCCTGCTGATCCTCTGATGAAGATGTCAACAGTATGTAAACTGAGCTGATGTGCTGCTGTTTGAGCCCACGTGGTAGCGTACGTCCAGTATGGGAGAACTTAGTCACCGGTGCTGTCTTTGCTTGTGCTCTAGCTTTAGCCTGTTTGATTGTTTGTTTTCTATTTTATTACTGCCTAAAAGGGGAGGTGGGGGAAACACATGCCTGACTTCTCCTGTCAGAGGTTTTGTAAGCTCACTGGAAGGGAAACGTGCACAATGTAAATCATAAAACAACTGACTGGGGCTGTGCTGCAGGTGGATCAGTGCTGTGGACAGTAGCTGTGGAAAAGAGACTGGACAAAGACTCTCAGCCTTAAATACAGGACAGAGGATGATCCGATCATCTTTCAGCTAACAGTGTCGAGCAGAAGGACGGCCGGCTGATGCGTCCGTACGAACCCTTTTGTACTCACTCCTGTGTATAAGGAGGCGGCGAGGGGTTGTGTAGTTAACCTCAGCACCACACAGCTACAGCAGAGGAGAGAACACAAACGAGTCCTTTCATTCGGCTCTGTTCTTTCTCCTTGTCTGTTTTATAAGCTAACACTAGAGGGCGCCATTGTGGCACATTCAGCGCTCACTCTGAGGTCACTGGACAGAGAAGAAAATACCAAACTGGGAGACGGATGGAGACGAAACATCTGGAAGATCAGAACTGTACATTTTTAAGTGTAAGAAAAAAAAACAGACAAAATATTTGTAAATATTAAGTTTCTTGTTTATTTTATGTTTTGTTTTTTTGGGTTTTTTGGAGTGAATGAATGATATGCTTATTTTGTGATGACAAAAGACAACAGGTGCAGTTTGTAATGAGAAGAAAAAAATGGCCGTTAGCTTGAGGTTTCAAATGAGTTCATCCTTACCACCGATCAGTTTTGTCTTTGTTTTTTCAACAATTATTTTATTTTTGTCATAACGTTGATCGTTATCATGTGACCATCCTGTAGCAGGAAGGTCGCTGTAGCAGAAGTCATCTCCACTGAAGCCCCCTCACAGCAGAAGGCCAGTCATGCTGTTTATTAGCATTTGCTAGTTTTCAGTGAGAAAAAACATTTTCATCAAGTTTTAAATCCTTTCATTGCTCTTTTCTCTGCGATTGTCATAAAATCGTCGTCCTCTTTTCAAGCCTTAGCTCGCTTTTATTTTGAAATATGAGTCTTGTGATCAGAGATGAATCTGTGCTGCATGATGTGCGTAACATCAGAGCGATAAAAGCCAGCTTTGCCTTTCAGTGATTCACAGTAAGGACATAAATGACCTAAACTGAGACAGAAAAAAGTGCAGTCAGTTAAATGTTAGCTCACCTAACATGTAGCAGTGTTTACATGTAGCCATGTTTGACAGACTCCAGGGCTTTGATACCATAAGATGCCTCATATCCTCACAGACTCATGAGATCACACAGGTGGTCTGACCTGCTCGTGTCACACTGTGCTGTCTGTCTGTCCGTTGTTTTTCTCCTGCAGTGATGTTATGTAGCAGAAAAACAGTTGGATGCTGGAAAAGTGCAGAGCGATGGGTGACGTGTGGAGAACATCACAGTCTGTGTGTGTTCAACAGCTGTTAGAGCCACACTTTGTCCTTTCTGTGGTATAACTGCTGGATTTATTTTATTCCAACACTCAGAAACTGTCAGCAAAGCAAAACTTCATGATTGGATGATCCTGTGTCACGTCCACAGTGTCAAACTTGCACAGAGACAGTGACACCCACAGAGAAACCCTCAGCTTGGTGTCCATTGCAAATCTGCACCTGTTGTCTTGTTTCTACTTTCTTTGTTGAACTCAGAAACTCGAGACTTGAGATGAAGAAAAATGTTAAATAATGGAATAAAAAAAAGATGATTATTAAAAAAAGTAAAGTAAAATTATATAAATAAATGAGGTGATGATATTTCTGTTTACTTTAGAAGTTATTATACACTGTATGCTGTGATTCTGATCTGGGAAACATTAAAGACATTCATAGCCAGACTGCTGACTTTGTGTTTTTATTCAGTCGCCTAACAGAAGTGCAGTAAGAAACGATTTAGCCCATCCTGATTTCTTAGCTATTTGCATATTTGACACACTTACATGTTTCAGATCGTGAAGCAAATTTTTATGATAGATAAAGATGACCAGAGTCAGTGTAAAATAAAGCTTTTACATGTATTGCTGGGAGGTCGGCAGCTCCCTCCACTGCTTGGCCCTCTGTGAAAAACAACTGGGATCCAGCTTCCCTGTGATGCTGAATCATATAAGCGGAAGAAAATAAATAGATAGAAGGATGGATGATTGTATTTTGTGTACAATTGTTGAAGTGTAAAAAGGGTTGGCCCTCCGTGGTGCCCTAAGCAAAGTTTGATTTTTGGAGCCCTTTAATAGTGCCAATAATAGTGATTAATGATCACCTACTATAAATGTATTTTCTAATGTTGATGTTGTTGTAATCCACAGTGAAAAATGTCATAAAAACAGAGAGAAACAATAGATCACACCTGAGAGCTGCACAGTTGCAGCAGTGTGGTTTACGTCATTGTGTTGTCAGCCTGTTTTACACATCGGTGGTTTCTTATTGACATGTAAAAAGATCTGAAATCGTAGTAAATTCAGCTGCTATTGTGGGCTGGGGATGATTTATACTTAACATTTTAATAACTGGGTACTGAATGTCATAGGCCCAATGTTCCCTCTAATTTTTCACGTGTCTGAGCGAACACACAAACTCCCTGAGCGATCCCTTGGACCACTGAGCGACATCAGACGTGTGCACTGTGGTCACGCCGGCATCGAATCCATCCAAGTTTCATGGTTTATTAAAATAATCAAATTACAGCGTTTACATTTATGTTAGACTACTTTTAATTAACTGCTTTAGCCCATTTACAATGAAAATGTAAAAAAAAATCTTGTTCATGACCTGTGCAGTATGTTAACACTATTGGAAGCAAAAATAACTTGAACTCCAATTTCGAAAACACAACTTTCTTTCTTTTCTTTTTTTTCTTTTATACAGCTCTGACTTGTATTATGAGTCTGTGGTCTGGGAGAGAGTCCTGTAACTCTCTGTCTCCAAAATACAGTATATAATGACCAATGCTGGGCAATTAATTATATAGTTACTTCTTCAAAAAAGTAACTCAGTTTGGCAAACAACGTTTTTTGCAGCTATTTTTTTTAAATGCAGCCAAGGCGTTTTTAAATAAACATTTCAAACTATTTACAGAACAATCAGCTGTTCTGCATCAAATCTGATGCCACACAAATTATTTGTTCCCCTCCAAAAAATAATTTCTGTCCACTATGAGATAAAGGAGAACAACAGTCTGATACCTGCAGGCCTGACAGCAGCAGATGTATCACTCCTGTACAGTGCTTTAAGTGGCCCAGAAGAGGTGCCGGTACTCTATTTTTTTTCCGCCTCCCCTGAGGTAACAACAACTATATTGAATGGGTTTTATATACAACAGTCAACAGACAACCTTATACAAAATAATAAATCATTTTATTAGTTTGTGGATTTGCTTGAGCTAGAAAGAGCTACTGAACATAAATAAAATGTGCAAAAAGGTATTGAATTTTTTTTTTAACAAAATGTACATAAAATAAATTATAAACTAATTTGTATTTTGCTCTCTCTCTTGAGTCACTGCTGCTATCAGCAGCAGCACTTGTAAAGTGTACCTGCAGAGCTTGGTAGTTCTCCCATACTACTTTCACTGTTCTCTCACTTGAAGCAACCCAAACATAATAACCATAGAACAGTAGAACATAATCTTGAGTCTTGAAGATGGTTCATTTCTTTACCCCTGAAAAATATACAAAAGCAGATTCAGCAAAATACAATCACAGTACACCAAATGAAAAATGAGAAATACTGTACAAATCATTTTACCTAGAAAAGGCTCCAGCACGTTTTGGGCTCCACTTTCCTTTCACTTTGGGCTTCGCAGTTTGTGGATGCTGCACTTCTCCTCCCTAGTGCCAGCCATGTCTGCACATATGTTTGTGCGTTAAACTGATCCAAGGGTGGTCCGTTGCATTTCAGGAAAATCATATTTGAAAGCCTTTTGATGTTGAGAGAGTTTCTTTTATCTGTCAAAGTATCATTCATTGAGCTGAAAGCTCGCTCGCATTCACTTGTTGATACTGCAATGGTGTGGACAGCTGTAAGAAGCGGCTTCAGGGCTGCTGGTGTCTTGGAAGCTTTAAGGTCTTTATACTCCCTAAATCCTAGGACACTTTCCCTCTCCACAACTCTGAATCTCTGACATAAACGTCTGACCGCTGCATCCCCATATTGAATATCTAGAGATGCAGGCCAGGAGTCAGACTGGAGGACCTTGATGTCTGAGAGGAGGTGACTATCTGTCTTTTCAGATGAGGTTTTACTGACATGCGAGGAAGTTGTTGGAGTCATCCTGCACTTAACATTTTCAGCCAGGCTACGGAAAAATTGGCCATGGTTGATTTTTATAACCCTCTGATTTTCATGCAGGCATACATTTCTGAAGATTTTCTCCTTTTCAGCTTCAATGGCAGTTTGTGTGGGACCAGGTGTGGATACCATTGACTCAAACACCCGGATTTGTCGGTCCAGCTGCCTGTCGGCTTGATCCAAAGTCATGTCCCATCTCTGGAGCATTCTTGAGAGGTCACTGAGTTCTGTGAAAGCGTCATACATGATGCCAAGATTGACCACAAAAGAAACAGTAGTGAGAACATCATTGAGTCCTTTGTATTTTGCTCTCTCTCTTGAGTCCCTGCTGGTATCAGCAGCAGCACTTGTAAAGTGTACCTGCAGAGCTTGGTAGTTCTCCCATACTGCTTTCACTGTTCTCTCACTTGAAGCAACCCAACGCACTGATAAAACACGGCCTATCACAAGGAGACGTTGTCCAACATTGTGAGCACTCTCGGTTAACTCCCTTTGGTTTTTTTGGTGATGCATGGTAGAGGGAGTAAAGCTGATCTAAGAATATTTTAAAGTGGTTGATTCCTCCTACCTCCTTCAAAACATCACAAACTGCCAGTTCCAGTCTGTGATTGGAACAATGCCAGACAAACAGGTAAGGGAATTTGGAACAAAGCTGTGCAGCAACTCCTGCTTTCCTCCCAAGCATCACTGAGGCTCCATCACAAGCAAATGCCAACAAATGTTGCTGTAGGTAGTGAGGGTCAAAGCCATTATTATGAAGACATCCTAACAGTGCTTCAGTGATGTCCTTTGCTGTGGTCCCCTGCAGCTCAATCAGTTCAAAAAATATTGTGTCTGGATTTTCACTGGAAATAGCTGACCGCAGGCACACGACAAGCACAGACTTTCCACTTATTGTAGTGGATTCATCAATGAGCACACACAATTTTCTTTCATTCATCACTATGTCATTGACTACCTTCTTTTTCATTTCAGCTGCAATGTGATCCAGTATATTTGCACATGAGTTATTAGAGTGCAAAACTCTGCCCATCTTGACACCATTTAAGACTTGCAACTGGACATCTATTGGCATGTCTGTAAAGGGACGCCCATGCTTGCCAATCTTATAAGCTGTTCTAAACACATTGCAAGTTGAAGCGTAGTCAGCCTTTCTCATATCTTCAATGTGTTTTTGCATTGTATTTTGTGTTGCCTTCTCTTTTATTTCAACTGCTTTCTTGTGATAAATTGAGTCTCTGTGCTCTTTTATTTTCTTTCGTAGTGAGTTTTGTTGTGCAGCCTTGTCCCTTCCAAAAGACGAGATTAAGCACCCACTCCACTCCTGCGACACTCTCTGCCCTTGCTGCATGTCCACGCGAGCACAAACTTGACTACACACACTACAACCCAACTTTTGATTTCTGCTGATCAGCCACTTGTAATTTGTGGAGAAATACCGGACTTGTGCTTGGGACCAACATTCTGGCCACTCATGCTCGCTAACGCGGCTGTTGTCATCGGTAGAAATGGTGTCATTCTCGTCCTCGTCGTCGCCAAAAGTGCCGTCGTCCGCGGCTGCGGCACTAGTGCAGCTTTCATTAGCTTGCGTCTGACCTGCAGCGATATCATTCTGGCTTGGTGGGGTGTCAGCCAGCGAGTCCTCTGATTCTGACCTTGTTCTTTTACTACTCAGAGTCTGAAGCCAGGAGAGCATATTAAGTGTTCATTGTTTTTGTATTTTAACGAGCAGCTGTTTGCGCGTTTTACACACCCTCTCCGGACCACGTTGAGTTGTTGACATGACAACGGCAAAAGCGACGCATGCGCTTTTCACTTGTAAAACACATTGGTGTATGGGTAATGTAGTCTCTGCTCTCGGTGGGACGAATTAGGAAGCGTGCTTGTGAAGGGCGCTCTGAAAAGCGGCAGTGCAGCCAAACGATGTGCAAATGAGAGTACCGGTACGCTAAAAGCACGTTCTGGGCGCATGGAGAGGTGGCGGTACTCTCAAGAGCTATATTTAGAAGTGGCGGTACTGAGTACCGGCGCGTACCGGCCCACTTAAAGCACTGCTCCTGTAACACCTGTAACATTCAGCAGTCGCCTCATTGTTCTGACGCACACAACAAAACTACTGACTACACTACACACTAACTACACAAGATTTGCGCTAAACGTCGCAAATCTCTCACATCTCAAAACACCACCGTCACTCCTAAAACTTCCCCCGTTTCTTAACAACTAGATGCCACGTTGCCATATCATTTTTTGATTGGTCGACATGGTACTTTTTTAGACGAATAGGAAAGGCAGAGGGGGTGGGGTTTGTTTTTGCTCACAGGTGGAGAGCGCTTTCGAGCCTTTTTTCTTATAAAACGCCAATTTAACCGTTTCTTCCCGCAGTAAATATAAACAACCAGTATTCAGGAAGAAAACCAAACATTGCATTTTTTTTTATCACAACTCTGGTTTTACGTGGCCTATCAACACGATTTAAAAACTGGTGTAAAGTCCCCAATTTTTCCGTCAATTGTTCCGTCTGTCCTGCTCACATCTCCAATGGTTGTACACGTTGTCATTAACATGGCTTCACTCCACATCAGCCACGCCGCTTTGACAGCTAACACACCGGCGTTGGCACATAAGGACGCTGTCATAGCCTGTCAACCACGTTGATTGGCTGCGCATATACGCATTATTGGCTGGACTATGGGATAAGGTGGCATCGTTCCCATATGGGAGCAGCCAGTCACTTACTGACTAACACTGCAAAACAGAATTGTTAAAGTATTAATTTTAATTTCAATTCAGGTTAGATTTTTTTTGGTGCGCAACGCAGAATTTCTGTGCGCAGAGACTGTGCCAGCAGTGCGCAGCTTAGAGGGAACATTGCATAGGCCCACTAAAAGTTACAAAATAAGCTACTATCAAATACATTTACTGTAAACACATCAGAAGGTTATTTATGTGGCAAAAAGTTAGATCTATACAAAATGTTGCAGGGAAACGGAGAAGGAGCCTCGTATAGGTTTGAGTTTTATTCACATCTGTTGTGCAGGTACAAATAGCAGAGTGGAAAACTTTATACTTTGTGTTTGCAAACATTAATTTATGAAGATTAATTAACATGAGTGTAGCACAAAGTAAAGGTGAAAGCAGTATTCTGACATGACAGTGCAATCAAAACACATTTTGCCACTACAATCTGTGAATAAATGTAACAACTGTCATTTTAATATTGGACAAACTAGTTGTGCAGCCCTAACCTGAAATATGCTGTTTGTTCTGAATGAAAAACGTTAGTCTTTGGTAAACATTTTAATCACATTTATAGATGCAATATGTTATTTCAGTTAAGACTGAATGTTACCACACGTTCCCATCATTAGAGTGCATTTAAAGTGTGGAGAAGTCTGTGAAGGTTCTCAGTCATCCAGGTCATCGTAGTCTAAGGAGCTTGCAAAGAAAAGCATCTGGACTTCTTTGAGTTACTTGAAGACGTTTCACCTCTCATCCGAGAAGCTTCTTCAGTTCTAAGGGTCAAATGGTGGAGAGTCCAAGCTGTATTGAAGAATTTCTAACTTCATGTAGGCTAAACAGCGGCCTAGAATTAGACTCAAAACCCTGCAGTTGCCCAAAATAAAGGGGGCATTAATGTACCAGATTCAACAGAACTCCAGAAATAACTGCTAAGATGGGTCCAACACATCTGAGTTCATGCTGGAGGAACTGTGGGACACACTCTGCCAACCACACTCATATATTGTGGCTCTGCCCTAAACTCTGTGTATTCTGGAGGCAGATATTTGATGCTCTCAAAGACATTTTCCAAGGTAAATATTCCACTAAGTCCTACAGCAGCAGTGTTGGGAAGGATTGCAGAACATATTGACTGCAAAGCCAAAAGTTACCTGCTAAATATATGACTCACTGCAGCCCTAAAATGCATAACTATCAGATGGTTAAAACCAGATATAATCTATGGATCCAGTGAGTGTCTGTCTGATGGAACAAATTACATACTCAGACTACAGAAACAAGTCTTTGAGAAACGGTGGGGACCCATGTTACCTTTACTATTACAATGAAGAACACCACCTAGTTTTGTGAGCTCTCTCTCTCTACACACGCACACACGTGTGTGCTGGACATTCATGGCTGCTTTGTGTAGTTACAGTTGAATAGAGGAAGTGTAGGATGTATCACTGCTGATTCAAAATAACATGTAAGAGTTTGTGGAATGTTCTTTGTCTGTGTGTCTGTATATAAGATGTAAGGGCGGTGGCCACAATTCAGAGATGGTCCTGGTGTTTCACTGGGAAGCTCTCTCCACATTGTAATGTGTTTATTAAACCCGCTTCAAATCAAGCTCACTGGGTGCAGGTTATTGTTAAATTTTCCTCAACAATTTGGCGTTGTCAGGCTGGATTCCTCAGGTGAGTTTTGCTGAATCACTGGTATGTGGTGACTGGCCATCCTGAGGTAAAATTGCCTCAGTCCCACCGTTCCTTTGTTTTCAAAAAGGGGGAACGGCGGGGTGTGCTTCAGCAACTCACACATGCAGGAATTTTTAAAAGAACCAAGAGAGGCACTGCAGAGGATCTGCATCAGTGAGCTGTTTTGATTTGGGAGGGTTTTATACGGGTGTAATTCATGGTTTGTATCACTGCAGTGAAAACTGATGTTACTGATCACGAGAGAGGAACATATGTTAGTGACAAGTTTCTGTGTTGTGTCCCACCTGTATCTACCCAGACCCTGTGGTCTATATCATGAGCACCTACACATTAAACAACTGTAACATTATAATGGCATCAAGCTCACACTGAGGCCTGTGGGGCACTATCAGCCACTGAGACAACAGACAAATTTCAGTGTTTTAACATATGAATATTAAATACTTAAGGGCTACTTGTTTAAACAATGGAGGTGAACGATACATCATCATTTTACATGATAATATCACAGATGATAGACTAAATGAATAGATTTTAGGTGCTTGTGCATTCTTAAAGTCTGATATGTTGAACTGAACTGAGTGTGTCAGCTGTTCAAAGCCTCTCCCAGTCAGTGCTGTTCTCCATGCCTGTCTTACTGCACATGGTGTTATTAGCACAAACACTTTAAAGGTGAACATTTAGGACTTACTGCAAATGTTACTATGTCAAAGTTTCTGTGACTCAAACAGAGGAAATTTTGATTTTTTTTATTTCCACACCTAATTTATTTAAAAGTATTTAATAGCATATAACACCCAAAATATGCTTCGGTTCACATTTAACTCCAGAAAATCATCAATCAAAACATGGATATTACCTGACCACAGATTCGTGGTGATGTCACTGCTCTTTTAACTGTTTGGTGTCTTTGCTTTGTTTGCTGGTTGTAGAAATGGTTTATTTGAGCTTTGAGCTGAGATTCAGAGGTTTCTGTGGACACTGCTCATGTCGGCACTTATATTTCTGACCTTTTCTTATAGCCGATTAAACATGATCTCCTCCCTTTTGCCCCCATTTTTGGTGGTGTAGGCACAAATGATCAGGCATGACATTTTCATAATAAATAAGATACTGCAAATAATTATTTGTGCGATTGAAGTGAATTGAAAATGTGTATGCAATCATACAGTTTTAAAGATTTGGCCTAAATAACGTTGGAGTGAATGAGTCTAAACATGATGACCAAACTAGTGACACACACACACACACACACACACACACACACACACACACACACACACACACACACACACACACACACGCGCGCACAATGTTATGCCAGTTTCAGCTGAAACTATGTTTCAAACCATATTCTGGGTCTTTAGTTCACCATTTATGAGGTTTCAAGAAGAAAATAAAAGACAGATCTGAATGTTTGAAAATGTAAAGATGAGATGAAAAATACTCAAAGGATAAATTTAATTGGTTTATTATTTAGATAAGGTGAAAAAAGTTAAACAAACAAATAAATGAAGAAAAAAGGCAGAGGAGAGAAAACCCCAACAATCCCCTCTGAGCAAGCACTTGGCGACAGTGGGGAGGAAAAACTGCCTTTAAACGGGCAGAAACCTCCGGCAGAACCAGGCTCAGGAGGGACAGTCAACTGCCGGGACTGGTTGGGGGTTTTAAATGGATGATTCCTCATCCTTTTAAAACATCTTTGGTTGCATTTAAATGTAAAATGGGCAAAATTCATCGTGATCGTGACTCCTCACGTCAGCATGCTTGGTTACCCGACAACATTAAAACGACTTGCAAATATGTTTTAAATGGATGATTCCTCATCCATTTAAAACATCTTTGGTTGCATTTAAATGTAAAATGCGCAAAATTCCTAGCGATCGTGACTCCTCACGTCAGCATGCTTGGTTACCCAACAACATTAAAACGACTTGCAAATATGTTTTAAATGGATGATTCCTCATCCATTTAAAACATCTTTGGTGGAGTTTAAATGTAATATGCGCAAAATTCCTCACGATCGTGACTCCTCATGTCAGCAGGCTTGGTTAGAAGATCACAAAAAATGACTCGCAAAGATGTTTTAAATGGATGATTCCTCATCCATTTAAAACATCTTTGGTTGGGTTTAAATGTAAAATGCGCAAAATTCCTCGCGATCGTGACTCCTCACGTCAGCATGCTTGGTTAGACGATCACAAAAAATGACTCGCAAAGATGTTTTAAATGGATGATTCCTCATCCATTTAAAACATCTTTGGTGGCGTTTAAATGTAAAATGCGCAAAATTCCTCGCGATCGTGACTCCTCACGTCGGCATGCTTGGTTAGACGATCACAAAAAAATGACTCGCAAAGATGTTTTAAATGGATGAGGAATCATCCATTTAAAACATCTTTGGTGGAGTTTAAATGTAAAATCGGGCGATCGTGGCTCAAGAGTTGGGCGTTCGCCTTGTAATCGGAAGGTTGCCAGTTCGAGCCCCGGCTTGGACAGTCTTGGTCGTTGTGTCCTTGGGCAAGACACTTCACCCGTTGCTTACTGGTGGTGGTCAGAGGGCCCAGTGGCGCCAGTGTCTGGCAGCCTCGCCTCTGTCAGTGCGCCCCAGGGTGGCTGTGGCTACAATGTAGCTTGCCATCACCAGTGTGTGAATGTGTGTGTGAATGGGTGGATGACTGGATATGTAAAGCGCTTTGGGGTCCTTAGGGACTAGTAAAGCGCTATATAAATACAGGCCATTTACCATTTAAAATGGGCAAAATTCCTCGCGATCGTGACTCCTCACGTCAGCATGCTTGGTTAGACGATCACAAAAAATGACTCGCAAATATGTTTTAAGTGGATGATTCCTCATCCATTTAAAACATCTTTGGTGGAGTTTAAATGTAAAATGGGCAAAATTCCTCGCGATCGTGACTCCTCACGTCAGCATGCTTGGTTAGACGATCACAAAAAAATGACTCGCAAAGATGTTTTAAGTGGATGATTCCTCATCCATTTAAAGCATCTTTGGTTGCGTTTAAATGTAAAATGCGCAAAATTCCTCGCGATCGTGACTCCTCACGTCAGCAGGCTTGGTTAGACGATCACAAAAAAATGACTCGCAAAGATGTTTTACATGGATGAGGAATCATCCATTTAAAACATCTTTGGTTGGGTTTAACTGTAAAATGCGCAAAATTCCTCGCGATCGTGACTCCTCACGTCAGCAGGCTTGGTTAGACGATCACAAAAAAATGACTCGCAAATATGTTTAAATGGATGATTCCTCATCCATTTAAAACATCGTTGGTTGGGTTTAAATGTAAAATGCGCAAAATTCCTCGCGATCGTGACTCCTCACGTCAGCATGCTTGGTTAGACGATCACAAAAAATGACTCGCAAAGATGTTTTAAATGGATGATTCCTCATCCATTTAAAACATCTTTGGTTGGGTTTAAATGTAAAATGCGCAAAATTCCTCGCGATCGTGACTCCTCACGTCAGCAGGCTTGGTTAGACGATCACAAAAAAATGACTCGCAAAGATGTTTTAAATTGATGATTCCTCATCCATTTAAAACATCTTTGGTGGCGTTTAAATGTAAAATGGGCAAAATTCGTCGCGATCGTGACTCCTCACGTCAGCATGCTTGGTTAGACGATCACAAAAAAATGACTCGCAAAGATGTTTTAAGTGGATGATTCCTCATCCATTTAAAACATCTTTGGTGGAGTTTAAATGTAAAATGAGCAAAATTCCTCACGATCGTGACTCCTCACGTCAGCATGCTTGGTTAGACGATCACAAAAAAATGACTCGCAAAGATGTTTTAAGTGGATGATTCCTCATCCATTTAAAACATCTTTGGTTGCGTTTAAATGTAAAATGAGCAAAATTCCTCGCGATCGTGACTCCTCACGTCAGCAGGCTTGGTTAGACGATCACAAAAAAATGACTCGCAAAGATGTTTTAAGTGGATGATTCCTCATCCA
Source organism: Rhamphochromis sp. 'chilingali' (assembly GCF_963969265.1). NCBI lineage: Eukaryota > Metazoa > Chordata > Actinopteri > Cichliformes > Cichlidae > Rhamphochromis > Rhamphochromis sp. 'chilingali'. The sequence continues at coordinate 23,628,388 of NC_137929.1, forward strand.
TTTAAAGCATCTTTGGTTGCGTTTAAATGTAAAATGCGCAAAATTCCTCGCGATCGTGACTCCTCACGTCAGCAGGCTTGGTTAGACGATCACAAAAAAATGACTCGCAAAGATGTTTTAAGTGGATGATTCCTCATCCATTTAAAACATCATTGGTTGGGTTTAAATGTAAAATGCGCAAAATTCCTCGCGATCGTGACTCCTCACGTCAGCAGGCTTGGTTAGACGATCACAAAAAAATGACTCGCAAAGATGTTTTAAATGGATGATTCCTCATCCATTTAAAACATCTTTGGTTGGGTTTAAATGTAAAATGCGCAAAATTCCTCGCGATCGTGACTCCTCACGTCAGCATGCTTGGTTAGACGATCACAAAAAAATGACTCGCAAAGATGTTTTAAATTGATGATTCCTCATCCATTTAAAACATCTTTGGTTGCGTTTAAATGTAAAATGTGCAAAATTCCTCGCGATCGTGACTCCTCACGTCGGCATGCTTGGTTAGACGATCACAAAAAATGACTCGCAAAGATGTTTTAAATGGATGATTCCTCATCCATTTAAAACATCTTTGGTGGAGTTTAAATGTAAAATGGGCAAAATTCCTCGCGATCGTGACTCCTCACGTCAGCATGCTTGGTTAGACGATCACAAAAAAATGACTCGCAAAGATGTTTTAAATTGATGATTCCTCATCCATTTAAAACATCTTTGGTGGCGTTTAAATGTAAAATGCGCAAAATTCCTCGCGATCGTGACTCCTCACGTCGGCATGCTTGGTTAGACGATCACAAAAAAAATGACTCGCAAAGATGTTTTAAGTGGATGATTCCTCATCCATTTAAAACATCTTTGGTTGGGTTTAAATGTAAAATGCGCAAAATTCCTCGCGATCGTGACTCCTCACGTCAGCATGCTTGGTTAGACGATCACAAAAAAATGACTCGCAAAGATGTTTTAAATGGATGAGGAATCATCCATTTAAAACATCTTTGGTGGCGTTTAAATGTAAAATGCGCAAAATTCCTCGCGATCGTGACTCCTCACGTCAGCATGCTTGGTTAGACGATCACAAAAAAATGACTCGCAAATATGTTTTAAATGGATGATTCCTCATCCATTTAAAACATCTTTGGTTGCGTTTAAATGTAAAATGCGCAAAATTCCTCGCGATCGTGACTCCTCACGTCAGCAGGCTTGGTTAGACGATCACAAAAAAATGACTCGCAGAGATGTTTTAAATGGATGATTCCTCATCCATTTAAAACATCTTTGGTTGCGTTTAAATGTAAAATGCGCAAAATTCCTCGCGATCGTGACTCCTCACGTCAGCATGCTTGGTTAGACGATCACAAAAAAATGACTCGCAAAGATGTTTTAAATGGATGATTCCTCATCCATTTAAAGCATCTTTGGTTGCGTTTAAATGTAAAATGCGCAAAATTCGTCGCGATCGTGACTCCTCACGTCAGCAGGCTTGGTTAGACGATCACAAAAAAATGACTCGCAAATATGTTTTAAATGGATGATTCCTCATCCATTTAAAACATCTTTGGTTGCATTTAAATGTAAAATGCGCAAAATTCCTCGCGATCGTGACTCCTCACGTCAGCAGGCTTGGTTAGACGATCACAAAAAAATGACTCGCAAATATGTTTTAAATGGATGATTCCTCATCCATTTAAAACATCTTTGGTTGCATTTAAATGTAAAATGCGCAAAATTCCTCGCGATCGTGACTCCTCACGTCAGCAGGCTTGGTTAGACGATCACAAAAAAATGACTCGCAGAGATGTTTTAAGTGGATGATTCCTCATCCATTTAAAACATCTTTGGTGGCGTTTAAATGTAAAATGCGCAAAATTCCTCGCGATCGTGACTCCTCACGTCAGCATGCTTGGTTAGACGATCACAAAAAAATGACTCGCAAAGATGTTTTAAGTGGATGATTCCTCATCCATTTAAAGCATCTTTGGTTGCGTTTAAATGTAAAATGCGCAAAATTCTTCACGATCGTGACTCCTCAAGCATGCTTGGTTAGACGATCACAAAAAAATGACTCGCAAAGATGCTTTAAATGGATGATTCCTCATCCATTTAAAGCATCTTTGGTTGCGTTTAAATGTAAAATGCGCAAAATTCTTCACGATCGTGACTCCTCAAGCATGCTTGGTTAGACGATCACAAAAAAATGACTCGCAAAGATGTTTTAAGTGGATGATTCCTCATCCATTTAAAGCATCTTTGGTTGCGTTTAAATGTAAAATGCGCAAAATTCCTCACGATCGTGTCTCCTCACGTCAGCAGGCTTGGTTAGACGATCACAAAAAAATGACTCGCAAAGATGTTTTAAGTGGATGATTCCTCATCCATTTAAAACATCTTTGGTTGCGTTTAAATGTAAAATGCGCAAAATTCTTCACGATCGTGACTCCTCACGTCAGCATGCTTGGTTAGACGATCACAAAAAAATGACTCGCAAAGATGTTTTAAATGGATGATTCCTCATCCATTTAAAACATCTTTGGTTGGGTTTAAATGTAAAATGAGCAAAATTCTTCACGATCGTGACTCCTCACGTCAGCATGCTTGGTTAGACGATCACAAAAAAATGACTCGCAAAGATGTTTTAAATGGATGATTCCTCATCCATTTAAAACATCTTTGGTTGCGTTTAAATGTAAAATGCGCAAAATTCTTCACGATCGTGACTCCTCACGTCAGCAGGCTTGGTTAGACGATCACAAAAAAATGACTCGCAAATATGTTTAAATGGATGATTCCTCATCCATTTAAAACATCTTTGGTTGGGTTTAAATGTAAAATGCGCAAAATTCCTCGCGATCGTGACTCCTCACGTCAGCATGCTTGGTTAGACGATCACAAAAAAATGACTCGCAAAGATGTTTTAAATGGATGATTCCTCATCCATTTAAAACATCTTTGGTTGCGTTTAAATGTAAAATGCGCAAAATTCTTCACGATCGTGACTCCTCACGTCAGCATGCTTGGTTATACGATCACAAAAAAATGACTCGCAAAGATGTTTTAAATGGATGATTCCTCATCCATTTAAAACATCTTTGGTTGCGTTTAAATGTAAAATGCGCAAAGTTCCTCGCTATCGTGACTCCTCACGTCAGCAGGCTTGGTTAGACGATCACAAAAAAATGACTCGCAAATATGTTTAAATGGATGAGGAATCATCCATTTAAAACATCTTTGGTTGGGTTTAAATGTAAAATGCGCAAAATTCCTCGCGATCGTGACTCCTCACGTCAGCAGGCTTGGTTAGACGATCACAAAAAAATGACTCGCAAATATGTTTAAATGGATGATTCCTCATCCATTTAAAACATCTTTGGTTGCGTTTAAATGTAAAATGCGCAAAATTCCTCGCGATCGTGACTCCTCACGTCAGCATGCTTGGTTAGACGATCACAAAAAAATGACTCGCAAAGATGTTTTAAGTGGATGATTCCTCATCCATTTAAAACATCTTTGGTGGAGTTTAAATGTAAAATGTGCAAAATTCCTCACGATCGTGACTCCTCACGTCAGCAGGCTTGGTTAGACGATCACAAAAAAATGACTCGCAAAGATGTTTTAAATGGATGATTCCTCATCCATTTAAAACATCTTTGGTTGGGTTTAAATGTAAAATGCGCAAAATTCCTCGCGATCGTGACTCCTCACGTCAGCATGCTTGGTTATACGATCACAAAAAAATGACTCGCAAAGATGTTTTAAATGGATGATTCCTCATCCATTTAAAACATCTTTGGTTGCGTTTAAATGTAAAATGAGCAAAATTCCTCGCGATCGTGACTCCTCACGTCAGCATGCTTGGTTAGACGATCACAAAAAAATGACTCGCAAAGATGTTTTAAATGGATGATTCCTCATCCATTTAAAACATCTTTGGTTGCGTTTAAATGTAAAATGCGCAAAATTCCTCACGATCGTGACTCCTCACGTCAGCAGGCTTGGTTAGACGATCACAAAAAAATGACTCGCAAAGATGTTTTAAGTGGATGATTCCTCATCCATTTAAAACATCTTTGGTTGCGTTTAAATGTAAAATGCGCAAAATTCCTCACGATCGTGACTCCTCACGTCAGCAGGCTTGGTTAGACGATCACAAAAAAATGACTCGCAAAGATGTTTTAAGTGGATGATTCCTCATCCATTTAAAACATCTTTGGTTGCGTTTAAATGTAAAATGCGCAAAATTCGTCGCGATCGTGACTCCTCACGTCAGCAGGCTTGGTTAGACGATCACAAAAAAATGACTCGCAAAGATGTTTTAAATGGATGAGGAATCATCCATTTAAAACATCTTTGGTTGCGTTTAAATGTAAAATGCACAAAATTCCTCGCGATCGTGACTCCTCACGTCAGCAGGCTTGGTTAGACGATCACAAAAAAATGACTCGCAAAGATGTTTTAAATGGATGATTCCTCATCCATTTAAAACATCTTTGGTTGCGTTTAAATGTAAAATGAGCAAAATTCCTCGCGATCGTGACTCCTCACGTCAGCATGCTTGGTTAGACGATCACAAAAAAATGACTCGCAAAGATGTTTTAAGTGGATGATTCCTCATCCATTTAAAACATCTTTGGTTGCGTTTAAATGTAAAATGAGCAAAATTCCTCGCGATTGTGACTCCTCACGTCAGCAGGCTTGGTTAGACGATCACAAAAAAATGACTCGCAGAGATGTTTTAAATGGATGAGGAATCATCCATTTAAAACATCTTTGGTGGCGTTTAAATGTAAAATGCGCAAAATTCCTCGCGATCGTGACTCCTCACGTCAGCAGGCTTGGTTAGACGATCACAAAAAAATGACTCGCAAAGATGTTTTAAGTGGATGATTCCTCATCCATTTAAAACATCTTTGGTTGCGTTTAAATGTAAAATGCGCAAAATTCCTCGCGATCGTGACTCCTCACGTCAGCATGCTTGGTTAGACGATCACAAAAAAATGACTCGCAAAGATGTTTTAAGTGGATGATTCCTCATCCATTTAAAACATCTTTGGTTGCGTTTAAATGTAAAATGCGCAAAATTCTTCACGATCGTGACTCCTCAAGCATGCTTGGTTAGACGATCACAAAAAAATGACTCGCAAAGATGTTTTAAGTGGATGATTCCTCATCCATTTAAAGCATCTTTGGTGGCGTTTAAATGTAAAATGCGCAAAATTCCTCGTTTTACGCAGGACTCCTCACGTCAGCATGCTTGGTTAGACGATCACAAAAAAATTACTCGCAAAGATGTTTTAAATGGATGATTCCTCATCCATTTAAAACATCTTTGGTTGCATTTAAATGTAAAATGCGCAAAATTCCTTGCGATCGTGACTCCTCACGTCAGCATGCTTGGTTAGACGATCACAACAAAACGACTCGCAAAGATGTTTTAAGTGAATGATTCCTCATCCATTTAAAACATCTTTGGTTGCATTTAAATGTAATATGCGCAAAATTCCTCGCGATCGTGACTCCTCACGTCAGCAGGCTTGGTTAGACGATCACAACAAAACGACTCGCAAAGATGTTTTAAGTGGATGATTCCTCATCCATTTAAAACATCTTTGGTGGAGTTTAAATGTAAAATGGGCAAAATTCGTCGTTTTACGCAGGACTCCTCACGTCAGCATGCATCTTTGGCTCTCCAACGGGAGATTGAGAGACCAGCGTTGGACTGGTTTCCTCTCCACTTGGTGACAGTGGGGAGGAAAAACTGCCTGTAAACGAGGACAAACCTCCGGCAGAACCAGGCTCAGGAGGGGACAGTCAACTGCCGGGACTGGTTGGGGGGGTTAACAGAGGTGGAGCAAGACGAGGCTACATCAGGTGAGGAAGCCGTAGCGTCTCTCCTCTGGAACAAGTGGAACCATTTCTTCTTTACCTTACTTTTCCAGGAGCGCTTTTCTTCTCCAGGATGATTTCTCAGCTCGTGGATGGTTTCTGATGCTGCTGCTGAAACGAACTGAAACTTGCTGTTGCTCACCCCTATTTATAGAAAAACATCAAAGGATTCTTAAGATCTATGACATCATCACTCCCTAAGCCAATGAGATTGTCGCTTTGGAGCGTGATGTCACAGGAGGCGGGCCACGCCCCCCGCCGCCATGACAGCTTCAGCTATGGTTCGTACGTGTTGTGTAGTCGGTTGCAACGTTAGATCTCACGATCGTGAAGGCAAGAAACTGGATAATGGGCTCTTTTCATCGTTTTCCATCCTGGCGGCGACGTGAGGGATCCCATGTATCCGATATCACCAAACAAAGACGCCAGGCATGGATTGCAGCGGTGAGACGAGCGGATATCGAGTTCCGTGCAATCTCCAGCTTTTTGTTGGTTTGCTCGCGGCATTTTCTCTCCGGTGAGTTCTAAATTAATTCATATCACTATTAAAAGGCTTTTAGTGTTTTTTCTCAATGCGCTGCGGTCATAGATAATGAGATAAAACATGCTAACGTGTGATGCTGCACAACCACGTCATGTCGACTGAGTAGCTTTTGATTTGGCATTATTTCAGGCAAACCAGCATATGAAATGGATGTAACAAATCCAGACTGGGCACCAACACTGGGGCACGACGACAAACCTGTGTCAGACTCGGACCGGCACGCAAGGCGTATGCAACAGAAGCGAAAAAGAGCACCCATTGCAGGTAAACACCCCCCCCCCCCCCCGTCCAAAAACATACTAAATTGCTCTTATGGTACACTAATCCACACATAACTTAAAGATGAATCACACACATGTCATTGGAATATTGGTGTACATTAACCTTTTGTCTATGCACTATTTTTATCTTACAGGCTTGATGATTGATGAAGGTCTGACAGAAGAACAACAACAAAATAACCATGTCATGGAGGCAGTGGACAGCAATTGTGTTGGACAAGTGGAGGTTGACGTACCAGCTGCAAATGTGGACAGTGGTGATGGAGTGACAGCGTCACGGAAGCTGAAGGGCAGACGAAGGATTGTGTGTGCAGTCAACAGGGCAGAGCAGAAATAAACCGGCTGTTGGAGGAGAACAGACTGCTTCGAGCACAGTTGCAAAAGACAGAGCTGAATGAAACTTTCTTAAAGGACGATACCGAAAAAGTAAGATATTACACTGGACTACATTGTTATGCTGTCTTAATGTCCCTCTTCAACACTGTCAAAGATTTCCTGCCAATATCAAAGAAACTGACAGGTTTCCAAATGCTCTTACTCACACTAATGCGTCTGAGACTTGATCTTCCAGTCCAGCATCTTTTCATCTGTTCGATGTGTCCCACAAAACACTGTCTTCTGTCTTCACCGATACCATTGATGTTTTGTATGCCGACTTAGGAGCACTGGTGCACTGGCCTGAGAGGCACTGTCTGCAGGCGACAATGCCTCCACAGTTTACTGAAACTTTTGGAAAACGAGTAGCCATCATTGTTGACTGTTTTGAGATTCGAACAGAAAGACCATCTAATTTAAAGGCACGCGCACAAACATACTCTCATTACAAGGGTACACACACCATAAAATACCTCATCGGGATTACACCCCATGGAGCTATTTCTTTCATTTCCAGGGGATGGGGGGGTCGTGCATCAGATAAACACATCACAGAGAGATGTGGCATTCTTCAAAAGCTGTTACCAGGGGACGTAGTATTGGCTGACAGAGGCTTTGACATCAGAGATGCTGCAGGAATGATGTGTGCACAGGTCAAGATTCCAGCTTTCACAAAAGGCTACGACGTGCCCACCTTAGAATTCATGTTGAGCGAGTAGCAGGTAGTTTGCGCAACAAGTTCAAAATGTTACACACTACAATGCCAATCCGATTACTCTTATCATGTGACGATTGATAAGATCGTTAAGGTTTGCTGTGTTTTTGTTAATATGTGCCCCAGTGTTGTTGTCAAACCAGGGCCAAATGACACTTGCTCCTGTTGAGTATTCTTAAAGCTGTTTTTTTGGATGTACAGTACATTGTAAATAGTTGTACTTTGTGTGAAGTTGTTTTAATAAAACAAAAAAGAATAGTATATTTATTTGTTTTTCTTTATTATAGATCTATTCACATGTACACAGCAATCACATAAAAATGAAATGCAAACTATTTACATCGCACCACACAGCTGTCATCAATCTTTAACCACAACATGAAACATTACAGGCTATTTAGAGCAGCACGTTGTTTCGAGAAGTATTTCCCAACAAGTTCAGGAAGGCACACTTTACGAAAGAAGTCTTGTGCTTGCTTTAAGCGCGGTTTCCAGAAATCCACAGCAGGGAAGACGCGAATCACAGCAAGGTCTCTCTGTGTCCACACAACGAGGTCACAGTGGTTGGCGCCCGTAACAATTTTTTCAAAGTACCGTCTCTTGGCGTCTTGCACAATCGGTCGCGATACAGCCCTTTGTCTTTTGCGCTGATTTTGAGCATGGTTCTGGCAGTCCCGAATCCAACACTCCAACACTGTGTGCTTGTTTTGCTTTCTGGCCTACTGACATGGCGCCGTGATCCCACAATGCACTGCGGCGTGATGTCAACTCCAAAGCCCTATTTTTTTTAAACTGTTTTCAAACTTAACTTAAAATTTCAGTGTTTTATTTGTATATTTGTATATTGCAAAATCACAATAATCTTCCAATTTAGAACTACAAGTAAAAAAAATTTATTTTCATAAACCACGCAGAGCCGCACCATAAGGACTAAAGAGCCGCGTGCGGTTGCCGACCCCTGATCTAAAGGGTTTAACAAAAAGCTTCCTGCTGGAAAATGAAATGTCCCCACTGGGCGATCGTGGCTCAAGAGTTGGGGGTTCGCCTTGTAATCGGAAGGTTGCTGGTTTGAGCCCCGGCTTGGACAGTCTTGGTCGTTGTGTCCTTGGGTAAGACACTTCACCCGTTGCCTACTGGTGGTGGTCAGAGGGCCTGGTGGCATCAGTATCCGGCAGCCTCGCCTCTGTTAGTGAAAGTGAAACATGCTTTCATCTGTTTTTGGTAATGTGCTGGAAAAGCTTGAAAATTGACCTTGAATGTGCTTAAAAAGTGCTTACAGTTATTATTACAGTTTATAGCAGGACTTTCATGGCAACAGCTAATCTTTATTTTGTTTACTGGGAAATGAAGTGCTGCCAATTCACAAAGCTGTGTTTCAGCCGCACTTCCTGTTATAGACTTGTGATGCACACAGGCTCTGTTCCAGCACTCAGCATGTTCTTCCTCATTTGCTCCACCAGGGGGAGTTCCTCAACTATGACATCCTGATAGGAGTGAACCAGGGAGAGGGGCTGAAGTTTGTGGACGACAGTGAGGACAACGACGGCATCTCAGCTGCGGCGTTCGACTACACCATCTCCAACTTTGTTGACAACCTCTACGGATACCCAGAGGGTGAGGACGCCACCTCTGTACGCTGCCACTTTTTCAGTTATTCCATTTTACAGCCTCCTCTCACTTAACTGCATTTTGCAGCATCATCAGGTTTTGTCTTATTAGGAGCCGCGTTTGTTGATCTGTTAGTTTTTTTTCTGTTTGCTGTATTCATTAAAATAAACGGATAATCATCAAAATGACAAATGTGGACAATTATCAAAGCTTACATTACAGTTCTGACAGCTTGAGTTCACATGAATTTTCAAAAGAATATAAAAACCTGTGAAAGTGCTTTAAGCGTTTAAAACATGCGAGTAAAGAATGGAATCAGTAACATGTGAGCCCAGTGAAGTGCATCAAACAAGACAAGCGTGCTAAAGAGAGCCACTCATCCACATCACGGCGTGTCTGCGCCTTAACCTTTGAGGCTCTGTGGGCAGTAATGCTATCATCCCCCAGGTAGTGGGCTCCCAGTCTCAGTGTCGCTGTTTCTGACAGATCGGCCTGCGAACCCCTCACAGCCGGACCACAGTCACAGTACAGACATGTTTGGATAATGCAGTCATGCTTCCTCTCTGTGCCTGTCACTCGTTCTGTTATCTGAAAGACTTTTTTTTTTCCTCTCTAGATTTCTCACTCGCTTCCTGGCTCTTGGTTCATCTCACCAACATTTGCTTTGGTTTCATATCTTTTGATCAGACCGATCTCTTAAAAAATGTCTTGCACTGCTGTTACTTTACTCTTAGCAGTTTTTCACTTTTATCTTTCTTCCCCCTCCTTTTGTCTCCTCCTGTGCTTCTTCACCAGGCAAAGACATCCTGAGGGAGACCATTAAGTTCATGTACACAGACTGGGCGGACAGGGACAACGGCGACATGCGGCGGAAGACTCTGTTGGCCCTGTTTACGGACCACCAGTGGGTGGCACCAGCTGTGGCCACTGCCAAACTCCATGCTGAGTTTCAGTCCCCAGTTTACTTTTACACGTTCTACCACCACTGCCAGACGGAGACGCGGCCCGAGTGGGCCGACGCCGCGGAGACGAGATAACTTACGTGTTCGGCGTACCGATGATCGGTGCCACGGACCTGTTCCCGTGCAACTTCTCCAAGAACGATGTGATGCTGAGCGCTGTGGTCATGACTTACTGGACTAACTTCGCAAAGACTGGGTAGGCCTCATGTCGTAGTGTAAACTGTACACGTTACTGTATGTTCTCTGACAGCCTTCTAGTCATCTTGAATACTTGAATCTGGGTTGCTAGTTTAATTCTCGTGTGGCTTTGAAGAATTGAACACTGGTTCACCAAAAGCATCCAGATCCCAGAGCAGCCAGTTGGTCTTAGATAGTTGAAAGGTTGCACAGAGAATGGGCCTCCTGTCTGTATTCAGTGTATTGATGCCACATGTTACTTATAATGGAGACTGAATATAACTTTGAACTGAAACGTTTAACCTTTATGCTCCACCAGGGACCCCAACCTGCCCGTCCCTCAGGACACCAAGTTCATTCATACCAAGCCCAACCGCTTCGAGGAGGTCATCTGGACCAAGTTCAACTCGAAGGACAAGCAGTACCTTATCATCGGTTTGAAACCTCGTGTCAGAGACAACTACAGAGCTAACAAAGTGGCCTTTTGGCTGGAATTAGTCCCTCATCTTCACAGCCTGCACGACGTGCTCTTTCCCACCACTACGCGCTCCCCTGCAGGCCGTGACCCCGGCACCACGAGGCCCAGGAACAACGTTCCTCGAACCACTCGTCATCCTTACCCTACCTTCCCGTCAGATCCCGAGCCCGAGGGCTCAGAGCGCCCGCCCCAGGACCTCTTTCCCGGAGACACCCACGACTACTCCACCGAACTGAGCGTGACAGTTGCAGTTGGAGCGTCGCTCCTCTTCCTCAACATCCTGGCCTTCGCCGCCCTTTACTACAAGCGTGACAAGCGGCACGAGATGCGCCGGCACCGGCTGTCCCCTCAGCGGGGCGGCCCCGCCAACGACCTGGCTCACAGCCAGGAGGAGGAGATCATGTCCCTGCAGATGAAGCACTCGGAGCACGACGCTCACCACGACATGGAGCCTCTAGACGTGGGCCTTCGTTCTGTCCTCTTATTCTCTTCTTTCTCCAAAAGCAACTACACCTGCTGCGTCATGTGCTGTAAAACTTGGCAGCTCCCTCCACTGGTGGCATGTGGAGGTGCAACTGAAGTGTACAGCAGCAGATGAGCAGTTTGGGGTGGGGGTGGGGTGGGTGACTCAGATCTTTCAAAGATACTGTTTTCAAAGACGGTCTGCTGTTTCCAGGCTCAAGACCTCCAACATTTGTCAAAGGGACGAATGCTCTCTCGCTCCTCGCTGTTTTCTCTTTTTTACGTTGGCGTCATCTCTTTTTCCATCTCCTGTGTGTTATGTGCACATTATGCTTCTCTTTTCTACATCCGTGTTTTATTACTGCTCTCTTCCTCTCATTTGACACGCCTCCCTCCTGCTCTTCTCTAAAAATTCCCGATCTGCTGAGCAGTTTGGAGGGGGGAGGCGTACACTAAACATATAACTATGAAAACACTGATATCTTTCATTCTACCAGCATTTTTAGGTGCCAAGTAAGTACTGCTGTGTTTCATTTGTCATCGAGGGAGAAGAAAAACGAAAGAAAAATAGAGTATCGCTATTTACCGTCAACTAACAGAGTTCTGTCATGTTCTCGTGACAAAGTGCCAAACTGGCCTCAGTCGTGATTTTCTTTCTTTCATCTTCTCTTTTTGTTGTTTTGTTTGAAGCATTTGTTTAATTGTTGTTTTTTATTGTGTGGAAATAATTTTTCTGAAAATATAGATATAGAGAAATGATATTATATATAGTTCTATATAAAATGTGTACAAAGGAGAAAGTATATAAAAGGGTTTTCTCAGTGGGGGATCTATGCATGAATTATTTTTAAAGACGCGGGGAAAAGGACACTGTACCTGTCGATGCACGTTTCCCAAAATCTAAACGAGTCATATCGCTCCATGTTTGCTACTTTTGGTTTTTGGTTTTCTCCCGCAGAGTAAGAGCATCGCAGGAGCTCCTGAAGTCAAACGACGCCTCCCAGCACTCATTTATTAAAACGGAGTCGATGCCAAAAGTCTTAAACGTTAGAATCAAAGCAACAGCTGTGAACTCAGTCATGGTGTCATGTGCAGCCTTCATCTTACTGTCACTACTTTTTCATTTTAGGGTACGTGAGGTAAAGCGTCCGTCGATGTAGCTTGACTGTACAAAATTATTTTTCTACGTTATTAACAAAACAGAGCAGAGACTGATGCTGCTCCTGTCTGACCCCCTTGTGTCTGGCACGTGTGTATTCTGACTGGCGTGTGTGTGTGTGTGTGTGTGTGTGTGTGTGTGTGTGTGTGTGTGTGTGTGTGTGTGTGTGTGTGTGAGTGGCAGTCGCTGTGTGAGTGTGATATCACATCTGCATCACTCAAGCGTAGGCGGGCCCGCGTCAGACAACAATAAACAAAAAGCAGAAAAAGGCCAACAGTAAAAACTCAGACTCCAGCATGAGCTCCTTCCTGCTGCTTAACCAATCACCTTCCTCCATATCATCACTGCTCCCTCCCTCCTCCACTCTCCATCCTACACCACCTTTGTTATTTAACACCGACCCCCCCAAACTGATAATCAGACAAATTCCCAAACACCTGACTTCACTGTGTCGACACCGTTCCTGACCATTTCTGACCTCAGGTCAGCTCTGCTATTATCCTCACATTAAGGGTTCGTTCACCTGCCTGCAGATGATCTGTGAGCTCGTCGGTTGTAAATTAAACTCTAAGCACACTGAGGGTAACCGGGAGGCGTTCAGGGCCTGCAGTGCAGAGCTGCAACATGACAAAAAGGGATGGGGGCTCAGATCTCCTGAACAGGGTAGAAACAACACGGTGGGTTTGTGCTGTTTGTGATTCCTGCTCCGTCACTCTGGTGGAGACGACTGCAGCTCAGCAGCGCTCCCTGCTGATCCTCTGATGAAGATGTCAACAGTATGTAAACTGAGCTGATGTGCTGCTGTTTGAGCCCACGTGGTAGCGTACGTCCAGTATGGGAGAACTTAGTCACCGGTGCTGTCTTTGCTTGTGCTCTAGCTTTAGCCTGTTTGATTGTTTGTTTTCTATTTTATTACTGCCTAAAAGGGGAGGTGGGGGAAACACATGCCTGACTTCTCCTGTCAGAGGTTTTGTAAGCTCACTGGAAGGGAAACGTGCACAATGTAAATCATAAAACAACTGACTGGGGCTGTGCTGCAGGTGGATCAGTGCTGTGGACAGTAGCTGTGGAAAAGAGACTGGACAAAGACTCTCAGCCTTAAATACAGGACAGAGGATGATCCGATCATCTTTCAGCTAACAGTGTCGAGCAGAAGGACGGCCGGCTGATGCGTCCGTACGAACCCTTTTGTACTCACTCCTGTGTATAAGGAGGCGGCGAGGGGTTGTGTAGTTAACCTCAGCACCACACAGCTACAGCAGAGGACAGAACACAAACGAGTCCTTTCATTCGGCTCTGTTCTTTCTCCTTGTCTGTTTTATAAGCTAACACTAGAGGGCGCCATTGTGGCACATTCAGCGCTCACTCTGAGGTCACTGGACAGAGAAGAAAATACCAAACTGGGAGACGGATGGAGACGAAACATCTGGAAGATCAGAACTGTACATTTTTAAGTGTAAGAAAAAAAACCAACAAAATATTTGTAAATATTAAGTTTCTTGTTTATTTTATGTTTTGTTTTTTTTGGTTTTTTTTGGAGTGAATGAATGATATGCTTATTTTGTGATGACGAAAGACAACAGGTGCAGTTTGTAATGAGAAGAAAAAAATGGCCGTTAGCTTGAGGTTTCAAATGAGTTCATCCTTACCACCGATCAGTTTTGTCTTTGTCTTTTCAACATTTATTTTATTTTTGTCATAACGTTGATCGTTATCATGTGACCATCCTGTAGCAGGAAGGTCGCTGTAGCAGAAGTCATCTCCACTGAAGCCCCCTCACAGCAGAGGGCCAGTCATGCTGTTTATTAGGATTTGCTAGTTTTCAGTGAGAAAAAAACATTTTCATCAAGTTTTAAATCCTTTCGTTGCTCTTTTCTCTGCGATTGTCATAAAATCGTCGTCCTCTTTTCAAGCCTTAGCTCGCTTTTATTTTGAAATATGAGTCTTGTGATCAGAGATGAATCTGTGCTGCATGATGTGCGTAACATCAGAGCGATAAAAGCCAGCTTTGCCTTTCAGTGATTCGCAGTAAGGACATAAATGACCTAAACTGAGACTGAAAAAAGTGCAGTCAGTTAAATGTTAGCTCACCTAACATGTAGCAGTGTTTACATGTAGCCACGTTTGACAGACTCCAGGGCTTTGATACCATAAGATGCCTCATATCCTCACAGACTCATGAGATCACACAGGTGGTCTGACCTGCTCGTGTCACACTGTGCTGTCTGTCTGTCTGTTGTTTTTCTCCTGCAGTGATGTTATGTAGCAGAAAAACAGTTGGATGCTCAAAAAGTGCAGAGCGATGGATGACGTGTGGAGAACATCACAGTCTGTGTGTGTTCAACAGCTGTTAGAGCCACACTTTGTCCTTTCTGTGGTATAACTGCTGGATTTATTTTATTCCAACACTCAAAAACTGTCAGCAAAGCAAGACTTCATGATTGGATGATCCTGTGTCACGTCCACAGTGTCAAACGTGCACAGAGACAGTGACACCCACAGAGAAACCCTCAGCTTGGTGTCCATTGCAAATCTGCACCTGTTGTCTTGTTTCTACTTTCTTTGTTGAACTCAGAAACTCGAGACTTGAGATAAAGAAAAATGTTAAATAATGGAATAAAAAAAAGATGATTATTAAAAAAAGTAAAGTAAAATTATATAAATAAATGAGGTGATGATATTTCTGTTTACTTTAGAAGTTATTATACACTGTATGCTGTGATTCTGATCTGGGAAACATTAAAGACATTCATAGCCAGACTGCTGACTTTGTGTTTTTATTCAGTCGCCTAACAGAAGTGCAGTAAGAAACGATTTAGCCCATCCTGATTTCTTAGCTATTTGCATATTTGCCACACTTACGTGTTTCAGATCGTGAAGCAAATTTTTATGATAGATAAAGATGACCAGAGTCAGTGTAATATAAAGCTTTTACATGTATTGCTGGGAGGTCGGCATTTCATTTTCTAATGTTGATGTTGTTGTAATCCACAGTGAAAAATGTCATAAAAACAGATAACAAACAAACAAAGTTTTTTGCAGCTATTTTTTTAAATGCAGCCAAGGCATTTTTAAATAAACATTTCAAACTATTTACAGAACAATCAGCTGTTCTGCATCAAATCTGATGCCACACAAATTATTTGTGCCACTCCAAAAAAAAATTTCTGTTCACTATGAGATAAAGGAGAACAACAGCCTGATACCTGCAGGCCTGACAACAGGAGATGCATAGCTGGACTGGCCATCGGGCATACCGGGCATTTGCCCGGTGGGCCGCTGGCGATTTTTTGTTTTTATGGGCCGATGGATTTTTTTTTTTTTTAGGAAGGGTATATATAATGAAAGGTGTTGGATTGGCCAATTGGTCATGATCGACTCTGGGCCGGACCAATTACAGCCGAGGAGGCCGGATGCACCCTCCCCCTTGTTTAGCAATCAGGTGATTTTCGCGCATTGCATGCCGGGAACTCGTGGCAAAACAATCCAAGTACCGCATCAAATGCAAGCATTTGCAGCACCGCAAAACGTTCATTCTCCGGTTCCAATACCTTCTTGTTTTTTCTTTGCCGCACAAAAAAGGAATGTACAAAACAAAAGGAGAACAATGCCGGTCCATACAAAGACAGACTCGACGAAAAGACAAAGAAAAGATACGAGGAAAAAATCAAAGGAGTGAAAGGGTTAGACCCTTACGAGCACACAGAGTGGACAAAAGACGTCAGCGTGCTGCCCAACTTTCACCACGCTCAGATTTATAATTATACGCTTCTTGGAGTGAGTGCATACACTCATGAAGTTTAGTAACTTCAGGTCACTGCAACAAGCCCAGGTACAGTTTACCGACGGATGGGTGCAGGACCTTGAAATGCACCGTGTAGAACGAAAGACCATCGTACGAACAAAGGTAAGTTTACCAGTCTCACAAATCGTCGTCATAAATACACATTCGTTAACAGTTTATTAATATAACCTTTGAGCTCAACAGTAATTAATTAGTAGTGGAAATAATTTCTGGTACCATTACAGAAATGCAGCAGTGACAATAATATTGTATGTTGTAATCGCACTGGGCAATTAGTGATACAAAACAACTGTTTTACCCTGTGAATAAAAGTATATGTTTTTGTCAATGTACCATAATAACAGAAGCGAAACACAATATTGTGTCAGGACAATTCACTATTTATGCACAATAAATAAAGGAGCATAGCGCGACAATTTCTGTTCAGCGCCAGACTTGCTTGTAACCTATATCACCAATTATGTTAAGAAAAATGACGCATTAACTACAACAGCAGACTGACCTTTGTGGGAATGCTTGGAGCAGACTAACATGTGAGCTGGAGTGTTCTGCGACGTTATATTTGGTATATCCAGATCATCCGTCGGCTCTTACTTCATAAACATGGCTTAAAAAATTTCTCTTCAACGACGTAATCCGATAAAAAAAAAAAAAACGATCCCTTTACCCGTCGGCTTCCCATGGCTGTCATGCGACCGGCTATTGCAGTTAATAATACAACAGCTTCTTGCCATTTTTTGTGTTTCTTTTTATCGCTGTGTAACTGAGTTCAATTGAAAGCCTGCGTGCGCTAGTACCTCTTGCCACAAGTTCCCAGAATCCTTTGCGGTTTTACCCCTGAATGACGTCACATTTATCCTGGTGGGCCGGTCTCTAGTCAAAATGCCTGGGCCGATTTTTTGTCCCAGTCCAGCCTTGGCTCCAGACCGCAAAAAATGCGCGTGCTCTTTGTGAGCTCGTTCCCGGCTCGTAACCAGCGCGTTCTGCCGTCAAGGGCGATCATTGGTTAAATGTGATCATGTGACTGATGCAAGCCAGATTTTATTTAGCAAAACTGTGATTAATAGTTAAATATTATTGTTGAGGGGCACAGACAGGACTCCGCACGCACACACACATAAAAATAATAATAATAATAATTTTTTTTTTTAAAAGTTGCCTCAACAAAGGGGCACTTTGGGTACCCATCAGGAAAGGGGCGGGTGCTCAAGCCCCTCTAAGCTTAAGTTTACTGAAATGTTTGAAATGCTGTTACATGTGACTTACAAAGTTATTCTGTTTATGTTCCTCTTCTGTAGATGCAGTGAGATGCTGAAGTTGACTGCAGTTTTGTTTACATCTTTATTAATGACAGGTATCTGCAGGCTGGTACTTTTGGAAGGAACCTGAGGATCCACATGAAAGACGAACAGTTCAGATAATATCTTGTGTTCAGATTCAATTACTCATTCAGTGATGCATATCATTTATGATAGACCTGGGTCTCAGAATGTGAGCAGAGAATATAATGTCATGTAATGCAATGTAAAAATAAAAATAATTCTGAAACAGTTAATAAGCTACCTTTGTTTATCCCCTTAATGCTGAAAGTCTGAAATTTGACTGTTTAAAATCTACTTTGTTGATTTCATTGTGTATGCATCCATCAGAGTGTGTGCATGAATATTAGAAAGCACTTAAGGCATATAATAAAATGTTTTGTGTATGAGTGAATGTTGTCAAGTGATCAGAGAGAACCCATAATTTATATCTGCTAATGACAAGCAGTCAACTTACACTGAGTTTGTTTCTCTCTGATAGCTTCGTTACTTGTCAGGTATCAAACTGCTGATGTTTCATCTACTCTTTGGATGCTCAGCAGTTTAAAATGTATCATGAAATATAAACATACCCCCCCCCCCCCCCCCCCGCGTGGCCAGGAACTCTTTTATTTAATTTTGCACAAATGTGATACAGAAATGATTAGTTGGTAGAAATATGTGCTTTATTTACAAGTGAAGTGATTGCTCTGCATATTTGTGTGCAGGCTGTTTTTTGTGTGGTAAAAATCTGCTGCTAAGGACTGAGCAGTGCCTTCTAAGAACTGGACACTCTCAATCCGAAGGCCACCTGTTTTCTTGGAGGGTGGTAGGATACAACAATTTCCAATGTTGTTTGGATGCTCTGCGGTTGAAAATCTATCATAAAAACATGCTGATCTTTCTTTATAATCAAAGGGAACCCACAACTTAAATCTGCTAATAACATTCATTTAGCTTACATTCCCACCGCTCAAACTCTTCACACATATTTTTCAAAAAGTTGTTCTATATTCCAGCCTAGTAATTTTGACATTTGCGTTGGGCCAAAGACAGAATAACTTTGGCATCCAGGAAATACCAACTGTTAAGTAAACAAAGAAACAAATTATTTTCCCTCTTCTTACACTAAAGTGGCTAAGAAAATAAATAGTTGGATAGACACCATTTTCCTGTATGTAACCCATGGTCATTTGTATTGACAATGGTATTTTATTTTCATTTCATTTTAAGTGTTACATTTTTGCCGAGTACTGAGTTTTCCGATGTAACATGATTGCTCCTGTGCAGTTCTAGAAACACTGCAACACTAAAGTAGGCAAGAAAATGAAATGAGCAGATGGATAGACACCGTTTTTCTGTATCACAGCAAAGAATAACAGAAACAAATTCGTCCCTGCTTCTTTGTCACGTTTTGCTCTGATTTCCTTGATCCTCTCTCTGCATCTTAAGTGGAATTTGTGGTTTAGCAGGTATGGTTACTCTGCCTGCAGAGAGCTCTGTTGTCGGATGGAGGCAGTGTACACGGTATGTGGTAGAACCAGTCTGTGTGCCTCTCCTTCTTGTGCAATTGTTTTCCATCAGCCAGCCATGGAGCAGAGCAAAGTTAAAACATAAGAAAGGCTGAAGTGAAAACAAGTATTTAAAAACAATTTAAAGAAAATCTCCACACAGTGTGCTTTTAATGATCTTAGAAGTTGTTGTTTTTTTCACATTTGTCCCACTCTGGGTAAACACAACTGTCCCTCTCTTGACTATTCTGGCACACTTGTTAACTATTTAGCATTTTTGGAGAACTGGACAACGCCTCCCCCCACCGCGTAAATGGTAAATGGCCTGCATTTGTATAGCGCTTGTCTAGTCCCTAAGGACCCCAAAGCGCTTCACACTACATTCAGTCATTCACCCATGCACACACACATTCACACACTGGTGATGGCAGCTACATTGTAGCCACAGCTGCCCTGGGGCGCACTGACAGAGGCGAGGCTGCCGGACACTGGCGCCACCGGGCCCTCTGACCACCACCAGTAGGCAAACATGGGGTTAGTATCTTGCCCAAGGATATTTGGCATGCAGCTAGGAGGCAGCCTGGGATCGAACCACCGACCTTCTGATTTGTGGCTGACCTGCTCTGCCACCTGAGCTACAGCCACCCATAGCTACAGCGTACAGGAACTCTTTTATTTAATTTTGCACAAATGGGATACAGAAATGATTAGTTGGTAGAAATATGTGCTTTATTTACAAGTGAAGTGATTGTTCTGCATATTTGTGTGCAGGCTGGTTTTTGTGTGGTATAAATCTGCTGCTAAGGACTGAGCAGTGCCTTCTAAGAACTGGACACTCTCAATCCGAAGGCCACCTGTTTTCTTGGAGGGTGGTAGGATACAACAATTTCCAATGTTGTTTAAATCTAAAATCTACTAATAACATTCATTTAGCTTACATTCCCACCCCTCAAACTCTTCATAAATTTTTATTTATTTATTTTTTAAATACTCCTTTGATTTTATTTCTTTTTCGGAAAGAAAACCTTTTCATTCAACACGTGAATATTTCAGCACATCATAAAATAGCAGTTAAAGTAAAAGTTTACTGTCTACTGTCTTTTTCTTTCCTTTTTTTTTTTAAATTCAAATCAGGCAACAAAGTATGTATCTCATTTACAGTGACATTGTTTCCCCCCCCCTCTTTTTCCCCTTCCCTTCCTTCCTCTCCCTGTCCTTTTTACATAAAATATAATTACCATTATATAAACAATCATATATCTATGTCTATACATACACATTCATATACCTAAATAAGTATATACAGAGGAGGGGGAGAGGAAAAAAAAACCCCAAAACAAACACACCCCCCCCCAAAAAAAAAAAAAACAAAAACAAAAAAAACCAAAAACAAAACACCTGCCCAGACCAATGTATATAATCTTGGAGCAGATATGGGAAGAGGCCATACCTCCCAGTTTTACTTATTAAAGTAATCTATAAAGGGTTGCCAAATTAGGTAGAAATATTTAACATTATCTCTCAATGAAAATTTAATTTTCTCCAACTGTAAATGATACATTGTGTCTCTTAACAAAGCAGAATGAGTTGGGGGGGCTTTATTTTTCCAATTTAGAAGTATAAGGCGTCTTGCAAGCAATGTTATAAAACTCAGAGCACGAATTTGTTTATTATTTAAGTATTTAACTGTAGCTACACCAAATAGTGCCATTACTGGGTCTGGGGGGAGCTGTTTTTTAAAAATATCAGAAAAAGTTTTAAATATTTTAGACCAGTAGGTAGCGATATTAGGACATGTCCAAAACACATGTGACAATGAGGCAGAATTCTGGCCACATCAATCACATCTTGAGTCAGCCCCTTGAAACCTTCAATTTAGACAGATGGAGCCTATGCAGGACCTTAAATTGTAGTAGTTCGTGCCTGCAGCAGACAGAAGTGGAGTGAACCAGTTCTTGTGCCTTAGTCCACTGATCTTCAGTGATGTTAGTAGCCAGTTCTTCACTCCAAGCATTTCTCAAGTGGTCCAATGTAGTTGTACTGTCTATTTGCAACAGTTGGTTGTAGATCCTAGAAATAGCTCCTTTCTTTAGCGGGTTCATTAGGAACAGATCATCTGAAACTAGCTTTTGTGGTTCATTAGGAAAGGATGGAAACGTTTCTTTAATAAAATGACGTATTTGTAAATACTTGAAAAAATCTCTGTTTTCTATGGAAAATTTTTGCTGAAGTTGTTGAAACGAAGGAAAAAGATTATCAATAAACAGATCCTTGATTGTGTGTATCCCTTTGGAAGTCCATAGCTGGAATGTTGATCCTGAGAGCAATGTGTATGCTTGATTATGAATTAATGGTGTAAAGATTGAACATTGACGCCAATGAAAATGCTTTCTAATTTGAGACCAAATTTTTAGTGAGTCAGACACTACCAGATTTTTACATTTATGCTTACCCAGATCTGAGTTTGAATGAACCAAAGATTTAAGAGTATTAGAGAAAAAAGTCATACTTTCCATCCGTCCCCAATCAGGCCTATGTTCCCCGTGTCATGTTTCGGCTGTGTACAGGCAAGAGAAGGACCCAAACGCAAAACTCACCACGCAGGAATAAATCTCAAAAAGCTGCTTTATTGCAGAATGGCACAAAAATATAACAAAACTAAACTGGGGCCTGGATAAACGGAAACACAGCCATGAGGGAGACTACGACACTGACAAAGAGAAACACAGAGCTTAAATACACAGAGGGATAACGAGGGAATTAGACACAGAAGGGGAGCACAGCTGGGAGTAATCAGGCTGGACGAGACAAGGGAAGCAAAACTAGAAACACTCACATGAGACATGGACCTACAAAGTAAAACAGGAAACACACTGACTGGATTCTAAACATGCAACTTAACAGCAACAGGGCAGACAGGACATAGGAACCTGAAACATGGTACAAAACATCACAGTGGACATAACATGAAACACAGGGAAGCCATATGACAAAGCCAAAGAACTAAACCTATGATAACCATAACTGAAATCTAGGGAAACAGGAAACAGTACAACAAAGGACTCAAAACATAATCCATAATATAAAAACACGAGATCTCTTCAAAATAAAACGGGAAACATGAGAGACACACACATGACAACATAAGACAACAGACATGAAACACACGAAGGGCAGGGGAGACTTCACAGGGGTAGAAAACACAAGAGGGAACTAATAAGCAAAAGAACATAGGAGACATAATGAGTCTAAACATACTATAAACATCAAAATGAACTAAAACTCAAAACACTGGGCCATAAGACCCAGGACCGTGACACCCCGCCCCAGAATGACATACAATGTATATTACAGGCCCAATAATAAAACTGAAAACAAGGCAACCCCATTCCTCCTGTAATCTTGGATCTTTGGAGAAATATCTTTTTTATTCTGGGTGTCTTCTTGTTCCAGATAAACTGAGAAATTAACTGGTCTATTTTCTTAAAAAAAGTTTTTGTGATCAATATTGGGATACATTGAAACAAAAATACAAATTTGGGTAAAGTGCTCATCCTAATGATATTTATTCGGACAGCAAGCGAAATGGGCAGTTTAGACAGTCTTTCCAAGTTCTGTTCAGTTTGATGGTATAAATTAATAAAATTATGTTTGAAAAGGCCAGAGAATTCACAGGTTACAGTTATTCCAAGATATTTGAAGGTATTTGAGATTGTAAAAGGAAACGAGATCAATGTAGCGCTATCTAATTTTTCTAAAGAACTAATAGGAAACAATATGGTTTTTGTTAAGTTGATTTTGTATCCAGAAATTTTCCCAAATTCAGTTAGAACTGTCATAATTTTTGGCAATGATTTAGTAGGGTCAGTGATATATAGCAACAAATCATCTGCATAGAGAGACACCTTATGTTCTACACCAAATCTCCTTATTCCTTTGTAATCTTTTGTAGAGCGTAATTGAATGGCGAGAGGTTCTATGACAAGTGCAAATAGCAATGGGGACAAAGGGCACCCTTGTCTTGTAGAGCGGTGGAGGAGGAAAGGACTAGAAGTTATATTATTTGTGTTAACCGAGGCCTTAGGTTTTGTGTAAAGCAGCTTAACAAAGGAGATATAATTAGGGCCTATGCCATACTTTGACAGGGTCGAGAAGAGGAAATCCCACTCAACCCTGTCAAAGGCCTTCTCTGCATCTAATGAGAGTAGTATTTCAGATTGATCAGAAGTATTATGTGTATATATAATATTGATTACCCTTCTAATATTAAAAGATAACTGTCTATTTTTTACAAATCCCATTTGGTCCTCCGACACAACTGTTGGGAGAACTATCTCTAATCGCATAGCCAGAATTTTTGCCAATATTTTATTATCTACGTTCAATAGACTTATTGGTCTGTACGAACCAGGTTGCAAAGGATCCTTACCAGGCTTGTGGATTAGAGAGATAGTGCTATCATACATGGTTGAAGGTAAGCATCCTTTAGTTAGAGCTTCGTTATATACCTCCAAAAGAACGGGTGAAATTTGTTTGCTAAAGGTCTTATAGAATTCAGCACTATACCCATCTGGACCGGGGCTTTTTGAGCACTGCATACTTTGAATAGCCTGATTTATCTCCCTTAATGTTATTGGTTGTTCTAACAATAGTTTGAGTTCTATATTCTATATATGTTTGATTGAAACTTAAAGTGTGGGGTGACGTGAGAGCAAGTATATAAATAACTAGGCTTCCGTTTGTGCTTCAGACCTTGGGTTGTGTGTTGTGTGCTGAGGTCTCCATATCTGGATATGTAAAATAAAGATAATTTTTAAAGTAAAAAGACCACTTTTGAACAGTGTCTTTTTGGCCGTAAAGAATACAAAAGAACCGGAACTTAATAAAAGCTATACAAATACAGGCCATTTACCATCCAGGTGATTGATATATATATGTATATTTTGCCCCCAACACTTTTTTTGTGTGCCCTTTATCACCGTTCCTCTTCCCTGCTGTTTTTCTCTTCCTTTCCTTTCCAGAGTCATGTCTATCCTGTATGTAACAACTGAAAATAAAATAAACAATAAAAACAAAGGTTAATCAAATGGACCAATACGGCAAGGCCGTATTGGCCGTATTGGTACTCTTCCAGAGTTGAGTCATCGTTTGGGTCTCTTCTCGTCTTTGTTGGCGAGGAATACGTCATCGGCAAAGAGGAGAGAGCATGGATGAGGTAACTGGAGGTCAGCCGTGATGGTATCCATACATAGAATGAAGTGGAGGGGGGTGGGTGCTTCTGTGAAATCCTGAAATCCCGACTAGTCGAGATAGCAGATTGAACTAGAGAAGTGATAGCGCAACTTTAGCAACAATGGAGTGGACCCCGATGGAAATCAATCCGGAGATGCTGAACAAGATGATGGGAAAGCTGGGCGTTGGTGAAAGCTGGCGCTTTGTCGACGTGCTGGGGCTGGAGGGTGAGCAGCTCTCCTCCGTGCCGAAGCCGTGCTGTGCCTTGATGCTGCTCTTCCCCTTAACGCAACAGCATGAGTCTTTCAGATCTCAGCAAGCTGATAAGGTTTCAGGAGGTTCTGAGGCTTATTTCTTGAAGCAGACAGCAGTCAATTCCTGTGGCACCATTGCCCTGCTGCATGCTGTGGCCAACAACAAAGACAAAATGACTTTTGATGGTGCCTCTGCCTTGAAGAAATTTCTGGATGAGACGGCAAATATGTCTCCTGACGACCGTGCCAAACATCTGGAGAAAAACAAAACAAACTTTGATGCTCACAATGAGATTGCTGCACAGGGCCAGTGTCGGCCAGAAGCCGATAAAGTCAACTTTCACTTTATTGCCTTCGTCAATGTAAATGGACAGCTGTATGAATTTGATGGGAAAATAAATGGACCAGTGAACCACGGTCCTACCAAAGAAGAGTCCTTTGTAATGGATGCAGCCAAAGTGTGCCGTGGATTTATGGAGAGGGAGAAAGGTGAAGTGCGCTTCTCTGCAGTGGCTCTCTGTCAGAATTAAGATGGAGCGTTCACATGACAAACAATCAACAGGCAACCTGTGTGCGCATACATCTGCAGACACTATGCACTAAAGCACATTGTTTCCACATTTCTCTTATTTCATGAACAAAGTCTTGTTTAGCATTAACACATGTACACAAACACAATCAGAGCCCTTTGTTCTGCAGACACTAACAGTACAAGCCTTTCCATTCAGTTTAATGTGGTTTAGCTGTGAATCTGTACAGCATGTGGTTATTACCACTGCTTGTGTGCACATGTCTGCAAGTTTTTTCCACTGCATCTGTGTCAAACTCAGAAGACTGATGTTAAAATACCTTTTGTGCCAACAAGTGTGACAGATGAGACAAAAGATGTTGAGAGAAGTTTTGTTTCTGAAGCCCTTTAGTTTCTGTGTGGTTGAGTTCTTAATCTGATGTTCTGCTGAATGGCCCAAATGTATCTGTAGGAATAATCAACCATTGTTTAGAGCAAGGAAGAAACCTACTAACTGTTTTGAAACGTCTCTGGAAAACTGAGGTTCTTTCTGATAAGCTTATGTTTAGTGTGATCGGAAATCAGTTCAGTTCATTGCAGTGTTCAAAAAATGAACAGGCACCTTATTTAAAAACCTAAGGATCCACAAATGATCAAACGCATATACCCTTACTGTGCCAGTTTAACAGATAATACAACTTCCAAAGTAAAGTAGGGAACATCTGAAGTGCTACTGTATGTTGGTTGTTGTGCAGTGCTGGGTGTCTGGCTGTGTTTGAATTGTTTACCTTTCTGCACTTTCAAATCCTATGTTGCTGTCGTTATACTGTTAATACAGCTGTGGGAATATAATAAAGCAACTGTTGTCTCCTTAAAAAAAAAAAAAAAAAAAGAAATCCTGAAATCCACTTTGAACCCCAAAGTGAAACTAAAACAGCCAAGTGCACAAGGAGATGAGAATTAACTGGCAGTCTTTCCAGTTTCATCACAGCTACAATGAAGCCTTAAGTTCAGCTGAAGTATTTTGACAGCAATCAACCAGAACGGTATGTGAAGAATGCAAGTTTGATCCAGTAGGTGTTTTCCAAAGCAGCAAAATATGAGGAAATGTAATGAAAATAGTAAATTCACATGACCTCTGCACAGACAAACTCTTCCTGTGTTGTGAATGGCATGACTACCCTGGGAAAACTGTGACTGTCAGTGTTTGTATTGTCTTGACTCAGAGGGTATATATTGGGGATTATCGTTTTTTTTGTCCTGGTTTATAGCTTTTACTCATTGGTTAAAATGTGACAATTGTTGCCACATAAGTTACTTAACATTATGATAAATGGATTAATCTCCTGAAATGTTTTTAAGGGTTTGTTCAAGCCCCGGCTCTGACAGTCTTGTTTGTTGTGTCCTTGGACAAGACACTTCACCTGTTGCCTACTGGTGGTGGTCAGAGCGCCTGGTCACGCCAGTGTCCGGCAGCCTCGCCTCTGTCAGTGCGCCCCAGGGCAGCTTTGGCTACAATGTAGCTTGCCATCACCAGTGTGTGAATGGGTGAATGACTGAATGTAGTGTGAAGCGCTTTGGGGTCCATAGGGACTAAGTAAAGCTATACAAATACAGGCCATTTACCATCCAGGTGATCTTCCCCGCTGTTTTTCTCTTCCTTTCCTTTCCCCAGTGATATCTATCCCGTATGTAACAACTGAAAATAAAATAAACAATAAAAACAAAGGTCAATCAAATGGACCAATACGGCAAGGCCGGGATGGTTCACTTGGTATAGTAAATCCATTGGGCATCTTTCTTGGCCTTCAGACAATAATTCTGATGGCAAAAGAACCAAAAAGGACAGGTGGGAAACCCCCCCCCCCAAAAAACAAAAAACCTGTTCATGTTGAGTCTGAGTCTGCAGAGGGTCCCAGTGCTGTGGGAGACATCATGCCTCGCCCGTACCAAAGAAGCCACATCCCAATGGATTACAGACCTGTGGCACTGACCTGTGTAAGAATAGATTATTGTAGTATTAGGGATTTAGTTGTATTAACAATAGTAAAGCATTATCAACCCAATTGCCCTTGGGATGAATAAAGTATTATCAATCGCTCGCTCGCTCACTCACTCACTCACTCACTCACTCACTCACTCACTCAATTATATTCGTTACTAATTAAAGTAGGCCATAGGCCAAGCTGCTAAACACTCACACATAGAGCACACACACAGAATTGGGAGAATAAGTCAGAGGTGTAGGTGAGAAGCAGAGGTGACAGAAAGCAGAACACAGTGTGCGAAGAAATGGGGAGCAAGGACACGAGATAGGGAGACAGCAGATAGAAAGGCACTAGCAGGCTCCTAGTTTGGAGAGACAAAGGTTGTTGACTTCTGTGTCAATGTGTGCTGTTGGGACCGCCCCAGCAGATTTTGATGATTGATGCTGAACTGTGAAAATCCCCATGTACATGTAATAAAATTAGTTGATTGTTTATTCTGAGAAAAAAAAAACAGGAATTAAATATTACACTGTTTTATGATGCATTATATTGCTGATTTATAAGAAATGCTGTTTGCAGAGAATCATGGCCTTATTTGTCTGATTAGAAAGAACAAAATATACTGCACAGGAAGCCAAGGTCATAACTTAGGCTCACCGAGAGAGAGAAAGAATGTGAATGCTTAGTTTGGAGGGGAGCTGGAGCTATAAGAATGTGAGAAATGGTCAGGCACTTTGAGATTTGCCGGACAACGTCCGGTGCATATCTCCCGTCCGGGTGTTTTGTAATGCTCAAAGTGTTGTATGGAATAAAGAGAATTGTATTGATTAAAGAGATTGTTGATTGAGCATTAAAACACTGAGTGATGTTCTTCCTTCAGCCCAAAGATCAAAGAATAGGGATATTTAACATCTCCCACATCATGAAGACCCTCGAAAGACTCATCCTGGACCAGCCCCGACCCATAGTCAGACCACATCAGGATCCCCTTTAGTTTGCTTACCAGTCCCGTGTCAGAGCTGAGGACGCCATCATCTACCTGCTCAATCGTGTGTACACCCATTTGGACCAGCCGGTGAGCAATCAGAGGGTCATGTTTTTTGACTTTTCCAGTTCTTTCAACACCATCAGGCTGACCTTCCTGGGTTAGAAGCTAACAGCAATCCAGGTGGATGCTTCTCTGGTGTCCTGGAATGTTGATTACCTGACGGGAAGACCACAATATGGACGTCTCCCACGCAGTGTGTGTCTGACAAGGTGATCAGCAACACAGGGACACCACAAGGGACTGTCCTCTCCTGCTTCCTCTTCACCCTCTACACCACAGACTTCAGCAACTGCACAGAGACCTGCCATCTTCAGAGGTTTCCTGATGACTCTGCGGTGGTTGGATGCATCAGCAGGGGTGATGAATCAGAGTACCGGGATGAGTTTGACTCCTTTGCCATGTGGTTCAAGCAGAATTATCTAGAGCTCAATGTGGCAAAGACTAAGGAATTGATTGTGGATTTTAGAAAGACCAGGAAACCCTTGACTCCTGTTTCAAATCAGGTTAATGTGGACATTGTGGATGACTATAAATACCTTGGAGTACGCATAAAATATAAACTGGACTGGGTCAGAAACACCACAGCATTTTACAGGTAGGGCCAGAGTCGCCTCTATCTTCTGAGGCACCTGAAGTCCTTCAACATCTGTTGGACAATGCTCAAGATTTTCTATGAGTCTGTTGTGGCCATTGCAATCCTCTATGCTGATGCATGCTGGGGCAGCAGGCTGAGGGTTGCTGATGCCAACAGACTAAATAAACTGATCAGCAAGGCCAATAATGTTGTTGGGATGGAGCTGGACTCTCTTAATGTGGTGTCAGAGAGGCAAATGTTGTCCAAGACAAAGACAATGCTGGATGATACCTCCCACCCACTCCATGACATGCTGGCTTGTCACAGGAGCATGCTCAGTGAGAGACAGAGATTATCAAAAAACACCACTGAACGATAGAGGAAATCATTCCGCCTCTTGCTATCTCCCTGTGAAACTCATCCATATAATACACTGTAATTACTGCAATCGTTAAAGTATATGAATACACTCTTTCTTACTCGGTAATGTTGCTGTCAATCCTTGATATTTATTATTGAGTGATCTGTATATATTGTGCTAGTCCTTATATCTTAACATATTGTATTGCTAAAAGTCTAGTCTGTTTTTGTTTTTCTTAATGTTACTGTACTGGAGCAACCATAACCCACATAATTTCCGTAGCGATTAAGAAAGTATTCTGATTATGATTCTGAGAACAACAGTAGAAACACACACAGTTTTGGCACACCTGGAATTAAATGTATATCACTCAAATCTACACACTTCACAAATGTTAGATTCACTTTTACAGTCGCAAAAGGCTGCTTTGGTTTTTGTATTTTTTCCATAGTGTAAATTATTTGTCACTATAGTTCCTGTAGTGATGTGTAAACATGGTGGTCATCATTGTCCTCATCAGTGGACTGAAGCGTGTTGAGGTGCTTGAGAGGTGATGACTGTTCATAGAGCTGGATGGGATCGCCTTTCCCAGAAAATGGACAGCTGAGTGGTGGGTGCCTCTCTCTTCATCCTGGCGTTATTCCCGCTGGTGCAGGGTCCGCTCTTCGGCAAAGGTTTCTCCATTTGGTTCTGTCCAAGGCATCCTCAGGTGATGCTTTGACCTTCTTAATGTCCTCCTTACTTTTGTCCATCCACCGTTTCTTTGGTCTGCTTCGAGGCAGGCATCCTTCTGGGTTGATCATCATAGCCGTTTCTGCTACAAGGTTCTCATCGCTTCGAACGACGTGTCCATACCACCTCAGGCGGGACTCGAGCCTCTTTTCCTTAATTGGGGCTACGCCTAGTCACTTCCATATGTCTTTGTTCAAAACACGGTCCCGTCTTGTATTTCCCAGGCTCCATCGGACCATGCACATCTCCATGGTGTTTAGGGCCTGTTCATGTGTGGTCAATGCGGGCCAACGTGCGGAGCCATACAGGGCTACTGGGCAGACCACCGTTTTGTAGGTTTTTCCCTTGAGTGGATCTGCCATTCTTCTGTCGCAAAGGACACCAGTGACCTGTCAGCATTTTAACCAGGCTGCATTTATTCGTGCTCAGACATCAGAGGTGATATTTCCATTGTAGCTGATGACTGAGCCCAAGTAGCGGAACTCTTCTGTCTTTTTCAACTCTTTGTTGTCAATTATGATGGTGCCATCAGTTTGGGGGCCTCCTTCCAGGTATTTGGTCTTTTTCGTATTGAGCCGCATACCATATTCATATACCATATTCGAGCCGGGTCTTCCAGAGTTGAGTCGTCCTTTGGGTCTCTTCTCGTCTTTGCTGGCGAGGAATATGTCATCGGCAAAGAGGAGAGAGCATGGATGCGGTAACTGGAGGTCAGCCGTGATGGTATCCATACATAGAATGAAGTGGAGGGGGGTGGGTGCCTCTGTGAAATCCTGAAATCCACTTTGAACCCCAAAGTGAAACTAAAACAGCCAAGTGCACAAGGAGATGAGAATTAACTGGCAGTCTTTCCAGTTTCATCACAGCTACAATGAAGCCTTAAGTTCAGCTGAAGTATTTTGACAGCAATCAACCAGAACGGTATGTGAAGAATGCAAGTTTGATCCAGTAGGTGTTTTCCAAAGCAGCAAAATATGAGGAAATGTAATGAAAATAGTAAATTCACATGACCTCTGCACAGACAAACTCTTCCTGTGTTGTGAATGGCATGACTACCCTGGGAAAACTGTGACTGTCAGTGTTTGTATTGTCTTGACTCAGAGGGTATATATTGGGGATTATCGTTTTTTTGTCCTGGTTTATAGCTTTTAATCATTGGTTAAAATGTGACAATTGTTGCCACATAAGTTACTTAACATTATGATAAATGGATAAATATCCTGAAATGTTTTTAAGGGTTGGCTTTAGACTGCAAGCTGCACTTTGAAAATCCTGATGATGGGATTGGTCAAAAACAAAATCACATCTGTGTAATAAAAATGGAGGTGTGTTGACCTGACCATGAAAGGTTTCTATGCAAGACATGTGTAAAAAATGGGCGTAGTCAATAAGATATTGTCAGTGTTTTCAGACTCTGCTTTTTGAAGTATCATGGTAAAAAATTAGCTAGCCACAAGATTGTTTTTGTGAGCTTGGCCCTGGTTTTCCTGAGAGGTAATGGCTTCCAGGGCAGCCAATGATTTTTTGGGTGATGGTAATTACCCTTTGTGCAGCCTTCCTGTTCTCAATTATGGCATCTGCGTACCAAACACCAGGCAGGAGGAGAGCACGCTCTCCACTGAAGAGCGGTAGAAGGCCAGCAGCAGCAGCTCCTGGTCCACTTGACTGTGCTGGGCCTTCTTCACCAAGGCCATTGTGGTATGGCTTTAAATAAATAATCAACTAATAAGAATAATTAATAATACAATATAAAACAGCTCGATGCTCAAAATGCAGGAGAACTTTAAGAACGCAGCCTTGCCAGTTTCCATCCATCCATCCATCCATTCTCTTTCACTTACCCCTTTCAGGGCCACAGGGGGCTGGAGCATATCCCAGCAATCGTAGGGTGTGTGGCAGGGTACACCCTGGACAAGTCATGAGTCTATCACAGGGCTAACACAGAGAGACAGACAACAATTCACACTCACCCCACTAACTTCATGTCTGTAAACACACAAACATGAGAACATGCAGACTCCACACAAAAAACCCTGGAGTCAAACTCAGAACCTTCTTGCTGTGAGGTGAGGTGAGGTTAATCATTTGAACTGTTAAATAGAAATGACTGAGCACAGTATGTAATGTGAGATTCTGGTAGGGTTTTTTTTCCAGATTAAATCTCTACATTTCCTTATTCCTCCTTCCTCGTTCTCAAAAAACTAAATGAACATTGAAGTATGAGGAAAAGGCTCATTCTAGCATGGGGGTGGAGCATTGTTTATTAAAACATCACTCGGACCTGCAGATGACACGGATACTGTTGAGTTTTCAGTGACAGAATGGAGATCATCGTGTATTTCTCGCTGTTGCTTCTGCTCTGCTCTGTTTCCACAGGTCAGCCAGAGGCCCAGCAGCTCCAACAGCAGCTGAGAGAGATTACTGCCTCACTGGCTGAACAGAAAGCGAAGATCGCATTCCTGGAAAAAGAGAATCAAGGTACAGCATCATGTCAAGTAGTGAGAGAAGTAACAGCATCAGAACACCTTTATATGACCCACTGTTGTGTTACAGAGATATAAGTGTCACTTCATCAATATTCAGAAAAGTATATGTGTTTCCAAATATGTGCCTAAAGCTTATGCACTAAAATTTTGTATATGAATTTTCATTCATGTCACCAGGTGACATGAATGAGTTGAAGGGAAGTTATGAACTGTTTCTGAGAGACAAATAACACGAGGATCCTTTTCTATGTAGCTGACAGCTGGTAACTGTGCAGGGGCGGGTCTAGCAAAGTTTTGCCAGGGGGCCAGGTAGGGCATTAACAGGGAAAGGGGGGCACAAAAAAGTACTTTTCTTTCTTATTTTCATCTAGTTTTTAATTAATAATTATCTGAATCTTAAAACCAAAGTTTTTATCTGACGGCTTTAATACCTGGTGGGCCGGTCTCTAGTCAAAATTCCCAGGCAGATTTTTTGTCCCGGTCCAGCCCTGCTCTGGAGGTCTCTGTATAAGCACGTAAACCTGTGACAAACAATTCATCGAACTTGGAGACGCACATACTGTTTTCTTCCGTGGTGATGAAAGAAAACGCTGGCACGTAAAAGGGCATTTACCCCTCCAGGAGCCGAAGCTTAGTAAAGCACCCCTCCGACAGCCAAACCCATTTGTTCTCTGATTGGATTGTTAAATTTGTGATTGACATGACATTGACCAATCAGCTGAAAGGAAGAAAAATTGGGTCTAAATTCATACTTTTAAGTTGAGATTCACACACAGCCAAGGACGTTGGGCACAGTTTTACACGTAGTTTTTTGCTTTGTATCTGTAAGCAGACCTTAACAAAAAAAATTGAAACTTGTGTAAATATTTTTTACACACACACACAAATTCTACATTCATATTCTAAGGAGCTTGGAAAGAAAAGCGTCTCGACTGGTTTAAGTTGCTTGAAGACGTTTCACCTCTCATCCGAGAAGCTTCTTCAGTTCTAAAGGGTCAAATTGTGGAGAGTCCCATATTTAAACCCCGTGGGAGTTTCCCCCCAAAGAGGGACAAAGGACCCCCTGATGATCCTCTATCTAATCACATGAGCCGAGGTGTGAAAATGGGTGTGGGTCACAATCAGCCAGGGTTTCGGGTGAGCTCATTGTGAAACCTGGCCCCACCCTATCATGTGATTTCCTGAGGTCAGATGGCCCAGGATGTGAGTGGGCATTAAGGCGTCTGGGGAGGGAACTCAAAACTGGATTATAGATGGCAGACAGTTGGTGTCGTAAACCCCCGCCTCTGTTCAAAGATGGTCGCTCACAGTGGACATAGATGGCTTCTTTCACTCCTCTTTCAAACCATCTGTCCTCTCTGTCCAAAATGTGAACATTGGCATCCTCGAAAGAGTGTCCTTTATCCTTAAGATGCAGATGGACTGCTGAGATGGACCCTTGTCCTGTGGAGGTGGCTCTTCTATGTTGTGTGAAGTGGCTGTTTGGTCTCTCCAATGTAGAGGTCTGGGCATTCCTCGCTACACTGTACAGCATACTGTTAAGTTTATGTTTTGGAGTTTTGTCTTTGGGATGAACCAGTTTCTGTCTGAGTGTGTTGCTGGGTCTGAAGTACACTGGGATGTCGTGCTTGGAGAAAACTCTCCTGATTTTCTCTGATACACCGGCTACATAGGGGATGACAATGTTGTTGCGTCTGTCTTTCTTATCATCCCTTGCTGGTGTCTGGTCCTCTTCTCTGTGCATCTTTGCTGACTTTATAATTGTCCAAATAGGATAACCGCATGTTTTGAGTGCTTCTTTTACATGTGTGTGTTCCTTCTTTTTCCCTTCAGGCTTAGAGGGAACATGTTCTGCCCGGTGGTGTAGGGTCCTGATTACCCTAAGTTTGTGTTCCAGAGGGTGATGGGAGTCAAAGAGGAGGTACTGGTCCGTGTGTGTGGGCTTCCAGTAAACTTCAATGTTGAGGTTGCCATTCTCTTCAATGTGCACAGCGCAGTCCAGGAAAGGCAAACAGTTGTACTTTGTGTCTTCCCTGGTGAACTTGATGTTTTTATCCATGGCGTTAATGTGCGCAGTGAAGGATTCTACTTCTTGTCTTTTGATTTTGACCCAGGTGTCATCTACATATCTGTACCAGTGGCTGGGTACTCTTCCTTTGAAAGAGCCAAGAGCCTTCCTTTCCACTTCCTCCATGTAAAGGTTGGCTACAATAGGTGACACGGGGGAGCCCATAGCACAGCCATGTTTTTGTCTGTAGAAGCCATCGTTGTATTTGAAATATGTAGTGGTAAGGCTAAGGACTAACAGTGTGCAAATCTGAACGGGTGTGAAGTTGGTCCTGTCTTCCAAGGAGCTGTCTTCTTGTAGTCATTTTCTGACAGTCTCCACTGCCTCTGTGGTGGGTATGCAAGTGAAGAGAGAGACTACATCAAAGGACACCATGGTTTCATCTGAATCCAGGGTAAGTTTCTGGCCCTTGTCGGTAAAGTCGGTGGAGTTCTTGATGTGATGTGGGGTGTTCCCCACAAGAGGTGCCTGGCTGGTAGCAAGGTGTTTTGAAATGTTGTAAGTAGCTGAGTTTATGCTACTGACAATGGGTCTGAGTGGGACACCTTCTACATTCATACATAAAATTTTCAGATATTTTGATTTACAAGGTTTCAAAACTCAGTTCACAAATACACACTGAATTTACAATTTCAAAAATTACAATTACAAAATATTTATGACCACATAAAGTGCATTGAGCCCATAATCTAAAGGGCAAGTTTGGGATCCTCATAAATAGATTCTATCGAATTTCAGTTTCCAGTCAAAGAGTTTGATTTCTTCTGTCAAAATGAAATGCTTTCAACTGTCAAAAATGTATTTCATTGGAGATTAAAGTTTTTGTCATGGTCACTTTTTTGGGAAGAGTAACTCTAAATCAGAAAGTTAAAAATAATGACATTTCTCTCTCTCAGTCAGAAAGGTGGCTTTCTCAGCCTCTCTGCTGTATCCAAGTCCTGCAGAAACTGGACCCTTTAACACAGTTATTCCCCTGATCTTCACACGCGTTGTCACAAACATTGGAAATGCCTACAACCCACACACAGGTAATAACACTGACACAGCTATGTTGATGTCAGGCTGATGTTCCAGATGTTCTAACAGCTGATTTTCCATTTAACAAAAACAAATGTCCCACAGGTATTTTCACTGCACCAGTGAGAGGAGTCTACCACTTTGACTGGAGTGTATATGGATATGGAAAAATTGCTGCAGGTGGTGTGTTGTTCAGGAATGAAGAGCGCATTTTTATTGCATATGAACATCCAACATCTGGTACTTCTGCGAGCGCCTCTAATGGAGCCTCACTGCTTTTAGAGGTTGGAAATCAGGTGTCTGTACGTCTCCCAGGTGGTACAAGGATACAAGACAGTCAAAGTTACCATAACACCTTCAGTGGTCATCTGATTTTCACCATGTGAGACATGTAACAGCGCCAACACTTCCTGTTTGGGTTGTCTTGTGTGGGCAGAGCTTAGCCAATTTTAACAGATGTTAAACTAAATCTGACTATTATGATAAAAATGTAAACAGCTGGTTTAGTTTGATATAAAAATGTGTGCCAGTGCTGTGGAGGAATTTCTAGAAGCTGAAATGTTTCCTTATTTTTCATCTGTATCTGAATCAAATCCAGAGACAGATAACTGACTGTAAACTTACTCGGGTTCATTTCTTTAAATTCTTTAGTTTCAAAATAAAAGCATCATTGATCCAATGCATTTGATTTCTTTATATGTGTTTCATACATAGAGCAGAGCTCAAACCTACACATGCTACGAGTTACTATCACAGGTAAAGTGACACCTGGTGTTCTGAACAAAGAGCTGCTTTCAAAACATTGTCTAGAGTAATGCTGACAGCTCTGTGAGGATATACTGTGATGTGATCAGGGCCGAGGAGCACACCATCAGTTACATTATGATCTCACTAAATACCTAAAACAAGAGCATGAATGAAAACATAAATAAGCAAAATGTTTTTAATTTACCATAACTGAAAAATATCCAATGAACTGTTGGGCTGAGAACAAACAACCAACAGAAGCTATGCCAAATTTATCGTCATTCTATGGAAAATGTCAGGCCCAGAAAATCAGAGTAAAGAAGTTGCTTGAAACAGAAATCCAGACTGACGTAAACTTTGTGGGACTGAAAAACACATTTAACCCTTATGCCCTCCTAAGGCATTTTTGTATATTTTCCCACTTTTTCTCTGTTTGGTGATCATTGTTTGCTGTGTTGCTTGTGGCAATATTAACAAACACACTGTATTGCCACAAGAAATACAGTGTGTTTGTTAATATTGCTTATACCTCGGTGCTCAGAGTAGAGCCGCTGCTCCTCCACACCAAAAGGAGCCAGTTGAGGTCATTAGGGCATCTGACAAGGACGTCTCCTGGGTGAGGTGTTCTGGGCATTTCCCAGGACATGCGGGAAGAGGACACGCTGGAGAGATCATGTCTCTCAGCTGGCCTGGGAATGACTGTGTGTTACCCCGGACAAGCTGGAGGAGGTGGCTGGGGAGAGGGAGGTCTGAGCTTCTCTGCTTGGGCTGCTGCCCCCACGACCCAGCCACGGATAAGCGGAAGAAAATGGATGGACTAATGGATGGATGCATGCTTGTGGCATGGATTTTTGCAGTAAATCTTTTTAATTAAATTCTCAAAATCTAGTGTCTTTTCTCTTACAAATCATCCATGCTCTCTTGATGCATTTGGACCATTTGTGGCTGTGTAAGGGCTATGTGACAAAGAAGAAGAGTGATGAAGTGCTGCGCCAGATGGCCTGGCACTTAGTCACCTGATCTAAATCCAGTCTGGGATGAGATGGACCGCAGAGGGATGGCAAAAGGCCAAACAAGTGCTCAACATCTCTGAGAACACCTTCTAGATTGTTGGAAAACAATTTCAAGTGACAACCTCATCAGAGGCTGAGCCAGACATGGTATACACCCGGCCTGGCGTATACCATGCGTATAATACGCATGTGGGATGGGATCGGGGGGGGGTGTTTGGAAATGACCAAAAAAACCTGCTGTGAAGTTGAAAATTTATTAGGCTGTGTTATAAGCTTTAAAATAAAAAAAAAAAACTTAATATGAGAAAAAATTATCACATATGCAGCTTAAAATTGTTTTTTACTTAAACAGCAAGGCAGAACCAAATTAGGGCTGTTTCAAGATACGGGGACTAAACCCCAATTCAACCACACCCAGAACTGATCCGGAATTAAAACAGTAGAACAACAGTTCAAAATCAGGACTACTTTAGGACTTAACCAACAAAGAACCAAAATCAAAACTAGATGACCGTAGCACTGAAAATCATCATAGATCTGCACTACACTGACAACACCTCTTTATTGTGGTAACATGAGATTGCATCTTCGAGGCTTGAGTTTTGCGAACCTATCAATGACATTTTCAGGGTCAACATTATCCAAGTACTCCTTTTCAATAGATAATATGGCCAAATCATTCAGCCTCTCTTGTCCCATGGTTCTCCTTAGCCACATGTGGAGACGATGCAAGGCACTAAAAGAACGCTCACAGCTGAAACTACTGACAGGAATGGTAAGTGCAATTCTAAAGATGACCTTCAGAGTTGGGAACATGTCCTCGTCAAGCAAGTGGAAGGCAGTTGTGATGTCGCGAATGTCCTCTTTTTCCATTTTTCTTTTCATGAAGTTTTTTGCCACAACAAGTTCTTCAGGCTTTATCATCACATGGTAGTGTGCCGCAATGGGTTTTAAGGCATCTTTGGAAAGGAATATTGGGGAGGATGGATTGGATGCCCTCCATTATTTTCTGTCCTGCCCCAGAAAATCTGTCTGCTAGCTCCTGCAACATTCGGTCCAAACAAGGACAGAATATCTCGCACCTAAACTCTACTGAGCTTGCGAGATTTGGTGTTGCACCACAGCTGGACTCAAGTACAAATCCTTCGAGTCTTTTCTGTTTGTGTCGTGCCCCCTGAGGAATCTGGATGTTGTAGCTTCCACAAATGTCCATGGCTTTCTCAAATATTTCCTCAGCAGCAGCCTCTGTGTGCAGTTTACTTAGTGTATCAACTACCGACATCTTGTACTCCACAGCTTTGCCCATGTCTAGCCTTTCTCCCTGCAGGTAGCGGTGCAGGCCTTCAGTGATCCCAAGCAGCTGTGAGAACATGATTAACATGTACACAGTCTTGGGGTTTGACAGCTTGGACAAGATCCCTTTAGCAATAGGAGTGTTTGTGGCCTTGAGAGTTGCTAAAACTGCAGAAATGTTGTTGAGAAGGGCTTTGACGGATTGAGCAACACAAAGTAAGTCACTGAGAGTGTGATACTGCAACAGCTCCTCAATAGTGTCTATAATGCACTGTGCATCAAACCTTTCTAGTTTCCGTAGACCAAGAAAACATTCTTTGACATGGCCTTTACATGACACAAAACGTACACACACTGCAAGCTATTCTGTGTTCCATCTCTAGCCTCATCAGCCATAAAAGAGAAAATCTTAGCTTCATTCATCTCTTTAACTATATTTACAGTTATTTCATGTGAAATACGGGTTATCACCTCATTTTGAGAAAAATGATACAGATAGGTAGTATGTGAGAAAGGACTGTAATTTTTCAAAAATGGATCAAATGTTTTCAGCAGCTTCATGCACTCAAGGAAGTTCCCTTGATTACGGATTCCAACTCACCGTGGCCACGGAATGGTATTCCTTGTTTTCCAAGGAAACTTGTTACAGCTAAGATCCTGTGGAGATACTGTCATCTCTCTGAAATCTCTGCTGCGCTTGCTGATCTAAGTTGCTCAACAACTTCACCTTGGTTTTTTGG
The DNA here is from genome assembly GCF_963969265.1 of Rhamphochromis sp. 'chilingali'. Taxonomy (NCBI): domain Eukaryota; kingdom Metazoa; phylum Chordata; class Actinopteri; order Cichliformes; family Cichlidae; genus Rhamphochromis; species Rhamphochromis sp. 'chilingali'. The sequence continues at coordinate 23,667,701 of NC_137929.1, forward strand.
GGTCTTAAAGCTGTGCCAGCAGATCATAGAAGACGAATGGCTGGAACTCTTTTCGTGTTCCCTAAAGGCATTTAAAGCCCTCTTCCAATTGCAGAACTCTGAATGACTGAGGCCATCTTTTTTAAAGTATTCTGCTTCCCAAAAATGCGACATGAAAAACAGAAAGCCAAGTTCCTCACAACAGAATACTCCAGCTTTTGGCAAACAACCATTTGACTAACATGTCTGTCTCACCTGGTTCTTGTTCCATTTCTCTTCTGTCCTCATTCTCCTCTCCATCTCTCTCCCTCTTTGTGCTGACAATCAAACCAAACACCAACATCATCAAATATACAGTTGAAACCAGATACATGCTGGTTACATGCTCTTCAGATAAAAACACAAACACTTATTTAAGGTAAAACCTCAAATTAGACTAAATGTTTAATTTTTTTAGATTGATAAATATAAAAAACATATTTGTTAAATTTAAGAGTAAAGAGAGAAATTGTCTGTATTTCTTAATTGCAAATGACACCCAAATTGTATTCAAAATTGAACCACACTTATGGAGGTCCATGCCACGGTTCTGGGTCATGTTGACCCAGCTTTGTGTTTCTCATGTTTTGGTGTTTTTCTAGATTATGATTTATGTTCTGATTGATCAGTGATACTGTTTTGATTATTTAGTAGGTTTTGGTCAGTGTCAAGTCTGCGTCTCTCTGTCTAGTCCATGTCTTAGTAAAGTGTGTTTTGTTTCCTGTTTTACTTTGAAGGTTCTTGTTCCTGTCTGATGTCAGTGTTCCAGCTTTGCTCTCTCTCCCTGTCTCGTTAGGTCTTATTCCTCCCAGCTGTGTTCCTCTTCTGTCTCTAATTCCTTGATGACTCCCTCAGTGTATTTAAGCACAGTGTGTGTTTGTGTCAGTGTCGCATCGCTAATGTCTACTCACCTTCAGCTTGCTGTGTGTGTGTGCATGATTTCCAGTCCTCCAGCACCTCAGTTTAGAGTTTTGTTTTGCTTTTGTGAGTCTTATTTTATGTAGAAGTTTTTCCAGCAATAAAGCTGCGTTTTCAGTTTAAATCTCATCTCCAAAGAGTCCTGCATTTTGGGTCCACCACTCCTGCCTGCCTGCCACACAGCCAACCATGACAGTCCACAATTCTTTTCCTGGTGTTTCGGTTGACATCTCTTGATTTTCCCATGTCAAAGAAACAGGCTCTGTGTTTTGCCTTATATGCATCCACAGATGTGCCACCAATTTACTAACATGGTCTCTACTAACCTACCAGAAGCTTCTTCAGCTCACAATGGAATTGTCTGGAGTTTTCTTATTAATTACAATAAACTTAGTGTATATGTACTCCGAAATTTGATTAAAGTGATAAGAATAGTGTGGGGATCAGGGACATTATTTTACGGCTACTGTTCATAACCATCATCTTTATTATTGCATTAATCAGCATTGCATTAAAGCATTTATTAAAGCTGTTAACATTACATTAAAGTCTGTATTACAGGTGGTATCATAATCATATAATAATCTTTTATTGCAGGAGCAACTGTAATCATTTTATACACATTGCATTTTGGTGCTTATTAAAGAGTTGAAGCTCGGTCAGTTAATTGATGGTCAGAAGCCTCGTCCGGCGCGATGTCCGGCCAATCTATTGAGCAAAGTGGCCTAGAGCTATGGAAAGATTGCATATACGCTTACAATACATATATCACATATAATCTAGAAACAGGCCTGAATAAAGGCCTGAGTGTATTCAGCAACCTGCTGCGTTTGAGTTTGCTCGGTAACAGATGACTCAGAATAAGTCAGGAAGTGTACTTCTAAAATGTCTTTGTTTCCTCTGTAAAGTGTGCATTTTTTGGTGGTTATTTTGAGGAGCTGTCTGGATGAGGCTATTTGAATAACCAGGTTATTCATTGTTGTCTTTTATTCATTTATAATCTTAATATTAAGCTTTGAGTAGTGGCATTCATTTACAGCATTTATTCAATATATTACATATATAGTTTTAGTGGATTGTTGCACTTATGAGAGTGGCCTCTGTCTGGTTGTGCGCCTTTGTAGGTGAGGTGAGAGGTGAAACAAAGTGCAATTGAGGTCGGGAGACATATACACACACATCTTAGGCAGATTCATTTCTATGTAAAAGTTCAGACATGTTTTTTCTTGCAACTGCATTTTGAGTCTGCAGAATTGACAGTTTTTGTTGCAGAGCCCTGAGGTTCTCCAAAACCCTGAGGTTTTGGAGAAGCGAGAGCGAGACGAGCTACAGGAAAGGCACCTGGCATGGAGATGGAGGCGATGTTCTTTTCACTGTGTCAAAAGTCGTCACCAGAACATTTGTGGTTTTGAAACTTATGCAGGTATTGTATCTGCTTGACGCATGAGGGGGCGTCATAAACATTCCCTGATGGTATAAAAATAACTGATTGTGTATTGTTCGAACAAGATCGATGCTGTCTGCGTACAGTGTTTATCTCCCACATGTGTGTTCATTAAAATCATCGTTTGACCGACTCTCCTGGACCAGTGTTGTGATTTTGAATCCCTCCTGTATCCCTCCTCAATATTTGAACCCTTAACAGAAGGAAGAAATGAGATGCTTTTTATTTTTATCGAATTTGCTACTAAACCATGCAGTAAAACTATACTGGGGGAAAAACGTAATCTTTTGCGGTTAGTGTGATAGCTTTAATTCCTATTGTCCTGCTTGATTTTGCAAAATAGAAACACTTTTATAGATTATTTTCTAAGAAGCTATTGAGTGTGAATATGTTAAACTAGATACTGTTCTCACATTGCCCCATCTGCAAAATGCCTCCATGTATAATGTAGTATAACAACTGTTGGAGCTATTTGTTCTTTATTTTTTTGTGAAATTAGTTAAAGTTTGTTGTTAGTTTACTTATATTTTGGGGTTTATTTGTTGGTTAATATTTTGTTTTAAATGATTTGTTTTGTTTGTTGTTATTTTGTTAAATTAGTCAGTAAGAGCTGTAGGGCCATTTTGTTTCTAAAAATAAAGAGACTGGTATAGGACCAGCATGCATTGGGGTGGGCCTATGGTTTTTTACCAGAGCAGGAGAAGCAGCAGGAAGGATCTTGTTATTACTTGCCAAGATGGATAAATAAACCAAAACCAAAACTTTCAACTAAAAGGTTTGGACAGTGGACTTCTTTTGCCTGCGTACGAAATATTACCTCAGTGCAGCAGTGGCTTGTGGACTTTAAGTTGTGGGACGTTTGATCTTTCAAAAGTAAAGGAATTACCACTACACAAAAGTAAAAAACCTTCCCGTGGACAAAGGAATAATCCTTCATTAATGGATATAAGGATTTCAAGGATCCGTCGAACTCGAATAAAAGGTAGGCTATTGGATCGTCTGGTGAGCAATCCAGACGGATTTGATGTTGAGGCCTAGATCAACATGTCACTCGTTCATCAAAGCTGGTGAGTGATAATATTGTTTAAGCCGTAAAGGAAAACGGTGAAGCTATTGGAGCTTAAAGACATAATTTCACTACAAAGACTGATGAACTGAGTTTTGACGTACTAAATTGGTGCATAATTGGATCGCTAATTGAAACATGCCAACGCCCTCTGTGGAAATGTTTGTTCGCTGCAAAAGGCAGGTAAATGGATGTCATGTTTGTACTTTAGGCTATGGATTCTCAGTGTGCTGTGCATCTTTATAAAGTTTGAAATAATCCAAGAGGACAATAAAAATGTCGGATATTAAGAGTAAACGAGAGGATGACACTGAGATGCAAGCAGAGAAAAGAAGCGTTAAATTTACGCCAAAAGGTTTGGATTTGTATATAAAGACATGCCAAGAAAAGCGCAGTTCAATGTGTAAGCAAGCATCTAAGTACATGGGGAAAATTTCCGCTTTAATGATCTCATATGAGAACGTTAAGGAAGTGTCTTCTGAATTTGGGAAGTTTATTAAATGCTATCAAGATGCAAACGCTTTGCAAGAATCCTTTTTAAGTTTGCCACTGCCAGAAGATGAAGTGAAAAGGCAAAATGCACATTTTCAGTCGAAGGTGACAGCCTTCTCTGTTTTTATGGACAAAGTAAAGGTTTGGTTGCAGGAGGCGGGCGAGCCGTATACTGAACAAAGCAATACTGTTCGTAATGATAAAGCTGTTGAAAGTTTGGATGAAATAAAACCTGAAGACAGTGTCTCTAACATCTCAAGTGTAAAACCACCTTCAAAAACCTTGTCACAGCAAAGTCGAATTTCATCAACATCTTCCGCATGCATTAAAGCTGCGGCTGACATGGCAGCGCTCATGGAGCGACTTGCTGCATTAAAGAAAAAACATTCTATCAAAGCGCAAGAGGAAAAACTGAGAAAAGAAAAGGAGACATTATCCTTGGAAACAGAGCTGGCAGCCACTAATGCAAAGCTTCGTGTCTTAAAAATAAATTCAGTTTGTAGCTCTGAGCATTCTGATGGAATGAACTCTTATTTTGAAAGAGGGCACGTACAAGAAGCGCCTAGTTTAAATCCTTGTGCCTATACATTTGTTCCAACATCAAGAGATTACTCTGGTATAAATTCTGCATCTGAATCACAAGTAATCGTACCTAGACAAAGTCAAACCCAACATCAGGTTGATGATTCAGCTCAAGTGACGCAGCAAACACAGCCTCAGTCTCCTACTTTGACTGGGAATTGCACGAAGGAGATTGTAAATATTATGCAAAAACAAAATGACATCACTACTTTGCTTGTAAAACAAAACTTATCTTCTGTCCTCCCCGCCAGAAACATCCCTGTGTTTGATGGAGACCCTTTACAGTACAGATCATTTATGAATGCCTTTGAAAATGGAGTGGAAGCTAAAACTGATAACTGGAGCGACTGTTTGCATTTTTTTAGAGCAGTTCACTAGGGGGCAGCCTAGGGATTTGGTGCATAGTTGTCAGCATTTACCTCCTGAGCAGGGCTATTCCACAGCCAAAGATCTTCTTGAAGAAGATTTTGGGAACGAAAATAAAATTGCCTCTGCATATATGGAGAGGATTGTGAGTTGGGTACCTATTAAAAGTGAGGATGTGAAAGGTCTACAGTCATTCTCTCTTTTTCTTCAAGGATGTTCGAATCTAACACAGCAAGTTGTTTATATGAAGGAGTTGGATTTGCCCTCAAATATGAGAATGGTTGTTATGAAGCTTCCATACAAATTGAGGGAAAAATGGAGAGTTGTTGCCTATGAACTGCAGGAACAAAATGGTTACAGAGCAGTATTCACTGATCTGGTTGCCTTTATAATAAAACAGGTAAAAGTAGCATCAGATCCAGTGTTTGGCAACATCCAAGACTCACAATCTGGAAGCAGCTTTAAAGCTTCAAGTTCTACCAAGCAAAGAAAAAAGGGAAGTAGTTTTGCCACTAATGTCAGTACAGTGCCAGGAATCAAAGCTCAATCAACTGGAAGCAGAACAACTTCCGCCGTTCTGCATAGTTGTTTGTTTTGTTCACACAGCAATCATTTACTAGAGAATTGTAAGCAGTTTAAAGCTAAAACGCATCAGGATAAGTTGACTTTTATCAAGGAAAGGGGAATTTGTTTTGGTTGTTTAAAAGTTGGTCACACAAGCAAAGACTGTAGGAGTCGTTTGGATTGCGACGTGTGTCACCAAAGGCACCCAGGGGTTCTTCATATAGAGCGAAAGGATCCAGGTGCGTCTTCGGAACAAACTCAACAGAGGATAAACTCTGTCAACTTTTCAACTGCAACCGCTCAGACATGTGGGTATATTGGGGCTGGTCATGAAGTTGATGCAATTTTTTTCTATAGTTCCAGTTCAAGTTAAGAGCCAAAAGAGCAATAAAATTGTGCAAACCTATGCGTTTTTGGATCCTGGAAGTTCAGGTACATTCTGTACAGAAACTCTGGCAAAAAGACTGAATGTAAAAGGTAAAAAGACCAATATCTTTTTGAGAACAATGAGTCAAGATAGGATTGTTAGTACACAAGTTCTGTCTGGTTTGGAAGTGTCTGGTTTGGAAGCAAATGATTTCATGCCATTGCCAGATGTTTTGACTCAAAAGACTATGCCAGTTTCTACAGTTAATATTCCCCAGCAAAGCGACATCGATCAGTGGCCTCATCTTAAACCTGTTAAACTTCACAACGTTAATGCAGATGTGGAGCTACTGATAGGCACTGATGCTTCCAATGTTTTGGAGCCATGGAAGGTGATAAACAGTGTGGGGGGTGGACCTTATGCTGTAAAAACAAAAGTTGGCTGGGTCATAAATGGTCCCCTGCGCACTGGAAGTAACAGTGGAAATAAAACCAACTGCACTGCTGTAACAGTCAATAGGATTTCTGTTGAGCGTCTTGAAGAAATGTTGATTAAACAGTACAATCATGATTTTAAAAGATGACAAAGGATGAACTGAAGCTCCGCCATCACGTGATGTCACATGCTGCTGTTTCTGATGTCACTTAGAAAAGAAAAAAAAAAACAATCATGATTTTAATGAAAGATCATCAGAGGAGCAGACTGAAATGTCTAGAGAGGATCTGTGTTTCATGGATATTGTTAGTAGTTCAATAAAGCTTATTGGAAATCATTATCACATTGATTTGCCTTTCAGGAGAGAAGGTTCCAGTTTGCCAAATAACCTCTGTGTCGCGGAGTAGCGTCTCCAGAGTCTCAGACGGAGATTTGAAAAGGATTATCATTATAAGGATGAATACACTGAATGTGTAAACAACATGCTTGAACAAGGATATGCCGAGTTTGTGCCTGTAGATGAGTTGCACAAAGATGATGGAAAGGTGTGGTACATCCCTCATCATGGAGTGTATCATCCCACAAAGGGCAAATTAAGAGTTGTATTTGACTGTGGAACAACTTATAAAGGAGCATCATTGAACAGTCAGCTTCTACAGGGACCTGATCTCACAAACTCGCTGGTTGGGGTTCTGATTAGATTTAGACAAGAGCCTGTTGCATTAATGGCGGACATTGATTCCATGTTTCACCAAGTGCACGTCTCAGAAAAACATGTCAACTTTCTCCGTTTCCTGTGGTGGCAACATGGTGACACTTCAAGGTCTGCACAGGAATGCAGGATGAAAGTGCATTTGTTTGGAGCTGTATCTTCGCCAAGCTGTGCAAATTATGCTCTACAGAGAACTGCAGATGATAATGCACAACAGTTTCCAGCTGAAGTGGTTGATACAGTCAAAAGAAACTTTTATGTGGATGATTGTTTGAAATCTGTTGCTTCAGAAGAGGAGGCAGGGCACATGGTGAATAGACTGACAGATATCTGCGCTAAAGGAGGATTTAAGCTTTCAAAATGGATCAGCAACAGTCGCACAGTGCTCATGTCAATCCCAGAGGAAAGAAGAGCAAAGGAAATTAAGGATCTGGATTTGGACACAGATCAACTTCCAGTTGAGAGAGCACTGGGTTTACAGTGGTGCATAGCAACAGACAAGTTCCAGTTCAGAACCTCCCTGCAGGACCGTCCAACAACCAGAAGGGGCATTTTGTCTGTGGTCAGCTCACTGTATGATCCTTTGGGAATCTTGTCTCCCTTCAGTATGCCAGCTAAACTGTTGCTACAAGAGCTTTGCTGACAAAATTTGAAGTGGGATGAAATTATTCCCCACTCTCTTTCCCAGCGGTGGCGTGATTGGCTGGAGGATCTCCAGCTGATTTCAAAGTTTAAAGTGGAACGTTGCATTAAACCAAATTGCTTTGGAAGACCAGATAGGGCACAACTTCATCATTTTTCTGATGCAAGTCAAGATGGGTATGGAACGGTGTCATATTTAAAGTTGGAAAAGAATAACGTCACGCATGTTGCTTTTATCCTGGGAAAGGCTAGAGTTGCTCCTCTCAAGCAAACTACAATTCCCAGGTTGGAATTGACGGCTGCAGTTCTTGCAGTTCGGGTGGACAGGCTTCTGCAAAAGGAGCTGCAGGTCAGGTTGGAAAAATCAGTTTTTTGGACTGATAGTACAACAGTACTGAAATACATCTCCAATGAAACCAGAAGATTCAATACTTTTGTTGCAAACAGAATTGCTGTCATTCGAGAAGCAACAGATGTGAATCAGTGGAGATACGTTTCTTCTAAGGAGAATCCTGCAGATGACGCATCCAGAGGTATGAGAGCTGGGGATTTCCTCAAATGTAGGAGATGGATAAAAGGGCCAGAATTTCTCTATAAGTCAGAAAAGGAATGGCCTAAACTGGATGTGGAGTACAGTGTAATTTCTGCAGATGACCCAGAGGTCAAAAGGGACCTGACAATGAATGCCATTGTGAGGGAATTACAAAATCCTACCAGCTATTTTATCCTCTACTTCTCGTCTTGGGCAAAACTTAAAATCTCTGTAGCCTGGCTTTTAAAGATGAAAGAGGTCTTGGTGTTGTTGGCACAGAAGAGGAAAGAGTTGCTTGCTGCAGGTTTGAATAAGAATGATCCGGAAGGTCAGAAAGAAATGGAGATAAGAATGGAAAGATTTAAGACCACTTTGAAGAAAGGAAATCTGACTCCAGAAGACTTGGTAAAGGCAGAACAAGCTATTCTTCAATATGCACAACAACAGAAATTTACGACTGAAATGGCTTTAATCCGCAATGGCCTTAAAGGAGTCTCTAAGGGAAATTGTCTCTACAAACTTGATCCAGTGTTGGATGCAGGAATCCTCAGAGTGGGTGGCCGATTGAATAAAGCAGCCATGCCTATGGAATTAAAGCATCCTGTAATTTTGACAAAAGATATGCATGTGTCAACACTGATTTTCCGCCATATCCATCAAAGGTTGGGACATGCAGGAAGAGCACACACGCTGTCAAAACTAAGGCAAAATTACTGGATACTAAATGCAAATTCTGCTGCCAGGAAAATCATCTCTCGTTGTATCACGTGTAGACGCAACAGAGGAAAGTTTGTTGAACAAAAGATGGCGGATCTGGCTGAAGAGAGAGTCCTGCCAGACATAGCTCCATTCACAAAGGTTGGAGTGGACTATTTTGGACCTATAAGTGTTAAAAGAGGACGAAGTCTCCTTAAAAGGTATGGAGTTCTTTTTACTTGTTTCACCAGTCGTGCAGTACATCTGGAGATTGCATGTACACTTGATACAGACTCTTGTATAAATGCTGTGAGGAGGTTCATCTGTAGACGAGGCCCAGTTTCGACCATCAGATCTGATAATGCTACAAATTTTGTTGGGGCGAATCGAGAGTTGAAAGAAAGTTTGACTGAGCTGGACCATGCCAAAATTCAAAAGGCTTTTGTTCAGGATGGCATGAAATGGAACTTCAGCTTCTCACCAAGGTGGTGTGTGGGAGCGTCTCATTCGTTCAATAAAGAATATTTTAGCCTCAGTTCTTAAGGAGCAAGTTCTGGATGATGAAGGACTCCAAACAGTCTTCTGTGAGGTTGAAGCTATAATGAACGACAGACCCATTATTAAAGTTTCAGATGACTCAAATGATCTTGAAGCACTGACACCCAATCACTTGTTGTTGCTGAAAAATAAACCAGTTTTTCCACCAGGACTGTTTCATCCAAGTGATTTGCATGTCAGGAAAAGGTGGAAACAGGTACAGTACATGGCAGAGTTGTTCTGGAAGAGATGGCTTTCTGAGTACCTACCTCTGATGCAAGAAAGACAAAAATGGATGAGGACTAAAAGATGTCTTATACCTGGAGATGTTGTTTTAATTGCAGATGCTACAGCTCCAAGAGGATCATGGATGATGGCGAAAGTCTTAAATGTAAACCAGGATGCAAAAGGCTTGGTGCGTTCTGTGAGACTACAAACAAGGACCAGTGTTTTGGAAAGGCCAGTGACAAAACTTATTTTGCTACTGGAAGCCTCATCGTGAAGAAAATCCTCAATGAAAATTAAGGATTTGTTTAAGGGAATAGCTCCTCCCTTTGGGACTTTAAAGTAATTGTGATTGTATGCACAATTAGGGGCCGGAGTGTTGGAGCTATTTGTTCTTTATTTTTTTTTCTGAAATTCGTTAAAGTTTGTTGTTAGTTTACTTATATTTTGGGGTTTATTTGTCGGTTAATATTTTGTTTTAAATGATTTGTTTTGTTTGTTGTTATTTTGTTAAATTAGTCAGTAAGAGCTGTAGGACCATTTTGTTTCTATAAATAAAGAGACTGGTATAGGACCAGCATGCATTGGGGTGGGCCTATGGTTTTTTACCAGAGCAGGAGAAGCAGCAGGAAGGATCTTGTTATTACTTGCGAAGTAATAAATAAACCAAAACCAAAACTTTCAACTAAAAGGTTTGGACAGTGGACTTCTTTTGCCTGCGTACGAAATATTACCTCAGTGCAGCAGTGGCTTGTGGACTTTAAGTTGTGGGACGTTTGATCTTTCAAAAGTAAAGGAATTGCCACTACAACAACCATGAGGTTGGTTTTCTGATTATTAAATCCAGAGATCTTCAACACACCTCTGTATTTGATGGTGTACTGTTGCATTGTATCCATAGCTCGCAGCACTTTTTCAGATGTTTATTATTTTGCTTAATCTCTTAAAATCCATTGTCATTGTTGAGCCATTGTGTCAGTCCTCTCAGTCCAAAATGAAATCTTAAGTTTTGGAGAAATTGACTGTTTTGCGTGAGGCTAAAACAAAACTCAACCGCTCAAGCAAAGGGAGTGCTCGCTGTAAGCTGTTCTACCAAAGCAGATGTGTGAGATGCGTGCGTGTTTCTTCAATTTTCAGATAAGATTTAGCACCTCTGACACAGATAGCTGTAGACAGCTGTGGGCACACTGGGGTTGTTATTAGTAATTTCCTCCAGTTAGCCAGGTAGCACAGTTATAGTCAAAAGTGGCACCACTTGCAACACTAAACTTTTATTTATTTGCAAACAAACGTTTTGAAACTTGTGAAATTCTGTGAAAAACAAAGTAACGTTGTGCATGAAGAACAAATGTTGTGACACATAAGTGCTGATGTCTAAACACAATTCATTACATCTCCACTCATTTCTATAAAAGAAGTGACTGTCTTTCATATTCTCTGCCACTGACCTATTTATTTTATATTTGATGCTCAGCTGCAAATTTTAGTTCACACATCACACATCCTACCATTTGTCTGTGATTTTTGTTGCTCAAATAGCTGTTTAGTCTAATAATATGTGTTTTTCAATTTAATTGAGCAGTTGTCCTGTTTGTTCCTTGGTTGTTTGAGAAATGCTCAATGCATTTTTTTTCCACTCTGAACCAGACAGACCATTTTAGGAATTGCCAGTCATGCTGCTATCCAGAGGAACAATGAAATAAAATATCCCTCTACAATGATGATATAATATTATATATAACAAAACCCAATTCTACAATATCATACCTAAAAGAAAAAAAAAAAAGAAAAAAAAAAAGAGTGTGTGAATTGTGAATTGTGTGAGGGTTTTAAATACTTAGGAACCTTCATTCCCATACACTTGGACCACTTATTTGGCAAAAATTATAATATAATTTTTCAGCGTGCTCTAACCCTACTCTATTTATTTCAGATGATACCAGTTGAAATCCCAAAGACAATTGATGAGCTGAATGATGAAAGAATTTTGAGCTTCAGGTAGGCTAAACAGCAGCCTAGAATTAGACTCAAAACCCTGAAGTTGCCCAAAATAAAGGGGGGCATTAATGTACCTAATTTTAAATATTACTACTGGGCTGCACAAATAAAACCTTTGCTGACATGGTTGCAAAATGATATACATACTCGCTGGCTCGAAATAGAAAAAAGCAAATGTCCCAAAATACCGGAAACACTACCTTTCTTAGAAAAAAACCATAAAAGAAATGGCAACCTGGACAAAAATACATTAAAAACTCTGAACAAAATTCAGTCAGCACTGGGACTACCAAAGTGTCTTTCTTTACTATCAAGCTTAGGGTCTATGAAAACCTTTTCTATGGGCTCAAAATGTGGTCATAAATATTATGTACTTGTAAATCGGTTTTGTACTTGTAAAAAAGATTTGTATGTGTAAAAAAACATTTGTGCCTGCGTAAAAAAGATTTGCATGTGTAAAAAAAAAAAAAATTTGTGTGTGTAAAAAAGATTTGTGTGTGGACTTAGCCAAAAAAAACCCTGCAAGTTACAACTACGAATTTTGACCCTATTTTTCTTCCTTTCATCTGATTGGTGAATGTCATGTCAATCACAAATGTAACAATCCAATCAGAGAACAGATGGGTTTGGCTGTCGGAGGGGCGCTTTTTTTGAACTGCACGTCTTTGAAGGGAATAAATGGGTCATTCTTACTATTCGGTGCCATTTGAGTCCTAATGACATAATATGGTATATTTAGTGTAAAACTTGTCTAATGCTTATTTCTAAACCATTTTCTTCTATGTTTAACCCCCCTCTACCATAGAACACATTGATATATACACAGGATAAATACATTAAAAGTAAATTACTTTTATTTTAGCACAAGTCACTAAAGTACTATGTCCCCAGTCATGCTTGCTCGACTTCAGTTACAAATATAACTTAAAAAAAAAAAAAATCTAGATTTTTCATCATTTCTGGATTGGCTTATTTCTAATGTTCCTCATCAAATGTTCTTTTTTATTATTAATGCATGTTTAATACTTAAAATCTTTAAAAAATGTTGTGTCCCTGAATCAACTGTCACCCCTGTTACTCTGATAAGAATTCCATAGAACACATCACCTGATTATTCTTTTAGTCACATGACACTCCCGGATGTAACATATTTTGGAGGGAAAACTTTCAAGAAGAAGACGAGTAAGTACCACTCTTTAATCAACCCTTTTTTCAATGTTTTAGCAAGATTTTGTAATGTGGCAAAGCATAACACGTCCAACCTGTTACGCTTATTAATAGTGGAAACAATTTTTTTTTTTGTAATTTTTATAATATGGCTAATAAACATGTTAAAAATGGTTCTTAGTGGTCACCATGTACTAGCTTGTTGTTCATCATACTAGTAGTAATGGCTAAGTTTAGCATAAAATCTCCCCCCTGTTACCGTCACCCCTGTTATTGCTATGCACTGTAACATGAAATTTCCTTGCAGATTTTAAAAAGGGACATTGTAGCTTTTAGAAAATGTAAATATTACTATAACTGTGTATTCAAAACAGTTATTAATAGAAAATTGAATGTCCTGTAACAGGGTGGACATTTGGCACGTCATGGGTAAAGACTTTGATTTTAAAAAATATTATAATATAATATCCTTAGCTGGACCAATACATTTTTCTTATAGGTTGAAAATCCCTCTTTTAGATGAAATGTTAAAATAATTCAAAATTTTGTATTTTTTGATGAAGAGTGATCACACTGAAATGGCACCGAATAGTAGGAATGACTCAAATGCCCGTTTACATGCCAACCCAGTGTTTTCCTTCATCACCACGAAGGAAAACAGTCTGTGGTCGTCCGAGTTTGGTGATTTTTGTGTCACAGGACTACGTGTTTAATACAGGGACTTCCACAGCCTTTTCAACAGCGCTGCGGACGCAGTGTTTTGGAAATGACAGTCTTCATTACAAAGCTTTCTTCGTTATGAATTAGCATACATGTTTTTATTGAACATTTGAAGAACTAGCAAAAAACCCAGAAACTCTTGTAGAGGACATAAAGTCAGAGATAGAAACGACAAGGAGCAGGTGCATCTAGTACAGGTAGAGCTGCTGCAAAAACCCACAGAGCCCAGCAGCCAGCAACAAATTCTGGATCAATTGCTTTTAGTTAGCAATTAGCATTAGCAGCACATCCTGCGTCCGATGTGAAAGGACATTTATGCTGCGCGCTGTGACTCACAGCAATGGTCCCGGGTCAGCCCTGACGTTGTGTTAAACTAATCCTAAAGTAATAATGGTATTTCTAACCACTGACATACCACAACTTTATCCTTTCAACAGCTGCTGAAAGTAAGGGGACCTAACTTCTATCGGATATTTATATAGAGATTACCCTTCAAGGACCTGCAGTTCAAAAAAGCGCCCCTCCGACAGCCAAACCCATCTGTTCTCTGATTGGATTGTTTAATTTGTGATTGACATGACATTCACCAATCAGATGAAAGGAAGAAAACCTGGGTCAAAATTCGTAGTTGTAACTTCCAGGGTTTTTTTTTGGGCTAAGTCCACACACAAATCTTTTTTACACATACAAATCTTTTTTACGTACGCACAAATCTTTTTTACGCACGCACAAATCTTTTTTACGCATGCACAAATTTTTTTTACACATACAAATCTTTTTTACACATACAAATCTTTTTTACAAGTACAAAATATTTATGACCACATTTTGAGCCCATAATACTGGGTTTAAAACGTGGGCACATAATGTACTGAAATATGTACAACAACTATTGGAACAATGGAACTTCTGAAGAGTGAATTTAATCTCCTCAGGACAGATTTTTATAGATCTCTTTAACTAAAGTCCTTCTTGATGGCACTGAAAAGCTGTGGAAACATTGCCAACCCCACACCAAATGAAGAATTTCTAAAAAGTAAACAAATCAGAAACAGAGACAAGAAGACTATTTAGTAAAATCTATAACGCAGGCTCATCAATGATTAAGCGTAATTCCCTGAGGATGAGGGAAAGGTGGGAGGCAGAAATAAATGAAAAAAATACCTGATGACACCTGGTGGGAAATATGTACTGAAGCACAGCAAACCACAAGTTCAAACACATGGAGAGTTTAAATGGAACAATATCACCAGATTCTACAGAACACCAGAAATAACTGCTAAGATGGGGCCAACACATCTGAGCTTATTGTGGAGGAACTGTGGGACACACTCATATTCATACTCGTATATTGTGGCTCTGCCCTAAACTCTGTGTATTCTAGAGGCAGATATTTGATGCTGACAAAGAAATTTGGACAGCAGGAGGTGTAGTTTCCCTGAATTTGTTTTTTTGTCACTAAGAAGTCAGGAGGCAGCATGAAATATGAAGTAGATTCACAACTTTGTTTTAAATTTTATTAATTATCCTTTACATTTCAAATCAAATCAAATCAAATCACTTTTATTGTCACATCACATGTGCAGGTACATTGGTACAGCACATGTGAGTGAAATTCTTGTGTGCGAGCTTCACAAGCAACAGAGGTGTGCAAAATACAATAATGTAAACAAGCAAAATACAAGAATGGCTACATCTGAAACTAATAAATATATGTACAATATATAATAGTATATGCATTTCTGGATGTGTATACTAAATATTTTCCTGTGTGTGTGTGTGTGTGTGTGTGTGTGTGTGTGTGTGTGTGTGTGTGTGTGTGTATACACATATTTTACAAATTAAATAGAGTAAACAATAATAAATATTTAAAATATACAGAATTGAGACATGTGCAAAACAGTGGCATTACTGTACAGTATGGAGTGCATAGTGTTGAAGTTCCAGTAGTGAAGCTGAGGTGTCTATGACGTGTTCAGCAGTCTGATGGCCTGATGGAAAAAGCTGTCTCTCAGTCTGCTGGTACGGGACCGGATGCTGCAGAACCTCCTTCCTGATGGAAGCAGTCTGAACAGTTTATGGCTGGGGTGACTGGAGTCCTTGATGATCCTCCCCGCTTTCCTCAGGCAGCGCTTCCTGTAGATGTCTTGGAGGGAGGGAAGCTCACCTCCAATTATCCGTTCAGAGCACCGCACTACTCGCTGGAGAGCTTTGCAGTTGTAGGCGGTGCTGTTGCCATACCAGGTGGTGATGCATCCAGTGAGGATGCTCTCAATGGCACAGTGATAGAAGGTCCTGAGGATGCGGGGGCTCATGCCGAATCTTTTCAGTCTCCTGAGAAAGAAGAGGCGCTGCTGCGCCTTCTTCACTGTTTTGTTTGTGTGTACTGACCACGTAAGATCCTCAGCCAGATGTACTCCAAGGAACCGGAAGCTGCTCACTCTCTCCACAGCAGCGCCGTTGATGGTGATAGGGGTGTGTACTTCTCTGCACCTCCGGAAGTCCACTATCAACTCCTTTGTCTTTGTGACGTTGAGGGTGAGATGGTTGTCTTGACACCAGTGGGTCAGGGCGCTGACCTCCTCCCTGTAAGCCGTCTCATCACCGTTGGTGATAAGACCCACCACTGTAGTGTCGTCCGCAAACTTCACAATGATGTTGGAGCTGTTAGTGGCTGTGCAGTCGTAGGTGTAGAGTGAGTATAGGAGAGGGCTCAGTACACACCCCTGTGGAGCACCAGTGTTCAGTGTGATGGGGGATGAGGGGATGCTGCCCAGTCTGACCACTTGGCGTCTGTCAGACAGGAAGCTAAGGATCCAGCTGCAGAGGGAGCTGCTCAGTCCTAGATCCTGCAGTTTCCTGTCCAGCTTCGAGGGAACGATGGTATTGAATGCTGAGCTGTAATCTACAAACAGCATTCTCACATACGTGTCTCTCTTCTCCAGGTGTGACAGGGCAGTATGTAGTGTCAGGGCTATGGCACATTTGAGAGTAACAGATAGTTAAGTAAACTAGTTATCATACACTCTTTTGAAAAAATGGAAATATAAATATTTAACATCAGATTTCTCACAGAAACACAGAATTTATATCAATAACCCTAAAACATAAAAAGTTGTGAATGCAATAACATGAGAACAAAGGGACGTAGGAGTTTCAAACTGATACCACAGGTGTGTGTGTGTGTAATTGGTTTAAAATCAGTAACCTTGACCTTGAGGTCAAATTTTTATGAAAATTTTGTAAATTGATAACTTGAGAAAATGGCGACATAGGATATAGAAATTCATTACATAGGTACATCTGCTGCGAGGCTGAGGGGCACTACTGGCTGTTGCTAGTAGTTTTTCTTTGAAATTTTCTGTTTAATTAAAACAATGCAGACTGAGTCATCTACAACAAAGATATGATTACCTGACAAAAAGGAATCTCATATACATGTCTATTCAGTAAAAGAAATTAATTGTGTTTAAAGCAAACAGATAAAGGGATCAGTAATGGCAATTATTTGTCATTGTCTTACTTGTCTTAGCCCAGTTAGGTAAACATTAACAATTGTGGTGGCAGATTTCTTTTGTCATGTATTAATCACATATTTAATCATATCACATTAGTTATAGTAATATCACTTTCTCACTCTACTATAGTAAGAGCACTCCTTTCACTAGTTTACATGCATGTGGAAAGTTAACACAGTGGAGCTGTTGTAATGGGAGACATTGAACAGATAGTGAGACTCCTTCCCCTTATCAGGGATGTAAATCCTTAGGAGACGGCCAAGCAGAAAACAAGGTCATAATAATTATAATTATTTAATTAAAGAATAATTAGGTCTGCTTGTGTTTCAATTTCAGTGTTTTAACATATGAATATTAAATACTTAAGGGCTACTTGTTTAAATAATGGAGGTGAACAATACATCATAATTTTACAAGATAATATCACAGATGAAAGACTAACTGAATAGATTTCAGGTAGATGCTTGTGCATTCTTAAAGTCTGATATGTTGAACGCCACACTTCAGGCAGGCCAACGCCACACTTCAGGCAGGCCACTAACTACACACCAAGAACACAAAGCAGACGACACCAGGGAAACAACACACTAATGATGTGACGTTCTGTATCGAGGCTTCGAAGCGTGTGTCGAGTAATGGAGGGGGCATTTCCGCGAAGCACGTATCGAGGCTTGCTTCATTTATGGGAGGAGCTGAAAATGATGACGTCCGAAGCCTCGCTGCCCGGCTGTACCACGTGACTGGTTCAGGAAGCGGTTCGAACTTTGCCGCAAATAATCATTTTCCATACTGCCAGCATAACTATACACAGTATACTGCCATCACTACAATATACATGTGTTACACACTCCTTTTGTTGTTGACATTTACAGGCTGTGTGCAAAATGCCACACTCTTCAAATTCATGCCAACTAATATTTTTACGTCCAGTAGGTGTCCTACTAGAGCAAATGAAGCTTCAAGAAGCTTCGCGTTGGGATGAACCAATTGGATGAAAAGCTTCAGTGCTTCATGAGGCTTCATCTGCCCATCACTACAACACACCCTGCTCACAGCTCATGCCCAGCTTATATGACCTCAGAGAGGTGATTGCTGACTGGGCCCAGGTGGTAAATGAGTCCAATGAGCAGCAGCTGTGTCCCGGGGAGAGAGAAGAGCAAGAGAGAGACAGAGGGGTGGAGCAAGAGAGGAGGAGGCGGAGAAAAACACCACGCCCACACAAGGGCAGTATGAGGAGGCCCAGCTAGGGCCGTAACAGGTGAACATTTAGGACTTACTGCAAATGTTACTATGTCAAAGTTACTGTGACTCAAACAGAGGAAATTTTGATTTTTTTTATTTCCACACCTAATTTATTTAAAAGTATTTAATAGCATATAACACCCAAAATATGCTTCGGTTCACATTTAACTCCAGAAAATCATCAATCAAAACATGGATATTACCTGACCACAGATTCGTGGTGATGTCACTGTTCTTTTAACTGTTCGGTGTCTTTGCTTTGTTTGCTGGTTGTAGAAATGGTTTATTTGAGCTTTGAGCTGAGATTCAGAGGTTTCTGTGGACACTGCTCATGTCAGCACTTATATTTCTGACCTTTTCTTATAACCCATTAAACATGATCTCCTCCCTTTTGCCCCCATTTTTGGTGGTGTAGGTACAAATGATCAGTCATGACATTTTCATAATAAATAAGATACTGCAAATAATTATTTCTGCATTTGTGCGATTGAAGTGAATTAAAAATGTGTATGAAATGATACTGTTTTAAAGATTTGGCCTAAATAAATTTGGCGTGAATGAGTCTAAACATGATAACCTAACTAGTGTTACCCTGACACACACACACACACACACACACACACACACACACACACACACACACACACACACACACACACACACACACACACACACACACACACAAACACACACACAGCATGTTATGCCAGTTTCAGCTGAAACTATGTTTCAAACCATAATCCGGGTTTTTAGTTCACCATTTATGAGGTTTCAAGAAGAAAATAAAAGACAGATCTGAATGTTTGAAAATGTTTTGGAAAGATTCTGTAAAGATGAGATGAAAAATACTCAAAGGATAAATTTACAGTTTTTTACAGACGCTAGGACACATGTCTCAATACTTAGGTCACTTTTGCAAAACTCTTCACACAATTCTCCTAACTGACCCTCAGCTTGGCAAAGCAGTTCATTTCACATTCTAAATGCACTACAACCACCAAAACACTTCATTCAGGTCTCAAATAAACTCATTCTTCCAGAACACTAGCAAAGGTTGACAGCCGACAAACACACTTTGTCACCCACAAAACAATAACCTAAAAAACACTAACAACATGTAGCATTACAGTGTTTTCCTGTGTAAAACAAGGACACATCTCTGTTTATAATTTCAATATACGTTACTGGAATGAATCAGACATCATGCAGAATTCGTTACAGTTTTTCTCAAATGTTAAAACACAAAAGCCAATCCTGTAACCCAAATGACCAGTAGTCTAAACACATTTACTAAATGTAGCCACCATATTCCAGTACCATAAACACATGTCACATGAAGACACAATTCACAAAACACAACCCTCTGTACTCATAAATCTAAACACATTTTTCCTTGCTAAAACACATGTTGCAAAACAACTCTGCTCATATCCTCAAATGAAAGCCCATGTGATGCAAAATGCTTGCCACAGTCACCAATCTTTGAACACAGGGAACACACCTGGCGTCATTCACTACACACAATGACTCAAAATTGAAGACACTTGTTGCTAATGCTGTACCCACATGTAAAAGCAAGTTCAGAGTGCACAGTATGCTGAAGGTTCCAAACAAACACAATGGATGAAGGCAGAGTCAGGGGAAGAGGAATTTGATGCAGAGGAGGGAGAAGAGCTGGCCCTGGAAGAAGAGGAGCAGGCCAATGAGGAAGAGGAGTTCAAATGAGAGGAGGAAGAGGAGCGACCAACGAGGAAGAGGAGAAGGCCAACATGGGAGAGGAGAAGGTCCAGGAGGGAGAGCAAGACAACCTTGCACCATCATTACGGACGAGATGCGAGCAACAGCTCAGCGACAGTGATTGTGGTGTGTGTGTGGTGTGAATAACGTAAATAAAAAAACTTCACACCCTGTTCATGTTTTCAAGATTACTGTTGTGTGCAATAGATTCTGTTTTTGCATTGAGTTGTGTTACAGTAGTGTACGTACATGCAGGATTTTCTATAGATTTATACTACTCATATGAAACTCACAAATCTAAATGCCTAATCCTCTGCAGAGATCTACGACGATCCGTTACTGTATAGTTTCTAAAATATGCATTGGCAGTTATGAAACAAAGAACCTTCTCACAAATTGAGCATTGTGTTTTCAATTGTTTTGCTGTAGTGTGTAATGCTGTGTATAGTGTTTACAGTTTTGACAGCTTCGAGCTGCTCTCTTGGTGTGGGAGTTTGAGTTTTGCAGTGGGAAGGTGTGGTTGTGTTTATGTAGCTTTAGAGAAGGGTGTTGTGTTTGGACATTGGGGGACCTGGTGGTAACGTTTGTGACATGTGTTTTAGCATTTGAGAAAAACTGTAATATTTGTTTATGTATTTTTATCTTTTTTGCACTAAGTAATCCCAAAATACAAGAATTTGTATACACACCATCCACTGATACACATACAATAGTAATGCTAATCTACTCGGTCTTCTCCATTTGGCCACAGGTTCTCATCCACATCACATCTTATGTCATCCAGGGCAATACACCTAGGAAAGAATCTTCTGGCTGCCAGAATTGAAGGAGTTGAAAAATTGAAGGAGTAACACCTGTGTAGATGCTCATCTACAATGAGAATAAGCTGTGGCTGGTTAAACTGCATTTTTAGATTTAAAATATGTTTCAATAAAATATTGCTGTTGGATTTTGCTGTCTTTTTAAGTTTTGCATTGTGTTATTGTTTTGGCCATAAGTTTAACAGTTTTGAAAACAGTATGTAAGCACATGCAAAATGTCCTGTACGTACAAAGATTTTTGGCAGTTGTGTCTGAGTGAGAAAATAATTCACGAAATTTGAGAGATGTAGTCATTGAATGCATTTTGTGCCAAAACAATGATAACTGATCCTCAGTTTAGCCCACATAGACTTCTGTTGTGCTCACTGTGTGAGGAGTTTTGCAAAAGTGACCTAAGTATTGCGAAATGTGTCCTAGCGTCTGTAAAAAACTGTAATTGGTTTATTATTTAGATAAGAGTAACAAGCAAGTAAATGAAGAAACAAGGTAAAATGAAGTAATAATGAAAGAAGTTAAACAAGTAAATGAAGAAACAAGGCAGAGGAGAGAAAACCCCAACAATCCCCTCTGAGCAAGCACTTGGCGACAGTGGGGAGGAAAAACTGCCTTTAAACGGGCAGAAACCTCCGGCAGAACCAGGCTCAGGAGGGGACAGTCAACTGCCGGGACTGGTTGGGGGGGTTAACAGAGGTGGAGCAAGACGAGGCTACATCAGGTGAGGAAGCAGTAGCGTCTCTCCTCTGGAACAAGTGGAACCATTTTTCTTTTTTTTCATGCACTTTTCCACGAGCGCTTTTTTCTCCACGATGAGATTTCTCAGCTCGTCGATGGTTTCTGCGTTTTTTTTCTTCAAGTTTCTCACATCTTTGTTCCACCTCTTCCAATGCTGCTTGTTGTTCTTCAAGCTTGTCTTTGAGTTGTTTGGATGTTGCCTCCTGTATCAGCTTGTCCTTGTGCATGTCTGCATTTCTCTGTTGGACCTCTTTGTGCTTGTCTTCTAACTGCTTCTTTCTTTTCTTGATTTCTTGATTTTTGTCTTCATGTATTTTGTCTTCTTGTTGTTTTTGTGACTGCATTTGAGTGTGTTCACGCTTCAAGTTATTGAATTCCACCAAACGCCCCTTAACGAGCTCGGAGTTGTTTCTCGCTATCTGATCGATCCTTTTCTGCATCTGTGAGCACCGTTTCTCCAGTTTGTCCCTTTCTTCTTCCACTTTAGTTGCTTTGTCCTCCAGCTGATTACAAAACTCTTGCAGTTTTAGATTTTTAGACTGAAAGTCCTGGACGATGCGTTTTCCTTCTTTCAGTCTTTCCTGCTGTTGCTCTTTCTGTTGAAGAAGGTCTTTATTTTGGCGCAGTGTTTCATCCAGGCTTTCTTTCAGCATGCGGTATTTTTCCTGCATGCTCTTCAGTTCGTGCTGCATGTCTCGTTGCTTTTTGTCCTGCTCTTCCTTCTGTTGGAGGAATTTATTCTTTTCTTCCACAGCTTCATGGAGCTGTCTTTGGAAGAGCCGATTTTTTTGGTCCATGTCTTGGAGATCCCGTTGTATTTTATCAGTCATCGTTTTTTTGTCTTGGAGCTGGTTGGTCATTTCTTTTAGTTGTGCGCGCTTTTGCCTGTTTTCTTTATTGAGGTGCACAATCTGCTCTCGGGCCTGAGCAAACTTGATTCCCCAGCCCTCATTAATAATGTTTATGTCCGGCTGGCGCTGTTGTCTTTCTTCCAGCTTTTTATTTTGGGCTTCCATTCGTCTACACTTGTCCTCCAGTTGAAGTTTTTCTTCTTCAATTTGTTGCATTTTTTTCTGGAGAAGGTAGTTTTCCTTCCTACTCTCCTCTAATGCCCTTAGGGAGGATGAGACGCCATTTGGGGAAATTGGCCGGCCACGCCAGGAAGGAGAGGCGACGTAATCTTTTTGAATTTGTTGTTTTTTTCTTGGAAACATGTTGGAGTTTCTATACGATGACTTTGAAGAGCTTTCCAAATTTTCTGTGGTGAACGTTTTGTAGGCTGCAAACACAGATGCTGCTGAAATGAACTAAATCTTGCTGTTTCTCACCCCTACTTAAGGAAAAACATCAAAGGACTTCTGAAGTTCTATGACATCATCACTCCCTAAGCCAATGAGATTGTCACAAGACGTTTTGGAATGGGGTGTTTTTTTTAAACTGTTTTCAAACTTAACTTAAAATTTCAGTGTTTCCTAGTTTGGAAACACTGACTCCCATAACAACCATTCGGTTGTTATGGGAGTCACGTGGGTGCTAGCGGTGACATAAATGGGCGTTGACAGTTTGTCATTCATGGGTTTTGATTTTGACAGAGTGGAGGGCTGGGTAGCCGTAGTTTTTGTTGACCGCTGCACAACATGTTTCGCTTCGTTATATTAGAGCCTGTGACGTTGTAAGAGTCTGAATCAGGAGCCGATGACATTACTCTGTAAACTCTCAAAGCACTTTAATAAACAAGCAAACAGTTCCACCTCTCGCATTATTGCGTAAAGTTGACAGCGCGTCAGGCAAATAGGCAGGCTCCATCCCCGGCCTCTAGCGATTGTGGAAGTCGCTACATCTTTAGTCAACCAAAAACGGCATTCTGGAGAAGCCAGCCGCAAGCAGGATCAAAGAAATCAGATCAAGGAACCTGAAAGACGCCAAGTAAGTGCAGCGCATCTGAATGAGTGAGCCCAGCAGCACCGACACACCTGACGCAATTCTGAGGAGCGCAGGTAAGAATACCTGTGCATGTCTGGTTGTGGAAAAGGAAGCGACATTGCATTAGTGCTGAGATGTTTTAAGAGGAGACACTGAATGGAATGAATGTTGGTTAAATGTGCAATGTTTTTGGCTGCGCTCTTGGATTGATGACTGCGCTGCGTCTTATTAATTATGCTGCTTGGATGATGTTCAAATGGACAATTAAAGTGCCGTTACGTTGAAAGGATTTTATGGTCAAAGTCTATTGTGGCTTCCAGTGGATATATGTTTTAATGGATGATCACTGAAGATTAAAATAAATAAATAAATAAAAAATCGAACAAACAAACGGGAAAATCATGAGTCAAACAGGTGATGATGATTGTTCCTCTAATGATTTGGGGGGAAAGAGAGAAAGAAAAATGACTGGAAAGGCATTGTTGAATAAAATCGAAAAATCACAAAATGAATGCAAAATATATGTTAATAAAATGAAAGGACTAATACAAAAAATGAAAGTGCTCATGCAACACAATGAAAATCTTTCTGAAATTAAGCAGTATTTGGTGGATTTAAAGGCACTGTGCCAAAAGGCTTCAAGTTCACATGTGTTGTCTTTGGTGCCAGAGGAAGTAATAAAACAAGAGGAATGGTTTTCAAGTATCATGAAATACACAAATGTGTTTTTAAATGAAATTCAGAACTGGATAAATCAAAGAGAACAAAATCCTGCTGTTTGTCCAAAGCAAATCAATTTATTGGAAAACAATGTTGCATCAAATACTGAGACAGAAGTGGAGGATGATATCAAGCCAAGTGATAGTGTTTCAAATGTTGAAAGCCACAAAACTTCTTCATCAAGATCTTCAACTTCATCTGTTCGTATGAAAGCTGAGGCAGAGTTGGCAGCTTTAATGATAAAGCAGAAATTATTGGATGAGAAACATGTACTGGAAGAAGAGGAGGAATGTCTTCGTAAAAGAAAGGAAAGGCTAAAATTGGACACTGAAATTGCTGAAAAAATGGCTACAATAAATGTCCTTAAAGCTCAAAGTATAACAAGCAAAAAGGATCTTTAAAAGTTTCAGATGGAATGAATTCATACATTTCCCATGAAAGATCTAAACAAACCCTTAATGTTGATGCATTAGAATTTATACCTCACATTTCTGCAAAACAAAATTCATTGACTAATGCTGAAACTCAAAACAGGAGAAAAGATAAAACCCAGGAATGTGTCATGCAACAAGCCGTGCTGACTGAATCTTCTCAAAATAAGCATCCTCGACAATATTCAGTTATTCCTTCAAACCCATCTGATGCAAATGGACAAAATGACTCATACAAATGGTATGGTGGAACTGGAACCACAAAAGGATGTTATTGTAATAATGATTAAACAAAATGAAATACAGTGGGGCAAAAAAGTATTTAGTCAGCCACCGATTGTGCAAGTTCCCCCACTTAAAATGATGACAGAGGTCAGTAATTTGCACCAGAGGTACACTTCAACTGTGAGAGACAGAATGTGGGGAAAAAAATCCATGAATTCACATGGTAGGATTTGTAAAGAATTTATTCGTAAATCAGGGTGGAAAATAAGAATTTGGTCAATAACAAAAATACAACTCAATACTTTGTAACATAACCTTTGTTGGCAATAACAGAGGTCAAACGTTTACTACAGGTCTTTACCAGGTTTGCACACACAGTAGCTGGTATTTTGGCCCATTCCTCCATGCAGATCTTCTCAAGAGCAGTGATGTTTTGGGGCTGTCGCCGAGCAACACGGACTTTCAACTCCCACCACAGATTTTCTATGGGGTTGAGGTCTGGAGACTGGCTAGGCCACTCCAGGACTTTCAAATGCTTCTTACGGAGCCACTCCTTTGTTGCCCGGGCGGTGTGTTTTGGATCATTGTCATGTTGGAAGACCCAGCCTCGTTTCATCTTCAAAGTTCTCACTGATGGAAGGAGGTTTTGGCTCAAAATCTCACGATACATGGCCCCATTCATTCTGTCCTTAACACGGATCAGTCGTCCTGTCCCCTTGGCAGAAAAACAGCCCCATAGCATGATGTTTCCACCCCCATGCTTCACAGTAGGTATGGTGTTCTTGGGATGCAACTCAGTATTCTTCGTCCTCCAAACACGATGAGTTGAGTTTATACCAAAAAGTTCTACTTTGGTTTCATCTGACCACATGACATTCTCCCAATCCTCTGCTGTATCATCCATGTGCTCTCTGGCAAACTTCAGACGGGCCTGGACATGCACTGGCTTCAGCAGCGGAACACGTCTGGCACTGCAGGATTTGATTCCCTGCCGTTGTAGTGTGTTACTGATGGTGACCTTTGTTACTTTGGTCCCAGCTCCCTGCAGGTCATTCACCAGGTCCCCCCGTGTGGTTCTGGGATCTTTGCTCACCGTTCTCATGATCATTTTGACCCCACGGGATGAGATCTTGCGTGGAGCCCCAGATCGTGGGAGATTATCAGTGGTCGTGTATGTCTTCCATTTTCTGATGATTGCTCCCACAGTTGATTTTTTCACACCAAGCTGCTTGCCTATTGTAGATTCACTCTTCCCAGTCTGGTGCAGGTCTACAATACTTTTCCTGGTGTCCTTCGAAAGCTCTTTGGTCTTGGCCATGGCGGAGTTTGGAGTCTGACTGTTTGAGGCTGTGGACAGGTGTCTTTTATACAGATGATGAGTTCAAACAGGTGCCATTCATACAGGTAACGAGTGGGGGACAGAAAAGTGTCTTACAGAAGACGTTACAGGTCTGTGAGAGCCAGAGATTTTCCATGTTTGAGGTGACCAAATACTTATTTTCCACCCTAATTTACGAATAAATTCTTTACAAATCCTACCATGTGAATTCATGCATTTTTTTTTCACATTCTGTCTCTCACAGTTGAAGTGTACCTCTGGTGCAAATTACTGACCTCTGTCATCATTTTAAGTGGGGGAACTTGCACAATCGGTGGCTGACTAAATACTTTTTTGCCCCACTGTAACAACACTCTTAATCCAACAACAAAGCCTCTTTTCTTTACCAAAGAGAGAAATACCTCATTTTGATGGAGATCCACTTCAATATTATTCATTTATTAAAGCATTTGAGAATGCAGTTGAGTGCAATACGAAGAATAACAGCGATCGTTTATATTTTTTGGAACAGTACACAAGAGGCCATGCAAAGGAATTGGTGAGAAGCTGTCAACAAATGAACTCGGATCGTGGTTATCGCAAGGCAAAATCACTGTTAAAGGAGCACTATGGCGATGAACAGAAGGTCGCAGCTGCATATCTGGACAAGGCACTTTCATGGCCATCAATTAAAACAGAGGAAGTAAAAGCTCTTCAGAACTACAGTTTGTTCCTCAGGGGATGCAGTAATGCAATGGAGGAGGTGCAGCATCTGAGTGATTTGGACATGCCTTCTAATATGGTGAACATTATTAAAAAATTGCCGTATAAATGTATTGACAAATGGAGAAGCTATGTTTGTGACCTGCAAGAAAGGCATAAAAGAAGAGCCAAATTTATGGATATTGCAGACTTTTGGGAGAAGCAAATAAGAATATTAACTGATCCTGTATTCGGTAATATTTAAGATTCTCCGCTTTCTTTACCAACAAAAGGAGTGAGTAAAGCCAAGTATCAAGGCAGACCTGGAAATAAAGGAACAAGCTTTGCCACCACTATGCAAGTTGTGGAGAGTACACCTAAGCCTGCGAAAATGGAAATGAAAAATAATCAGGTTGGAAGGAACGTCTGTATTTGTTGTGGAGGAAGACACATGTTGGACGTCTGTGCACAGTTGGGAAAAATGGCTGATGAGAAGAAGATAACCTTCTTAAAGGAAAATGGCATCTGTTTTGGCTGCTTGTGTATAGGACACATCAGTAAAGATTGCCGTAAGAGGATTTCCTGTTCCAAATGCAGCCGGAAACATCCCACCGTCCTGCACAAAGAAAGTTCACCTTCTGAAAAGACCGACAGGAACATGCAGCCGCATGTGAGCACACTGGTGTCGAGTGGTCTTACAGCGGCTGGAGACCAGGACTGTAAACTGCCCATTGTGCCTGTCCAAGTAAAGTCAAAGAAAGGAAGCAACATTATTACAACATGTGCTTTTTTGGTCCAAGGGAGCACAGCAGTTTTCTGCACTGAGAGTCTGATGCGCAGACTTCACCTTGAGGGAAGGAAAGGAAATATCCTCCTCAGAACCATGGGCCAGGAAAGAATTGTGAGCAGCAACACTTTATCAGGACTGGAGGTTGCCGCTCTTTGTGGTGACGAATTTCTGGAACTGCCAAAAGTGTACACACAGGAGTCCATGCCTGTACATAAAGGAAATATTACAACACCAGGAGATATTGAAGGATGGGCACATTTAAAACGCATAACCTTGCCTCAAATAAATGCAGGAATCGAGCTTATGATTGGAACAAACATTCCCAAAGCCTTGGAACCTCTGGAAGTGGTGTGTAGTGTTGATGGAGGACCGTATGCCGTAAGGACAAGGCTTGGCTGGACCATCAATGGACCACTTTCAGGAAACTGTGAAGCTACAGGTGATCAGAAGCATCCACAAGTTACAGTCAACAGAATTTCTGTTGTCACATTGGAGGAGCTTTGGCAGCAACAGTTCAAGAATGACTTTCCTGAGAGCAAAGTTGATGAGCAGGTTGGATTGTCAAGAGAGGATCAGAGATTTCTGGAAATAGTGACTAACTCTGCCAAATATGTGGGTGGTTATATCCAGATAGCATTACCTTTTCGGAATGCCAGTATCAGTATGCCAAACAATAAGAAAGTTGTTCAACAACGTCTGCGCTTTCTAAAAAAGAGATTTGAGAGAGACACAGTGTTTCATACTGAGTACAACGTCTTCATGAATGAGCTTCTGGCTAAAGGTTATGCTGAAAAGGTCCCGGAAGAGGAGATCAATCGCAATGATGGCAAGCTGTGGTATATACCACACCATGGTGTTTACCATCCGACCAAGAAGAAACTCAGAGTTGTGTTTGACTGTGGAGTGAGTTATCATGGAACATCTTTAAACTCCCAACTCTTACAAGGACCTGCTCTTACAAGCTCTTTAATAGGAGTGATCACAAGATTCAGGAAGGAGCCAGTTGTAATTATGGGAGATATTGAATCCATGTTCCATCAAGTCATGGTTCCAGCTGAAGATAAAGATCTATTGAGATTTCTCTGGTGGCCTAAAGGTGATCTGGAACAACCAACATCTGAATATAGGATGAATGTACATCTCTTCGGGGCAACTTCGTCACCAAGTTGTGCCAACTTTGCACTCAGAAAGTGTGCGGATGACTTTGGACATCTCTACAGTGAGGAAGCTGTGAAGAAGTTGTTGCACTGTTTTTATGTGGACGATTGTCTTGTGTCCGTTGAAACTGATGAGGAAGCAGTGTTAATGTGCCACGAGTTGGTTTCTTTGTGTGCCAAAGGAGGATTTCTGCTCAAAAAGTGGATCACCAACAAGCCTGGAGTGCTGGAATCAATTCCTGAAAGTCACAGAGCCACAGGAATGAAAGAGTTGAACATGGAATTGGATTCCTCAATGATCGAGCGAGTTTTGGGCGTGGAGTGGTGCATAAAATCAGACTCTTTTAAGTTCAAGATTGTGCTCAAGGACAGACCGCTTACCAGAAGAGGAATCCTTTCAATTGTCAGTTCTATCTATGATCCTCTTGGAATGCTAAGTCCTGTGGTCTTAACTGCTAAGAAAATCCTAAGAGATCTATGCCAGGAAGGAATCGGCTGGGACGATAATGTACCAGAGCTGTTTTCCAAAAGATGGTTAACATGGCTCCAGCAGCTCCAGCTATTGAGCAAGTTTGAAGTGAGTCGTTGTCTGAAACCTGATGGATTTGGAGAAATCACGAGAGCTCAGTTGCACCATTTCTGTGATGCCAGTGAGGATGGGTATGGAACAGTGACCTATCTGCTGATTGAAAACATCTGTTCAGAACGACACTGTGCGTTTGTTATGGGAAAGGCTCGTGTTGCTCCTCTTAAATCCTTTACCATCCCGAGGATGGAGCTCATTGCAGCAACCATGGCCAGTCGATTGGATGTACTCTGGAGGAAAGAGCTGCAGATGGAACTTCTGGATTCTGTGTTTTGGACAGACAGTGCTTCTGTTCTTAAATACATCAGGAGTGAGACTTCAAGATTCAAGGTTTTTGTGGCCAATGGAGATATGATATCGCAATGGAGATATATGGACACTGCCAGTAATCCAGCAGATATGCCCTCAAGAGGAGTGAAAGTCGATGTTTTTATGAAGAATACAAAATGGTTGTCTGGGCCTCAGTATGTTCTACAATCTAGGAGTGAATGGCCTGTCTACCCAGATGACATCAGTCTGCTTCCATCTGATGATCCTGAGGTAAAAACAGTTGCCACAGTGAGTGTTGAGCAAGCTGGAGAAAAATCTGTTACTCGCTTGTTTAAACATTTTTCCACCTGGACACGTCTTAAGAAGTCAGTGGCATGGCTGTTAAAATTTAAGGACTTGCTTCTGTCCTTTGTGAAGAAAAGGAGAGAATTGTGTTCAAGCTTACCACAGTCAGAGGTCACCAAAGAGCAACAGAAATCATTTGTGGAAGAAAAGCTGAGGAACTTTAAGAGGACATCTGTGATTAAGAAGCTTACAGTGGAAGATCTGGACAAAGCTGAGGTTGTCATTATCAAGTTCTGTCAGAGGAGGAGATTTTCCTTGGAGCTTGTGAGTCTGGAGAAGGGACAACCCATTATAAAATCAAGTCCTCTAAGAAGACTCTGCCCACAGCTGCAAGATGGAATTCTCAGAGTGGGTGGGAGACTCAGTAGATCATCGATGACGGTTGAGGTGAAACATCCCATAATACTAGCAAAGGATCAACACATTTCTGAGCTCTTGCTTAGACACATACATCAGGAAGTTGGACATGGTGGTCGTAACCACATGCTGTCTAAGCTAAGAGAAAAATACTGGTGGATTGGAGCTAGTACAGCAATAAGAAAAGTGTTATCTAAATGTGTCATCTGTCGACGTCTTAATGCTCCACCAGTGAATCAACAGATGGCGGATTTGCCCAATGAAAGAATCATTCCAGATGAACCTCCATTCACGCGGGTGGGAGTCGATTACTTCGGACCCTTCAGTGTAAAAAAAGTAGGAGGAGCGTGGTGAAGAGATACAGTGTTATGTTCACCTGCCTTGCTATCCGTGCTGTTCACATTGAGGTTGCTCCATCACTGGATACTGACTCTTTCATTAATGCGTTCAGACGTTTCAATGCAAGAAGAGGTCAGGTTCGAGAACTGCGTTCTGATAACGGAACCAATTTTGTAGGTGCTGAACGTGAACTTAGAACTGCCATTGAACATTGGAACCATGTAAAAATCAATGACGTCTTTCTGCAAAAGGGAGTTAAATGGACCTTTAATCCACCTGGAGGTTCACATCACGGAGGAACCTGGGAGCGACTGATAAGACTGGTTCGCAAAGTACTTAATTCCATAATGAAAGTACAAAACCTGGATGAAGAAGGTCTTCATACAGTACTTTGTGAGGTTGAAGCCATCATTAACAGTCGCCCAATTACCAAAGCCTCAATGGATCCTAACGACCTGGAAGCTTTGACCCCTAATCATCTTCTTCTGTTAAAGACCTCACCGATATTACCACCAGGAGTATTCCATTCCACTGATATGTACAACCACAGAAGATGGAAACAAGTCCAATACATGTCTGACTTGTTTTGGAAAAGATGGGTGAAGGAATACCTACTACAGCAACAGGAATGTCAGCGATGGATTGGAGTAAAAGGGAACCTCATCGTGGGAGATCTGGTTCTCATCATGGACAGTTCGGCACCTCGAAACTCTTGGCCAATGGGACGTGTGATAAAGACTTTTCCTGACTGAAGAGGATTCGTTCGTCAAGTTCGGATTAAAACTCAAACTAGTTGCCTGGATCGACCTATTACCAAACTGTGTCTACTGCTGGAGGCAGATCACAGTTAAAGACTTCTGGTTCCAATTATCAGACTTTGATTGTATTTGGACATAAAATGTCTCTCATTTTTCTTTAAAGATAGACTTTAAGATTACCTATAGGATTCCTGCGGGTAATATTGAAATACAGTAAATACTTGACTTTTCTCTGCATGTTTTATGTCTCCTACTTGGTTAATTATGGGTAATTATTAGAAGGGATCCTAATAATTAGGGGCTGGTGTGTAGGAGCCATAATTGAATGTATTGAATTTTGATGATCGCTGGGTTTTTATTTGTTTGGTTGTTATGGGAGTCACGTGGGTGCTAGCGGTGACATAAATGGGCGTTGTCAGTTTGTCATTCACGGGTTTTGATTTTGACAGAGAGGAGGGCTGGGTAGCCGTAGTTTTTGTTGACCGCTGCACAACATGTTTTGCTTCGTTATATTAGAGCCTGTGACGTTGTAAGAGTCTGAATCAGGAGCCGATGACATCACTCTGTAAACTCTCAAAGCACTTTAATAAACAAGCAAACAGTTCCACCTCTCGCATTATTGCGTAAAGTTGACAGCGCGTCAGGCAAATAGGCAGGCTCCATCCCCGGCCTCTAGCGACTGTGGAAGTGGCTACACTTAGCAGTTTTTCACTTTTATCTTTCTTCCCCCTCCTTTTGTCCCCTCCTGTGCTTCTTCACCAGGCAAAGACATCCTGAGGGAGACCATTAAGTTCATGTACACAGACTGGGCGGACAGGGACAACGGCGACATGCGGCGGAAGACTCTGTTGGCCCTGTTTACGGACCACCAGTGGGTGGCACCAGCTGTGGCCACTGCCAAACTCCATGCTGAGTTTCAGTCCCCAGTTTACTTTTACACGTTCTACCACCACTGCCAGACTGAGACGCGGCCCGAGTGGGCCGACGCCGCGCACGGAGACGAGATACCTTACGTTTTCGGCGTACCGATGATCGGTGCCAGGGACCTGTTCCTGTGCAACTTCTCCAAGAACGATGTGATGCTGAGCGCTGTGGTCATAACTTACTGGACTAACTTCGCAAAGACTGGGTAGGCCTCATGTCGTAGTAGTTTAAACTGTACACGTTACTGTATGTTCTCTGATAGCCTTCTAGTCATCTTGAATACTTGAATCTGGGTTGCTAGTTTAATTCTCGTGTGGCTTTGAAGAATTGAACATACTGGTTGACCAAAAGCATCCAGATCCCAGAGCAGCCGGTTGGTCTTAGATAGTTGAAAGGTTGCACAGAGAATGGGCCTCCTGTCTGTATTCAGTGTATTGATGCCACATGTTACTTATAATGGAGACTGACTATAACTTTGAACTGAAACGTTTAACCTTTATGCTCCACCAGGGACCCCAACCTGCCCGTCCCTCAGGACACCAAGTTCATTCATACCAAGTCCAACCGCTTCGAGGAGGTCATCTGGACCAAGTTCAACTCGAAGGACAAGCAGTACCTTCACATCGGTTTGAAACCTCGTGTCAGAGACAACTACAGAGCTAACAAAGTGGCCTTTTGGCTGGAATTAGTCCCTCATCTTCACAGCCTGCACGACGTGCTCTTTCCCACCACTACGCGCTCCCCTGCAGGCCGTGACCCCGGCACCATGAGGCCCAGGAACAACGTTCCTGGAACCACTCACCATCCTTACCCTACCTTCCCGTCAGATCCCGAGCCCGAGGGCTCAGAGCGCCCGCCTCAGAGCGCCCGCCCCAGGACCTCTTTCCCGGAGAGACCCGCGACTACTCCACCGAACTGAGCGTGACTGTTGCAGTTGGAGCGTCGCTCCTCTTCCTCAACATCCTTGCCTTCGCCGCCCTTTACTACAAGCGTGACAAGCGGCACGAGATGCGCCGGCACCGGCTGTCCCCTCAGCGGGGCGGCCCCGCCAACGACCTGGCTCACAGCCAGGAGGAGGAGATCATGTCCCTGCAGATGAAGCACTCGGAGCATGACGCACACCACGACATGGAGCCCCTGCGACCCCACGACATCCTGCGGCCCGCCTGCCCTCCTGACTACACCCTGGCGCTGCGCCGCGCCCCCGACGACGTGCCGCTGATGACGCCAAACACCATCACCATGATCCCCAGCACCATCACCAGCATGCAGCCTCTTCACGCCTTCAACACATTCCCCTCCACCGGCCACAACAACACCCTGCCCCACCCCCACTCCACCACCAGGGTATAGTAGGGACAGGCCTGACACAGCGCCACCTAGGGACCAGGAACACTGGCTCTGCTACCGCTCTGGAAGGGAGGCCTCTCGACGTGGGCCTTCGTTCTGTCCTCTTATTCTCTTCCTTCTCCAAAAGCAACTACACCTGCTGCGTCATGTGCTGTAAAACCTGGCAGCTCCCTCCACTGGTGGCATGTGGAGGTGCAACTGAAGTGTACAGCAGCAGATGAGCAGTTTGGGGTGGGGGTGGGGTGGGTGACTCAGATCTTTCAAAGATACTGTTTTCAAAGACGGTCTGCTGTTTCCAGGCTCAAGACCTCCAACATTTGTCAAAGGGACGAATGCTCTCTCGCTCCTCACTGTTTTCTCTTTTTTACGTTGGCGTCATCTCTTTTTCCATCTCCTGTGTGTTATGTGCACATTATGCTTCTCTTTTCTACATCCCTGTTTTACTACTGCTCTCTTCCTCTCATTTGACACGCCTCCCTCCTGCTCTTCTCTAAAAATTCCCGATCTGCTGAGCAGTTTGGAGGGGGGAGGCGTACACTAAACATATAACTATGAAAACACTGATATCTTTCATTCTACCAGCATTTTTAGGTGCCAAGTAAGTACTGCTGTGTTTCATTTGTCATCGAGGGAGAAGAAAAACGAAAGAAAAATAGAGTATCGCTATTTACCGTCAACTAACAGAGTTCTGTCATGTTCTCGTGACAAAGTGCCAAACTGGCCTCAGTCGTGTTTTTCTTTCTTTCATCTTCTCTTTTTTTGTTGTTTTGTTTGAAGCATTTGTTTAATTGTTGTTTTTTATTGTGTGGAAATAATTTTTCTGAAAATATAGATATAGAGAAATGATATTATATATAGTTCTATATAAAATGTGTACAAAGGAGAAAGTATATAAAAGGGTTTTCTCAGTGGGGGATCTATGCATGAATTATTTTTAAAGACGCGGGGAAAAGGACACTGTACCTGTCGATGCACGTTTCCCAAAATCTAAACGAGTCATATCGCTCCATGTTTGCTACTTTTGGTTTTTGGTTTTCTCCCGCAGAGTAAGAGCATCGCAGGAGCTCCTGAAGTCAAACGACGCCTCCCAGCACTCATTTATTAAAACGGAGTCGATGCCAAAAGTCTTAAACGTTAGAATCAAAGCAACAGCTGTGAACTCAGTCATGGTGTCATGTGCAGCCTTCATCTTACTGTCACTACTTTTTCATTTTAGGGTACGTGAGGTAAAGCGTCCGTCGATGTAGCTTGATTGTACAAAATTATTTTTCTACGTTATTAACAAAACAGAGCAGAGACTGATGCTGCTCCTGTCTGACCCCCTTGTGTCGTGTGTGTGTGTGTGTGTGTGTGTGTGTGTGTGTGTGTGTGGGTGTGTGTGTGGGTGGGTGGGTGTGTGTGGGTGTGGGAGCGGCAGTCGCTGTGTGAGTGTGATATCACATCTGCATCACTCAAGCGTAGGCGGGCCCGCGTCAGACAACAATAAACAAAAAGCAGAAAAAGGCCAACAGTAAAAACTCAGACTCCAGCATGAGCTCCTTCCTGCTGCTTAACCAATCACCTTCCTCCATATCATCACTGCTCCCTCCCTCCTCCACTCTCCATCCTACACCACCTTTGTTATTTAACACCGACCCCCCCAAACTGATAATCAGACAAATTCCCAAACAGCTGACTTCACTGTGTCGACACCGTTCCTGACTATTTCTGACCTCAGGTCAGCTCTGCTATTATCCTCACATTAAGGGTTCGTTCACCTGCCTGCAGATGATCTGTGAGCTCGTCGGTTGTAAATTAAACTCTAAGCACACTGAGGGTAACCGGGAGGCGTTCAGGGCCTGCAGTGCAGAGCTGCAACATGACAAAAAGGGATGGGGGCTCAGATCTCCTGAACGGGTAGAAACAACACGGTGGGTTTGTGCTGTTTGTGATTCCTGCTCCGTCACTCTGGTGGAGACGACTGCAGCTCAGCAGCGCTCCCTGCTGATCCTCTGATGAAGATGTCAACAGTATGTAAACTGAGCTGATGTGCTGCTGTTTGAGCCCACGTGGTAGCGTACGTCCAGTATGGGAGAACTTAGTCACCGGTGCTGTCTTTGCTTGTGCTCTAGCTTTAGCCTGTTTGATTGTTTGTTTTCTATTTTATTACTGCCTAAAAGGGGAGGTGGGGGAAACACATGCCTGACTTCTCCTGTCAGAGGTTTTGTAAGCTCACTGGAAGGGAAACGTGCACAATGTAAATCATAAAACAACTGACTGGGGCTGTGCTGCAGGTGGATCAGTGCTGTGGACAGTAGCTGTGGAAAAGAGACTGGACAAAGACTCTCAGCCTTAAATACAGGACAGAGGATGATCCGATCATCTTTCAGCTAACAGTGTCGAGCAGAAGGACGGCCGGCTGATGCGTCCGTACGAACCCTTTTGTACTCACTCCTGTGTATAAGGAGGCGGCGAGGGGTTGTGTAGTTAACCTCAGCACCACACAGCTACAGCAGAGGACAGAACACAAACGAGTCCTTTCATTCGGCTCTGTTCTTTCTCCTTGTCTGTTTTATAAGCTAACACTAGAGGGCGCCATTGTGGCACATTCAGCGCTCACTCTGAGGTCACTGGACAGAGAAGAAAATACCAAACTGGGAGACGGATGGAGACGAAACATCTGGAAGATCAGAACTGTACATTTTTAAGTGTAAGAAAAAAAACAGACAAAATATTTGTAAATATTAAGTTTCTTGTTTATTTTATGTTTTGTTTTTTTGGGGTTTTTTGGAGTGAATGAATGATATGCTTATTTTGTGATGACAAAAGACAACAGGTGCAGTTTGTAATGAGAAGAAAAAAATGGCCGTTAGCTTGAGGTTTCAAATGAGTTCATCCTTACCACCGATCAGTTTTGTCTTTGTTTTTTCAACATTTATTTGATTTTTGTCATAACGTTGATCGTTATCATGTGACCATCCTGTAGCAGGAAGGTCGCTGTAGCAGAAGTCATCTCCACTGAAGCCCCCTCACAGCAGAGGGCCAGTCATGCTGTTTATTAGGATTTGCTAGTTTTCAGTGAGAAAAAACATTTTCATCAAGTTTTAAATCCTTTCGTTGCTCTTTTCTCTGCGATTGTCATAAAATCGTCGTCCTCTTTTCAAGCCTTAGCTCGCTTTTATTTTGAAAAATGAGTCTTGTGATCAGAGATGAATCTGTGCTGCATGATGTGCGTAACATCAGAGCGATAAAAGCCAGCTTTGCCTTTCAGTGATTCGCAGTAAGGACATAAATGACCTAAACTGAGACAGAAAAAAGTGCAGTCAGTTAAATGTTAGCTCACCTAACATGTAGCAGTGTTTACATGTAGCCATGTTTGACAGACTCCAGGGCTTTGATACCATAAGATGCCTCATATCCTCACAGCCTCATGAGATCACACAAGTGGTCTGACCTGCTCGTGTCACACTGTGCTGTCTGTCTGTCTGTCCGTTGTTTTTCTCCTGCAGTGATGTTATGTAGCAGAAAAACAGTTGGATGCTGGAAAAGTGCAGAGCGATGGGTGACGTGTGGAGAACATCACAGTCTGTGTGTGTTCAACAGCTGTTAGAGCCACACTTTGTCCTTTCTGTGGTATAACTGCTGGATTTATTTTATTCCAACACTTAGAAACTGTCAGCAAAGCAAAACTTCATGATTGGATGATCCTGTGTCACGTCCACAGTGTCAAACGTGCACAGAGACAGTGACACCCACAGAGAAACCCTCAGCTTGGTGTCCATTGCAAATCTGCACCTGTTGTCTTGTTTCTACTTTCTTTGTTGAACTCAGAAACTCGAGACTTGAGATGAAGAAAAATGTTAAATAATGGAATAAAAAAAAGATGATTATTAAAAAAAGTAAAGTAAAATTATATAAATAAATGAGGTGATGATATTTCTGTTTACTTTAGAAGTTATTATACACTGTATGCTGTGATTCTGATCTGGGAAACATTAAAGACATTCATAGCCAGACTGCTGACTTTGTGTTTTTATTCAGTCGCCTAACAGAAGTGCAGTAAGAAACGATTTAGCCCATCCTGATTTCTTAGCTGTTTGCATATTTGCCACACTTACGTGTTTCAGATCATGAAGAACATTTTTATGATAGATAAAGATGACCAGAGTCAGTGTAAAATAAAGCTTTTACATGTATTGCTGGGAGGTCGGCAGCTCCCTCCACTGCTTGGCCCTCTGTGAAAAACAACTGGGATCCAGCTTCCCTGTGATGCTGAATCATATAAGCGAAAGAAAATAAATAAATAGAAGGATGGATGATTGTATTTTGTGTACAATTGTTGAAGTGTAAAAAGGGTTGGCCCTCCGTGGTGCCCTAAGCAAAGTTTGATTTTTGGAGCCCTTTAATAGTGCCAATAATACTGATTAATGATCACCTACTATAAATGTATTTCATTTTCTAATGTTGATGTTGTTGTAATCCACAGTGAAAAATGTCATAAAAACAGAGAGAAACAATAGATCAAACCTGAGAGCTGCACAGTTGCAGCAGTGTGGTTTACGTCATTGTGTTGTCAGCCTGTTTTACACATCGGTAGTTTCTTATTGACGTGTCTGAAGATCTGAAATCGTAGTAAATTCAGCTGCTATTGTGGGCTGGGGATGATTTACACTTAACATTTTAATAACTGGGTACTGAATGTCAGAGGCCCAATGTTCCCTCTAATTTTTCACGTGTCTGAGCGAACACACAAACTCCCTGAGCGATCCCTTGGACCAATGAGCGACATCAGACGTGTGCACTGTGGTCACGCCGGCATCGAATCCATCCAAGTTACATGGTTTATTAAAAGAATCAAATTACAGCGTTTACATTTATGTTAGACTACTTTTAATTAACTGCTTTAGCCCATTTACAATGAAAATGTAAAAAAAATCTTGTTCATGACCTGTGCAGTATGTTAACACTATTGGAAGTAAAAATAACTTGAACTCCAATTTCGAAAACACAACTTTCTTTTTTCTTTTATACAGCTCTGACTTGTATTATGAGTCTGTGGTCTGGGAGAGAGTCCTGTAACTCTCTGTCTCCAAAATACAGTATATAATGACCAATGCTGGGCAATTAATTATATAGTTACTTCTTCAAAAAAGTAACTCAGTTTGGCAAACAACGTTCTTTGCAGCTATTTTTTTAAATGCAGCCAAGGCGTTTTTAAATAAACATTTCAAACTATTTACAGAACAATCAGCTGTTCTGCATCAAATCTGATGCCACACAAATTATTTGTGCCACTCCAAAAAATAATTTCTGTCCACTATGAGATAAAGGAGAACAACAGTCTGATACCTGCAGGCCTGACAGCAGCAGATGTATCACTCCTGTACAGTGCTTTAAGTGGCCCAGAAGAGGTGCCGGTACTCTATTTTTTTTCCA
This sequence comes from Rhamphochromis sp. 'chilingali', assembly GCF_963969265.1. NCBI lineage: Eukaryota > Metazoa > Chordata > Actinopteri > Cichliformes > Cichlidae > Rhamphochromis > Rhamphochromis sp. 'chilingali'. The sequence goes on from NC_137929.1 coordinate 23,706,842, forward strand.
CCTCCCCTGAGGTAACAACAACTATATTGAATGGGTTTTATATACAACAGTCAACAGACAACCTTATACAAAATAATAAATCATTTTATTAGTTTGTGGATTTGCTTGAGCTAGAAAGAGCTACTGAACATAAATAAAATGTGCAAAAAGGTATTGAATTTTTTTTTTAACAAAATGTACATAAAATAAATTATAAACTAATTTGTATTTTGCTCTCTCTTGAGTCACTGCTGCTATCAGCAGCAGCACTTGTAAAGTGTACCTGCAGAGCTTGGTAGTTCTCCCATACTACTTTCACTGTTCTCTCACTTGAAGCAACCCAAACATAATAACCATAGAACAGTAGAACATAATCTTGAGTCTTGAAGATGGTTCATTTCTTTACCCCTGAAAAATATACAAAAGCAGATTCAGCAAAATACAATCACAGTACACCAAATGAAAAATGAGAAATACTGTACAAATCATTTTACCTAGAAAAGGCTCCAGCACGTTTTGGGCTCCACTTTCCTTTCACTTTGGGCTTCGCAGTTTGTGGATGCTGCACTTCTCCTCCCTAGTGCCAGCCATGTCTGCACATATGTTTGTGTGTTAAACTGATCCAAGGGTGGTCCGTTGCATTTCAGGAAAATCATATTTGAAAGCCTTTTGATGTTGAGAGAGTTTCTTTTATCTGTCAAAGTATCATTCATTGAGCTGAAAGCTCGCTCGCATTCACTTGTTGATACTGCAATGGTGTGGACAGCTGTAAGAAGCGGCTTCAGGGCTGCTGGTGTCTTGGAAGCTTTAAGGTCTTTATACTCCCTAAATCCTAGGACATTTTCCCTCTCCCCAACTCTGAATCTCTGACATAAACGTCTGACCGCTGCATCCCCATATTGAATATCTAGAGATGCAGGCCAGGAGTCAGACTGGAGGACCTTGATGTCTGAGAGGAGGTGACTATCTGTCTTTTCAGATGAGGTTTTACTGACATGCGAGGAAGTTGTTGGAGTCATCCTGCACTTAACATTTTCAGCCAGGCTACGGAAAAATTGGCCATGGTTGATTTTTATAACCCTCTGATTTTCATGCAGGCATACATTTCTGAAGATTTTCTCCTTTTCAGCTTCAATGGCAGTTTGTGTGGGACCAGGTGTGGATACCATTGACTCAAACACCCGGATTTGTCGGTCCAGCTGCCTGTCTGCTTGATCCAAAGTCATGTCCCATCTCTGGAGCATTCTTGAGAGGTCACTGAGTTCTGTGAAAGCGTCATACATGATGCCAAGATTGACCACAAAAGAAACAGTAGTGAGAACATCATTGAGTCCTTTGTATTTTGCTCTCTCTCTTGAGTCCCTGCTGGTATCAGCAGCAGCACTTGTAAAGTGTACCTGCAGAGCTTGGTAGTTCTCCCATACTGCTTTCACTGTTCTCTCACTTGAAGCAACCCAACGCACTGATAAAACACGGCCTATCACAAGGAGACGTTGTCCAACATTGTGAGCACTCTCGGTTAACTCCCTTTGGTTTTTTGGTGATGCATGGTAGAGGGAGTAAAGCTGATCTAAGAATATTTTAAAGTGGTTGATTCCTCCTACCTCCTTCAAAACATCACAAACTGCCAGTTCCAGTCTGTGATTGGAACAATGCCAGACAAACAGGTAAGGGAATTTGGAACAAAGCTGCGCAGCAACTCCTGCTTTCCTCCCAAGCATCACTGAGGCTCCATCACAAGCAAATGCCAACAAATGTTGCTGTAGGTAGTGAGGGTCAAAGCCATTATTATGAAGACATCCTAACAGTGCTTCAGTGATGTCCTTTGCTGTGGTCCCCTGCAGCTCAATCAGTTCAAAAAATATTGTGTCTGGATTTTCACTGGAAATAGCTGACCGCAGGCACACGACAAGCACAGACTTTCCACTTATTGTAGTGGATTCATCAATGAGCACACACAATTTTCTTTCATTCATCACTATGTCATTGACTACCTTCTTTTTCATTTCAGCTGCAATGTGATCCAGTATATTTGCACATGAGTTATTAGAGTGCAAAACTCTGCCCATCTTGACACCATTTAAGACTTGCAACTGGACATCTATTGGCATGTCTGTAAAGGGACGCCCATGCTTGCCAATCTTATAAGCTGTTCTAAACACATTGCAAGTTGAAGCGTAGTCAGCCTTTCTCATATCTTCAATGTGTTTTTGCATTGTATTTTGTGTTGCCTTCTCTTTTATTTCAACTGCTTTCTTGTGATAAATTGAGTCTCTGTGCTCTTTTATTTTCTTTCGTAGTGAGTTTTGTTGTGCAGCCTTGTCCCTTCCAAAAGACGAGATTAAGCACCCACTCCACTCCTGCGACACTCTCTGCCCTTGCTGCATGTCCACGCGAGCACAAACTTGACTACACACACTACAACCCAACTTTTGATTTCTGCTGATCAGCCACTTGTAATTTGTGGAGAAATACCGGACTTGTGCTTGGGACCAACATTCTGGCCACTCATGCTCGCTAACGCGGCTGTTGTCATCGGTAGAAATGGTGTCATTCTCGTCCTCGTCGTCGCCAAAAGTGCCGTCGTCCGCGGCTGCGGCACTAGTGCAGCTTTCATTAGCTTGCGTCTGACCTGCAGCGATATCATTCTGGCTTGGTGGGGTGTCAGCCAGCGAGTCCTCTGATTCTGACCTTGTTCTTTTACTACTCAGAGTCTGAAGCCAGGAGAGCATATTAAGTGTTCATTGTTTTTGTATTTTAACGAGCAGCTGTTTGCGCGTTTTACACACCCTTGAGTTGTTGACATGACAACGGCAAAAGCGACGCATGCGCTTTTCACTTGTAAAACACATTGGTGTATGGGTAATGTAGTCTCTGCTCTGGGTGGGACGAATTAGGAAGCGTGCTTGTGAAGGGCGCTCTGAAAAGCGGCACTGCAGCCAAACGATGTGCAAATGAGAGTACCGGTACGCTAAAAGCACGTTCTGGGCGCATGGAGAGGTGGCGGTACTCTCAAGAGCTATATTTAGAAGTGGCGGTACTGAGTACCGGCGCGTACCGGCCCACTTAAAGCACTGCTCCTGTAACACCTGTAACATTCAGCAGTCGCCTCATTGTTCTGACGCACACAACAAAACTACTGACTACACTACACACTAACTACACAAGATTTGCGCTAAACGTCGCAAATCTCTCACATCTCAAAACACCACCGTCACTCCTAAAACTTCCCCCGTTTCTTAACAACTACCACGTTGCCATATCATTTTTTGATTGGTCGACATGGTACTTTTTTAGACGAATAGGAAAGGCAGAGGGGGTGGGGTTTGTTTTTGCTCACAGGTGGAGAGCGCTTTCGAGCCTTTTTTCTTATAAAACGCCGATTTAACCGTTTCTTCCCGCAGTAAATATAAACAACCAGTATTCAGGAAGAAAACCAAACATTGCATTTTTTTTTATCACAACTCTGGTTTTACGTGGCCTATCAACACGATTTAAAAACTGGTGTAAAGTCCCCAATTTTTCCGTCAATTGTTCCGTCTGTCCTGCTCACATCTCCAATGGTTGTACACGTTGTCATTAACATGGCTTCACTCCACATCAGCCACGCCGCTTTGACAGCTAACACACCGGCGTTGGCACATAAGGACGCTGTCATAGCCTGTCAACAACGTTGATTGGCTGCGCATATACGCATTATTGGCTGGACTATGGGATAAGGTGGCATCGTTCCCATATGGGAGCAGCCAGTCACTTACTGACTAACACTGCAAAACAGAATTGTTAAAGTATTAATTTTAATTTCAATTCAGGTTAGATTTTTTTTGGTGCGCAACGCAGAATTTCTGTGCGCAGAGACTGTGCCAGCAGTGCGCAGCTTAGAGGGAACATTGCATAGGCCCACTAAAAGTTACAAAATAAGCTACTATCAAATACATTTACTGTAAACACATCAGAAGGTTATTTATGTGGCAAAAAGTTAGATCTATACAAAATGTTGCAGGGAAACGGAGAAGGAGCCTCGTATAGGTTTGAGTTTTATTCACATCTGTTGTGCAGGTACAAATAGCAGAGTGGAAAACTTTATACTTTGTGTTTGCAAACATTAATTTATGAAGATTAATTAACATGAGTGTAGCACAAAGTAAAGGTGAAAGCAGTATTCTGACATGACAGTGCAATCAAAACACATTTTGCCACAACAATCTGTGAATAAATGTAACAACTGTCATTTTAATATTGGACAAACTAGTTGTGCAGCCCTAACCTGAAATATGCTGTTTGTTCTGAATGAAAAACGTTAGTCTTTGGTAAACATTTTAATCACATTTATAGATGCAATATGTTATTTCAGTTAAGACTGAATGTTACCACACGTTCCCATCATTAGAGTGCATTTAAAGTGTGGAGAAGTCTGTGAAGGTTCTCAGTCATCCAGGTCATCGTAGTCTAAGGAGCTTGCAAAGAAAAGCATCTGGACTTCTTTGAGTTACTTGAAGACGTTTCACCTCTCATCCGAGAAGCTTCTTCAGTTCTAAGGGTCAAATGGTGGAGAGTCCAAGCTGTATTGAAGAATTTCTAACTTCATGTAGGCTAAACAGCGGCCTAGAATTAGACTCAAAATCCTGCAGTTGCCCAAAATAAAGGGGGCATTAATGTACCAGATTCAACAGAACTCCAGAAATAACTGCTAAGATGGGTCCAACACATCTGAGTTCATGCTGGAGGAACTGTGGGACACACTCTGCCAACCACACTCATATATTCTGGCTCTGCCCTAAACTCTGTGTATTCTGGAGGCAGATATTTGATGCTCTCAAAGACATCAAATATGTAATATCCAAGGTAAATATTCCACTAAGTCCTACAGTAGCAGTGTTGGGAAGGATTGCAGAACATATTGACTGCAAAGCCAAAAGTTACTTGCTAAATATATGACTCACTGCAGCCCTAAAATGCATAACTATCAGATGGTTAAAACCAGATATAATCTATGGATCCATGTCTGTCTGATGGAACAAATTACATACTCAGACTACAGAAACAAGTCTTTGAGAAACGGTGGGGACCCATGTTACCTTTACTATTACAATGAAGAACACCACCTAATTTTGTGAGCTCTCTCTCTCTACACACGCACACACGTGTGTGCTGGACATTCATGGCTGCTTTGTGTAGTTACAGTTGAATAGAGGAAGTGTAGGATGTATCACTGCTGATTCAAAATAACATGTAAGAGTTTGTGGAATGTTCTTTGTCTGTGTGTCTGTATATAAGATGTAAGGGCGGTGGCCACAATTCAGAGATGGTCCTGGTGTTTCACTGGGAAGCTCTCTCCACATTGTAATGTGTTTATTAAACCCGCTTCAAATCAAGCTCACTGGGTGCAGGTTATTGTTAAATTTTCCTCAACAATTTGGCGTTGTCAGGCTGGATTCCTCAGGTGAGTTTTGCTGAATCACTGGTATGTGGTGACTGGCCATCCTGAGGTAAAATTGCCTCAGTCCCACCGTTCCTTTGTTTTCAAAAAGGGGGAACGGCGGGGTGTGCTTCAGCAACTCACACATGCAGGAATTTTTAAAAGAACCAAGAGAGGCACTGCAGAGGATCTGCATCAGTGAGCTGTTTTGATTTGGGAGGGTTTTATACGGGTGTAATTCATGGTTTGTATCACTGCAGTGAAAACTGATGTTACTGATCACGAGAGAGGAACATATGTTAGTGACAAGTTTCTGTGTTGTGTCCCACCTGTATCTACACAGACCCTGTGGTCTATATCATGAGCACCTACACATTAAACAACTGTAACATTATAATGGCATCAAGCTCACACTGAGGCCTGTGGGGCACTATCAGCCACTGAGACAACAGACAAATTTCAGTGTTTTAACATATGAATATTAAATACTTAAGGGCTACTTGTTTAAACAATGGAGGTGAACGATACATCATCATTTTACATGATAATATCACAGATGATAGACTAAATGAATAGATTTTAGGTGCTTGTGCATTCTTAAAGTCTGATATGTTGAACTGAACTGAGTGTGTCAGCTGTTCAAAACCTCTCCCAGTCAGTGCTGTTCTCCATGCCTGTCTTACTGCACATGGTGTTATTAGCACAAACACTTTAAAGGTGAACATTTAGGACTTACTGCAAATGTTACTATGTCAAAGTTTCTGTGACTCAAACAGAGGAAATTTTGATTTTTTTATTTCCACACCTAATTTATTTAAAAGTATTTAATAGCATATAAAACCCAAAATATGCTTCGGTTCACATTTAACTCCAGAAAATCATCAATCAAAACATGGATATTACCTGACCACAGATTCGTGGTGATGTCACTGCTCTTTTAACTGTTTGGTGTCTTTGCTTTGTTTGCTGGTTGTAGAAATGGTTTATTTGAGCTTTGAGCTGAGATTCAGAGGTTTCTGTGGACACTGCTCATGTCGGCACTTATATTTCTGACCTTTTCTTATAGCCGATTAAATATGATCTCCTCCCTTTTGCCCCCATTTTTGGTGGTGTAGGCACAAATGATCAGGCATGACATTTTCATAATAAATAAGATACTGCAAATAATTATTTGTGCGATTGAAGTGAATTGAAAATGTGTATGCAATCATACAGTTTTAAAGATTTGGCCTAAATAACGTTGGAGTGAATGAGTCTAAACATGATGACCAAACTAGTGATACCCTGACACACACACACACACACACACACACACACACACACACACACACACACACACACACACACACACACACACACACACACACACACAGCATGTTATGCCAGTTTCAGCTGAAACTATGTTTCAAACCATATTCTGGGTTTTTAGTTCACCATTTATGAGGTTTCAAGAAGAAAATAAAAGACAGATCTGAATGTTTGAAAATGTTTTGGAAAGATTCTGTAAAGATGAGATGAAAAATACTCAAAGGATAAATTTAATTGGTTTATTATTTAGATAAGGTGAAAAAAGTTAAACAAACAAATAAATGAAGAAAAAAGGCAGAGGAGAGAAAACCCCAACAATCCCCTCTGAGCAAGCACTTGGCGACAGTGGGGAGGAAAAACTGCCTTTAAACGGGCAGAAACCTCCGGCAGAACCAGGCTCAGGAGGGACAGTCAACTGCCGGGACTGGTTGGGGGTTTTAAATGGATGATTCCTCATCCATTTAACACATCTTTGGTGGAGTTTAAATGTAAAATGGGCAAAATTCATCGTGATCGTGACTCCTCACATCAGCATGCTTGGTTACCTGACAACATTAAAACGACTTGCAAATATGTTTTAAATGGATGATTCCTCATCCATTTAAAACATCTTTGGTTGCATTTAAATGTAAAATGCGCAAAATTCCTAGCGATCGTGACTCCTCACGTCAGCATGCTTGGTTACCCAACAACATTAAAACGACTTGCAAATATGTTTTAAATGGATGATTCCTCATCCATTTAAAACATCTTTGGTGGAGTTTAAATGTAAAATGTGCAAAATTCCTCACGATCGTGACTCCTCATGTCAGCAGGCTTGGTTAGACGATCACAAAAAAATGACTCGCAAAGATGTTTTAAATGGATGAGGAATCATCCATTTAAAACATCTTTGGTTGCGTTTAAATGTAAAATGCGCAAAATTCCTCGCGATCGTGACTCCTCACGTCAGCATGCTTGGTTAGACGATCACAAAAAATGACTCGCAAAGATGTTTTAAATTGATGATTCCTCATCCATTTAAAACATCTTTGGTTGCGTTTAAATGTAAAATGCGCAAAATTCCTCGCGATCGTGACTCCTCACGTCGGCATGGTTGGTTAGACGATCACAAAAAAATGACTCGCAAAGATGTTTTAAGTGGATGATTCCTCATCCATTTAAAACATCTTTGGTTGGGTTTAAATGTAAAATGCGCAAAATTCCTCGCGATCGTGACTCCTCACGTCAGCAGGCTTGGTTAGACGATCACAAAAAAATGACTCGCAAATATGTTTAAATGGATGATTCCTCATCCATTTAAAACATCTTTGGTTGCGTTTAAATGTAAAATGCGCAAAATTCGTCGCGATCGTGACTCCTCACGTCAGCAGGCTTGGTTAGACGATCACAAAAAAATGACTCGCAAAGATGTTTTAAGTGGATGATTCCTCATCCATTTAAAACATCTTTGGTTGGGTTTAAATGTAAAATGCGCAAAATTCCTCACGATCGTGACTCCTCACGTCAGCATGCTTGGTTAGACGATCACAAAAAATGACTCGCAAAGATGTTTTAAGTGGATGATTCCTCATCCATTTAAAACATCTTTGGTTGCGTTTAAATGTAAAATGCGCAAAATTCCTCGCGATCGTGACTCCTCACGTCAGCAGGCTTGGTTAGACGATCACAAAAAAATGACTCGCAAAGATGTTTTAAATTGATGATTCCTCATCCATTTAAAACATCTTTGGTGGCGTTTAAATGTAAAATGCGCAAAATTCCTCACGATCGTGACTCCTCACGTCGGCATGCTTGGTTAGACGATCACAAAAAAATGACTCGCAAAGATGTTTTAAATGGATGATTCCTCATCCATTTAAAACATCTTTGGTTGCGTTTAAATGTAAAATGCACAAAATTCCTCGCGATCGTGACTCCTCACGTCAGCAGGCTTGGTTAGACGATCACAAAAAAATGACTCGCAAATATGTTTAAATTGATGATTCCTCATCCATTTAAAACATCTTTGGTTGCGTTTAAATGTAAAATGCGCAAAATTCCTCGCGATCGTGACTCCTCACGTCAGCAGGCTTGGTTAGACGATCACAAAAAAATGACTCGCAAAGATGTTTTAAGTGGATGATTCCTCATCCATTTAAAACATCTTTGGTTGCGTTTAAATGTAAAATGAGCAAAATTCCTCGCGATCGTGACTCCTCACGTCAGCAGGCTTGGTTAGACGATCACAAAAAAATGACTCGCAAAGATGTTTTAAGTGGATGATTCCTCATCCATTTAAAACATCTTTGGTTGCGTTTAAATGTAAAATGCGCAAAATTCCTCGCGATCGTGACTCCTCACGTCAGCAGGCTTGGTTAGACGATCACAAAAAAATGACTCGCAAAGATGTTTTAAGTGGATGATTCCTCATCCATTTAAAACATCTTTGGTGGAGTTTAAATGTAAAATGCGCAAAATTCCTCGCGATCGTGACTCCTCACGTCAGCATGCTTGGTTAGACGATCACAAAAAAATGACTCGCAAAGATGTTTTAAGTGGATGATTCCTCATCCATTTAAAGCATCTTTGGTTGCGTTTAAATGTAAAATGCGCAAAATTCCTCACGATCGTGACTCCTCACGTCAGCAGGCTTGGTTAGACGATCACAAAAAAATGACTCGCAAAGATGTTTTAAGTGGATGATTCCTCATCCATTTAAAGCATCTTTGGTTGCGTTTAAATGTAAAATGCGCAAAATTCCTCACGATCGTGACTCCTCACGTCAGCAGGCTTGGTTAGACGATCACAAAAAAATGACTCGCAAAGATGTTTTAAGTGGATGATTCCTCATCCATTTAAAACATCTTTGGTTGCGTTTAAATGTAAAATGCGCAAAATTCCTCGCGATCGTGACTCCTCACGTCAGCAGGCTTGGTTAGACGATCACAAAAAAATGACTCGCAGAGATGTTTTAAATGGATGATTCCTCATCCATTTAAAACATCTTTGGTGGCGTTTAAATGTAAAATGCGCAAAATTCCTCGCGATCGTGACTCCTCACGTCAGCATGCTTGGTTAGACGATCACAAAAAAATGACTCGCAGAGATGTTTTAAATGGATGATTCCTCATCCATTTAAAACATCTTTGGTTGCGTTTAAATGTAAAATGCGCAAAATTCCTCGCGATCGTGACTCCTCACGTCAGCATGCTTGGTTAGACGATCACAAAAAAATGACTCGCAAAGATGTTTTAAGTGGATGATTCCTCATCCATTTAAAGCATCTTTGGTTGCGTTTAAATGTAAAATGCGCAAAATTCCTCACGATCGTGACTCCTCACGTCAGCATGCTTGGTTAGACGATCACAAAAAAATGACTCGCAAAGATGTTTTAAATGGATGATTCCTCATCCATTTAAAACATCTTTGGTTGCGTTTAAATGTAAAATGCGCAAAATTCTTCACGATCGTGACTCCTCAAGCATGCTTGGTTAGACGATCACAAAAAAATGACTCGCAAAGATGTCTTAAGTGGATGATTCCTCATCCATTTAAAACATCTTTGGTTGGGTTTAAATGTAAAATGCGCAAAATTCCTCGCGATCGTGACTCCTCACGTCAGCATGCTTGGTTATACGATCACAAAAAAATGACTCGCAAAGATGTTTTAAATGGATGATTCCTCATCCATTTAAAACATCTTTGGTTGCGTTTAAATGTAAAATGCGCAAAGTTCCTCGCGATCGTGACTCCTCACGTCAGCATGCTTGGTTAGACGATCACAAAAAAATGACTCGCAAAGATGTTTTACATGGATGATTCCTCATCCATTTAAAACATCTTTGGTGGCGTTTAAATGTAAAATGCGCAAAATTCCTCGCGATCGTGACTCCTCACGTCAGCATGCTTGGTTAGACAATCACAAAAAAATGACTCGCAAAGATGTTTTAAATGGATGATTCCTCATCCATTTAAAACATCTTTGGTTGCTTTTAAATGTAAAATGCGCAAAATTCCTCGCGATCGTGACTCCTCACGTCAGCATGCTTGGTTAGACGATCACAAAAAAATGACTCGCAAAGATGTTTTAAGTGGATGATTCCTCATCCATTTAAAACATCTTTGGTTGCGTTTAAATGTAAAATGCGCAAAATTCCTCGCGATCGTGACTCCTCACGTCAGCATGCTTGGTTATACGATCACAAAAAAATGACTCGCAAAGATGTTTTAAATGGATGATTCCTCATCCATTTAAAACATCTTTGGTTGCGTTTAAATGTAAAATGCGCAAAGTTCCTCGCGATCGTGACTCCTCACGTCAGCATGCTTGGTTAGACGATCACAAAAAAATGACTCGCAAAGATGTTTTACATGGATGATTCCTCATCCATTTAAAACATCTTTGGTGGCGTTTAAATGTAAAATGCGCAAAATTCCTCGTTTTACGCAGGACTCCTCACGTCAGCATGCTTGGTTAGACAATCACAAAAAAATGACTCGCAAAGATGTTTTAAATGGATGATTCCTCATCCATTTAAAACATCTTTGGTTGCGTTTAAATGTAAAATGCACAAAATTCCTCGCGATCGTGACTCCTCATGTCAGCAGGCTTGGTTAGACGATCACAAAAAAATGACTCGCAAATATGTTTAAATGGATGATTCCTCATCCATTTAAAACATCTTTGGTTGGGTTTAAATGTAAAATGCGCAAAATTCCTCGCGATCGTGACTCCTCACGTCAGCATGCTTGGTTAGACAATCACAAAAAAATGACTCGCAAAGATGTTTTAAATGGATGAGGAATCATCCATTTAAAACATCTTTGGTTGCGTTTAAATGTAAAATGCACAAAATTCCTCGCGATCGTGACTCCTCATGTCAGCAGGCTTGGTTAGACGATCACAAAAAAATGACTCGCAAATATGTTTAAATGGATGATTCCTCATCCATTTAAAACATCTTTGGTTGGGTTTAAATGTAAAATGCGCAAAATTCCTCGCGATCGTGACTCCTCACGTCAGCAGGCTTGGTTAGACGATCACAAAAAAATGACTCGCAAAGATGTTTTAAATGGATGATTCCTCATCCATTTAAAACATCTTTGGTTGCGTTTAAATGTAAAATGCACAAAATTCCTCGCGATCGTGACTCCTCACGTCAGCAGGCTTGGTTAGACGATCACAAAAAAATGACTCGCAAAGATGTTTTAAATGGATGAGGAATCATCCATTTAAAACATCTTTGGTTGCGTTTAAATGTAAAATGCGCAAAGTTCCTCGCGATCGTGACTCCTCACGTCAGCATGCATGGTTAGACGATCACAAAAAAATGACTCGCAAAGATGTTTTGAATGGATGATTCCTCATCCATTTAAAACATCTTTGGTTGCGTTTAAATGTAAAATGCGCAAAATTCCTCGTTTTACGCAGGACTCCTCACGTCAGCATGCTTGGTTAGACAATCACAAAAAAATGACTCGCAAAGATGTTTTAAATGGATGATTCCTCATCCATTTAAAACATCTTTGGTTGCGTTTAAATGTAAAATGCGCAAAATTCTTCACGATCGTGACTCCTCAAGCATGCTTGGTTAGACGATCACAAAAAAATGACTCGCAAAGATGTTTTAAGTGGATGATTCCTCATCCATTTAAAACATCTTTGGTTGCGTTTAAATGTAAAATGCGCAAAATTCCTCGTTTTATGCAGGACTCCTCACGTCAGCATGCTTGGTTAGACAATCACAAAAAAATGACTCGCAAAGATGTTTTAAATGGATGAGGAATCATCCATTTAAAACATCTTTGGTTGCGTTTAAATGTAAAATGCACAAAATTCCTCGCGATCGTGACTCCTCATGTCAGCAGGCTTGGTTAGACGATCACAAAAAAATGACTCGCAAATATGTTTAAATGGATGATTCCTCATCCATTTAAAACATCTTTGGTTGGGTTTAAATGTAAAATGCGCAAAATTCCTCGCGATCGTGACTCCTCACGTCAGCAGGCTTGGTTAGACGATCACAAAAAAATGACTCGCAAAGATGTTTTAAATGGATGATTCCTCATCCATTTAAAACATCTTTGGTTGCGTTTAAATGTAAAATGCACAAAATTCCTCGCGATCGTGACTCCTCACGTCAGCAGGCTTGGTTAGACGATCACAAAAAAATGACTCGCAAATATGTTTAAATGGATGATTCCTCATCCATTTAAAACATCTTTGGTTGCGTTTAAATGTAAAATGAGCAAAATTCCTCGCAATCGTGACTCCTCACGTCAGCAGGCTTGGTTAGACGATCACAAAAAAATGACTCGCAAATATGTTTTAAGTGGATGATTCCTCATCCATTTAAAACATCTTTGGTTGCGTTTAAATGTAAAATGAGCAAAATTCCTCGCAATCGTGACTCCTCACGTCAGCATGCTTGGTTAGACGATCACAAAAAAACGACTCGCAAAGATGTTTTAAGTGGATGATTCCTCATCCATTTAAAACATCTTTGGTTGCGTTTAAATGTAAAATGCGCAAAATTCCTCGCGATCGTGACTCCTCACGTCAGCATGCTTGGTTAGACGATCACAAAAAAATGACTCGCAAAGATGTTTTAAGTGGATGATTCCTCATCTATTTAAAACATCTTTGGTTGCGTTTAAATGTAAAATGCGCAAAATTCCTCGCGATCGTGACTCCTCACATCAGCAGGCTTGGTTAGACGATCACAAAAAATGACTCGCAAAGATGTTTTAAATGGATGAGGAATCATCCATTTAAACATATTTGGTTGCGTTTAAATGTAAAATGCGCAAAATTCCTCACGATTGTGACTCCTCACGTCAGCAGGCTTGGTTAGACGATCACAAAAAAATGACTCGCAAAGATGTTTTAAATGGATGATTCCTCATCCATTTAAAACATCTTTGGTTGCGTTTAAATGTAAAATGCGCAAAGTTCCTCGCTATCGTGACTCCTCACGTCAGCATGCATGGTTAGACGATCACAAAAAAATGACTCGCAAAGATGTTTTAAATGGATGATTCCTCATCCATTTAAAACATCTTTGGTTGCGTTTAAATGTAAAATGCGCAAAATTCCTCGTTTTACGCAGGACTCCTCACGTCAGCATGCATGGTTAGACGATCACAAAAAAATGACTCGCAAAGATGTTTTAAATGGATGATTCCTCATCCATTTAAAACATCTTTGGTGGAGTTTAAATGTAAAATGCGCAAAATTCCTCGTTTTACGCAGGACTCCTCACGTCAGCATGCTTGGTTAGACAATCACAAAAAAATGACTCGCAAAGATGTTTTAAATGGATGAGGAATCATCCATTTAAAACATCTTTGGTTGCGTTTAAATGTAAAATGCGCAAAATTCCTCGTTTTACGCAGGACTCCTCACGTCAGCAGGCTTGGTTAGACGATCACAAAAAAATGACTCGCAAAGATGTTTTAAGTGGATGATTCCTCATCCATTTAAAACATCTTTGGTGGAGTTTAAATGTAAAATGGGCAAAATTCGTCGTTTTACGCAGGACTCCTCACGTCAGCATGCATCTTTGGCTCTCCAACGGGAGATTGAGAGACCAGCGTTGGACTGGTTTCCTCTCCACTTGGTGACAGTGGGGAGGAAAAACTGCCTGTAAACGAGGACAAACCTCCGGCAGAACCAGGCTCAGGAGGGGACAGTCAACTGCCGGGACTGGTTGGTGGGGTTAACAGAGGTGGAGCAAGACGAGGCTACATCAGGTGAGGAAGCCGTAGCGTCTCTCCTCTGGAACAAGTGGAACCATTTTTTCTTTACGTACTTTCTTACTTTTCCAGGAGCGCTTTTCTTCTCCAGGATGATTTCTCAGCTCGTGGATGGTTTCTGATGCTGCTGCTGAAACGAACTGAAACTTGCTGTTGCTCACCCCTATTTATAGAAAAACATCAAAGGATTCTTAAGATCTATGACATCATCACTCCCTAAGCCAATGAGATTGTCGCTTTGGAGCGTGATGTCACAGGAGGCGGGCCACGCCCCCCGCCGCCATGACAGCTTCAGCTATGGTTCGTACGTGTTGTGTAGTCGGTTGCAACGTTAGATCTCACGATCGTGAAGGCAAGAAACTGGATAATGGGCTCTTTTCATCGTTTTCCATCCTGGCGGCGACGTGAGGGATCCCATGTATCCAATATCACCAAACAAAGACGCCAGGCATGGATTGCAGCGGTGAGACGAGCGGATATCGAGTTCCGTGCAATCTCCAGCTTTTTGTTGGTTTGCTCGCGGCATTTTCTCTCCGGTGAGTTCTAAATTAATTCATATCACTATTAAAAGGCTTTTAGTGTTTTTTCTCAATGCGCTGCGGTCATAGATAATGAGATAAAACATGCTAACGTGTGATGCTGCACAACCACGTCATGTCGACTGAGTAGCTTTTGATTTGGCATTATTTCAGGCAAACCAGCATATGAAATGGATGTAACAAATCCAGACTGGGCACCAACACTGGGGCACGACGACAAACCTGTGTCAGACTCGGACCGGCACGCAAGGCGTATGCAACAGAAGCGAAAAAGAGCACCCATTGCAGGTAAACACCCCCCCCTCCAAAAACATACTAAATTGCTCTTATGGTATACTAATCCACACATAACTTAAAGATGAATCACACACATGTCATTGGAATATTGGTGTACATTAACCTTTTGTCTATGTACTATTTTTATCTTACAGGCTTGATGATCGATGAAGGTCTGACAGAAGAACAACAACAAAATAAACATGTCATGGAGGCAGTGGACAGCAATTGTGTTGGACAAGTGGAGGTTGACGTACCAGCTGCAAATGTGGACAGTGGTGATGGAGTGACAGCGTCACGGAAGCTGAAGGGCAGACGAAGGATTGTGTGTGCAGTCAACAGGGCAGAGCAGAAATAAACCGGCTGTTGGAGGAGAACAGACTGCTTTGAGCACAGTTGCAAAAGACAGAGCTGAATGAAACTTTCTTAAAGGACGATACCGAAAAAGTAAGATATTACACTGGACTACATTGTTATGCTGTCTTAATGTCCCTCTTCAACACTGTCAAAGATTTCCTGCCAATATCAAAGAAACTGACAGGTTTCCAAATGCTCTTACTCACACTAATGCGTCTGAGACTTGATCTTCCAGTCCAGCATCTTTTCATCTATTCGATGTGTCCCACAAAACACTGTCTTCTGTCTTCACCGATACCATTGATGTTTTGTATGCCCGCTTAGGAGCACTGGTGCACTGGCCTGAGAGGCACTGTCTGCAGGCGACAATGCCTCCACAGTTTACTGAAACTTTTGGAAAACGAGTAGCCATCATTGTTGACTGTTTTGAGATTCGAACAGAAAGACCATCTAATTTAAAGGCACGCGCACAAACATACTCTCATTACAAGGGTACACACACCATAAAATACCTCATCGGGATTACACCCCATGGAGCTATTTCTTTCATTTCCAGGGGATGGGGGGGTCGTGCATCAGATAAACACATCACAGAGAGATGTGGCATTCTTCAAAAGCTGTTACCAGGGGACGTAGTATTGGCTGACAGAGGCTTTGACATCAGAGATGCTGCAGGAATGATGTGTGCACAGGTCAAGATTCCAGCTTTCACAAAAGGCTACGACGTGCCCACCTTAGAATTCATGTTGAGCGAGTAGCAGGTAGTTTGCGCAACAAGTTCAAAATGTTACACACTACAATGCCAATCCGATTACTCTTATCATGTGACGATTGATAAGATCGTTAAGGTTTGCTGTGTTTTTGTTAATATGTGCCCCAGTGTTGTTGTCAAACCAGGGCCAAATGACACTTGCTCCTGTTGAGTATTCTTAAAGCTGTTTTTTTGGATGTACAGTACATTGTAAATAGTTGTACTTTGTGTGAAGTTGTTTTAATAAAACAAAAAAGAATAGTATATTTGTTTGTTTTTCTTTATTATAGATCTATTCACATGTACACAGCAATCAGATCAACTGAAGATGCCATTGCTACAACGCTCCACACCACCATCTCTCACCTGGAAGTGCAGGGCCGTTACGCCAGGCTGCTCTTTGTTGACTTTAGCTCTGCTTTCAATACGATACTCCCGGACAGACTAATAGATAAACTGCTGGAAATTGGACTTCCTTCCACCACCTGCCGCTGGATCAGAGACTTCCTCTCAGACCGTGTACAGAGAGTTAGAGTGGGGCCTCATCTTTCCTCAGCCCTCAGCCTCAACACCGGCTCTCCACAAGGCTGTGTACTGAGTCCCCTACTGTACACTCTGTACACACATGACTGTGTTAGTTCCCACCCAGACAACACAGTCATCAAGTTTGCAGATGATACCACTGTGGTGGGGCTCATCTCAGGGGGAGATGAGACTGCATACAGAGCTGAAGTTCAGAGGCTGTCAGATTGGTGTGCAGACAACAACCTGGACCTCAATACCACCAAAACAAAAGAACTGGTAGTTGACTTCAGAAGGAGGAAGTCCGAGCTGCAGCCTGTCAGCATCAACGGGGAGTGCGTGGAAAGGGTCTCCAGTTTCAAGTTTCTGGGTGTGCACATAGACACAGACCTCCAATGGAGCTCTAACACCTCTGCGGTCTTAAAGAAGGCCCAACAGCGTCTCCACTTTCTGAGAATCCTCAGAAAAATGGACCTGAAGAAGGAGCTGCTGACCGTCTTCTACCGCTGCTCCATTGAAAGTGTGCTGACATATTGCATCGGTGTGTGGTTCTCCAGCTGCACCACAGCACACAGAAAGGCACTCCAGAGGGTCATCAACATGGCCCAAAAAATCATTGGACATCCTCTTCCCTCCCTGAAGGACCTGTACAGCACTCGCTGTCTCAAGAGGGCACGCAGCATCCTACGGGACTGCACACACCCAGGACACCGGGTGTTTAAGCTGCTGCCGTCTGGCAGGAGGTTCAGGCTGCTGAGGTCCCGAACAAATAGACTCAAGGACAGCTTTTACAACAGGGCAATAGCCCTGATCAATGTAAATAGCTGACCTGACTGGATACCTCCCTGGACTTTTTAGGGGGGAGGTAACAATGTTTAAAACGATAACAATAATATTTATATTTATAACAAGGTGCAATAATAATTAATGTGCAATAATAACAGTGTGCAATACACATACACTTATTCTTCTTTTTTATACTAAGTTAATATACTGTGTTGTGTTGTTTGTTACGTTGTGATGTGTCATATCGTGTCGTGTTGTGTTATATGTAGTGCCGACGTAGGACAGTTTTTCCAATTTCATTGTACTACTGTACTATGTATGACTGTGCAATGACAATAAAGAGTTATCTTATCTTATCTTAATCACATAAAAATGAAATGCAAACTATTTACATCGCACCACACAGCTGTCATCAATCTTTAACCACAACATGAAACATTACAGGCTATTTAGAGCAGCACGTTGTTTCGAGAAGTATTTCCCAACAAGTTCAGGAAGGCACACTTTACGAAAGAAGTCTTGTGCTTGCTTTAAGCGCGGTTTCCAGAAATCCACAGCAGGGAAGACGCGAATCACAGCAAGGTCTCTCTGTGTCCACACAACGAGGTCACAGTGGTTGGCGCCCGTAACAATTTTTTCAAAGTACCGTCTCTTGGCGTCTTGCACAATCGGTTGCGATACAGCCCTTTGTCTTTTGTGCTGATTTTGAGCATGGTTCTGGCAGTCCCGAATCCAACACTCCAACACTGTGTGCTTGTTTTGCTTTCTGGCCTACTGACATGGCGCCGTGATCCCACAATGCACTGCGGCGTGATGTCAACTCCAAAGCCCTATTTTTTTTTAAACTGTTTTCAAACTTAACTTAAAATTTCAGTGTTTTATTTGTATATTTGTATATTGCAAAATCACAATAATCTTCCAATTTAGAACTACAAGTAAAAAAAAATTTATTTTCATAAACCACGCAGAGCCACGCCATAAGGACTAAAGAGCCGCGTGCGGTTGCCGACCCCTGATCTAAAGGGTTTAACAAAAAGCTTCCTGCTGGAAAATGAAATGTCCCCACTGGGCGATCGTGGCTCAAGAGTTGGGGGTTCGCCTTGTAATCGGAAGGTTGCTGGTTTGAGCCCCGGCTTGGACAGTCTTGGTCGTTGTGTCCTTGGGTAAGACACTTCACCCGTTGCCTACTGGTGGTGGTCAGAGGGCCTGGTGGCACCAGTATCCGGCAGCCTCGCCTCTGTTAGTGAAAGTGAAACATGCTTTCATCTGTTTTTGGTAATGTGCTGGAAAAGCTTGAAAATCGACCTTGAATGTGCTTAAAAAGTGCTTACAGTTATTATTACAGTTTATAGCAGGACTTTCATGGCAACAGCTAATCTTTATTTTGTTTACTGGGAAATGAAATGCTGCCAATTCACAAAGCTGTGTTTCAGCCGCACTTCCTGTTATAGACTTGTGATGCACACAGGCTCTGTTCCAGCACTCAGCATGTTCTTCCTCATTTTCTCCACCAGGGGGAGTTCCTAAACTATGACATCCTGATAGGAGTGAACCAGGGAGAGGGGCTGAAGTTTGTGGACGACAGTGAGGACAACGACGGCATCTCAGCTGTGGCGTTCGACTACACCATCTCCAACTTTGTTGACAACCTCTACGGATACCCAGAGGGTGAGGACGCCACCTCTGTACACTGCCACTTTTTCAGTTATTCCATTTTACAGCCTCCTCTCACTTAACTGCATTTTGCAGCATCATCAGGTTTTGTCTTATTAGGAGCCGCGTTTGTTGATCTGTTAGTTTTTTTCTGTTTGCTGTATTCATTAAAATAAACGGATAATCATCAAAATGACAAATGTGGACAATTATCAAAGCTTACATTACAGTTCTGACAGCTTGAGTTCACATGAATTTTCAAAAGAATATAAAGACCTGTGAAAGTGCTTTAAGCGTTTAAAACATGCGAGTAAAGAATGGAATCAGTAACATGTGAGCCCAGTGAAGTGCATCAAACAAGACAAGCGTGCTAAAGAGAGCCACTCATCCACATCACGGCGTGTCTGCGCCTTAACCTTTGAGGCTCTGTGGGCAGTAATGCTATCATCCCCCAGGTAGTCGGCTCCCAGTCTCAGTGTCTGTGTTTCTGACAGATCGGCCTGCGAACCCCTCACAGCCGGACCACAGTCACAGTACAGACATGTTTGGATAATGCAGTCATGCTTCCTCTCTGTGCCTGTCACTCGTTCTGTTATCTGAAAGACTGTTTTTTTTCCTCTCTAGATTTCTCACTCGCTTCCTGGCTCTTGGTTCATCTCACCAACATTTGCTTTGGTTTCATATCTTTTCATCAGACCGATCTCTTAAAAAATGTCTTGCACTGCTGTTACTTTACTCTTAGCAGTTTTTCACTTTTATCTTTCTTCCCCCTCCTTTTGTCTCCTCCTGTGCTTCTTCACCAGGCAAAGACATCCTGAGGGAGACCATTAAGTTCATGTACACAGACTGGGCGGACAGGGACAACGGAGACATGCGGCGGAAGACTCTGTTGGCCCTGTTTACGGACCACCAGTGGGTGGCACCAGCTGTGGCCACTGCCAAACTCCATGCTGAGTTTCAGTCCCCAGTTTACTTTTACACGTTCTACCACCACTGCCAGACGGAGACGCGGCCCGAGTGGGCCGACGCCGCGCATGGAGACGAGATACCTTACGTGTTCGGCGTACCGATGATCGGTGCCACGGACCTGTTCCCGTGCAACTTCTCCAAGAACGATGTGATGCTGAGCGCTGTGGTCATGACTTACTGGACTAACTTCGCAAAGACTGGGTAGGCCTCATGTCGTAGTGTAAACTGTACACGTTACTGTATGTTCTCTGACAGCCTTCTAGTCATGTTGAATACTTGAATCTGGGTTGCTAGTTTAATTCTCGTGTGGCTTTGAAGAATTGAACATACTGGTTGACCAAAAGCATCCAGATCCCAGAGCAGCCGGTTGGTCTTAGATAGTTGAAAGGTTGCACAGAGAATGGGCCTCCTGTCTGTATTCAGTGTATTGATGCCACATGTTACTTATAATGGAGACTGAATATAACTTTGAACTGAAACGTTTAACCTTTATGCTCCACCAGGGACCCCAACCTGCCCGTCCCTCAGGACACCAAGTTCATTCATACCAAGCCCAACCGCTTCGAGGAGGTCATCTGGACCAAGTTCAACTCGAAGGACAAGCAGTACCTTCACATCGGTTTGAAACCTCGTGTCAGAGACAACTACAGAGCTAACAAAGTGGCCTTTTGGCTGGAATTAGTCCCTCATCTTCACAGCCTGCACGACGTGCTCTTTCCCACCACTACGCGCTCCCCTGCAGGTCGTGACCCCGGCACCACGAGGCCCAGGAACAACGTTCCTCGAACCACTCGTCATCCTTACCCTACCTTCCCGTCAGATCCCGAGCCCGAGGGCTCAGAGCGCCCGCCCCAGGACCTCTTTCCCGGAGACACCCGCGACTGCTCCACCGAACTGAGCGTGACAGTTGCAGTTGGAGCGTCGCTCCTCTTCCTCAACATCCTGGCCTTCGCCGCCCTTTACTACAAGCGTGACAAGCGGCACGAGATGCGCCGGCACCGGCTGTCCCCTCAGCGGGGCGGCCCCGCCAACGACCTGGCTCACAGCCAGGAGGAGGAGATCATGTCCCTGCAGATGAAGCACTCGGAGCACGACGCTCACCACGACATGGAGCCCCTGCGACCCCACGACATCCTGCGGCCCGCCTGCCCTCCCGACTACACCCTGGCACTGCGCCGCGCCCCTGACGACGTCCCGCTGATGACGCCAAACACCATCACCATGATCCCCAGCACCATCACCAGCATGCAGCCTCTTCACGCCTTCAACACATTCCCCTCCACCGGCCACAACAACACCCTGCCCCACCCCCACTCCACCACCAGGGTATAGTAGGGACAGGCCCGACACAGCGCCACCTAGGGACCAGGAACACTGGCTCTGCTACCGCTCTGGAAGGGAGGCCTCTAGACGTGGGCCTTCGTTCTGTCCTCTTATTCTCTTCTTTCTCCAAAAGCAACTACACCTGCTGCGTCATGTGCTGTAAAACTTGGCAGCTCCCTCCACTGGTGGCATGTGGAGGTGCAACTGAAGTGTACAGCAGCAGATGAGCAGTTTGGGGTGGGGGTGGGGTGGGTGACTCAGATCTTTCAAAGATACTGTTTTCAAAGACGGTCTGCTGTTTCCAGGCTCAAGACCTCCAACATTTGTCAAAGGGACGAATGCTCTCTCGCTCCTCGCTGTTTTCTCTTTTTTACGTTGGCGTCATCTCTTTTTCCATCTCCTGTGTGTTATGTGCACATTATGCTTCTCTTTTCTACATCCCTGTTTTACTACTGCTCTCTTCCTCTCATTTGACACGCCTCCCTCCTGCTCTTCTCTAAAAATTCCCGATCTGCTGAGCAGTTTGGAGGGGGGAGGCGTACACTAAACATATAACTATGGAAACACTGATATCTTTCATTCTACCAGCATTTTTAGGTGCCAAGTAAGTACTGCTGTGTTTCATTTCTCATCGAGGGAGAAGAAAAACGAAAGAAAAATAGAGTATCGCTATTTACCGTCAACTAACAGAGTTCTGTCATGTTCTCATGACAAAGTGCCAAACTGGCCTCAATCGTGTTTTTCTTTCTTTCATCTTCTCTTTTTTTGTTGTTTTGTTTGAAGCATTTGTTTAATTGTTGTTTTTTATTGTGTGGAAATAATTTTTCTGAAAATATAGATATAGAGAAATGATATTATATATAGTTCTATATAAAATGTGTACAAAGGAGAAAGTATATAAAAGGGTTTTCTCAGTGGGGGATCTATGCATGAATTATTTTTAAAGACGCGGGGAAAAGGACACTGTACCTGTCGATGCACGTTTCCCAAGACTAAACGAGTCATATCGCTCCATGTTTGCTACTTTTGGTTTTTGGTTTTCTCCCGCAGAGTAAGAGCATCGCAGGAGCTCCTGAAGTCAAACGACGCCTCCCAGCACTCATTTATTAAAACGGAGTCGATGCCAAAAGTCTTAAACGTTAGAATCAAAGCAACAGCTGTGAACTCAGTCATGGTGTCATGTGCAGCCTTCATCTTACTGTCACTACTTTTTCATTTTAGGGTACGTGAGGTAAAGCGTCCGTCGATGTAGCTTGATTGTACAAAATTATTTTTCTACGTTATTAACAAAACAGAGCAGAGACTGATGCTGCTCCTGTCTGACCCCCTTGTGTCTGGCACATGTGTATTCTGACTTATCACATCTGCATCACTCAAGCGTAGGCGGGCCCGCGTCAGACAACAATAAACAAAAAGCAGAAAAAGGCCAACAGTAAAAACTCAGACTCCAGCATGAGCTCCTTCCTGCTGCTTAACCAATCACCTTCCTCCATATCATCACTGCTCCCTCCCTCCTCCTCTCTCCATCCTACACCACCTTTGTTATTTAACACCGACCCCCCCAATCTGATAATCAGACAAATTCCCAAACACCTGACTTCACTGTGTCGACACCGTTCCTGACTATTTCTGACCTCAGGTCAGCTCTGCTATTATCCTCACATTAAGGGTTCGTTCACCTGCCTGCAGATGATCTGTGAGCTCGTCGGTTGTAAATTAAACTCTAAGCACACTGAGGGTAACCGGGAGGCGTTCAGGGCCTGCAGTGCAGAGCTGCAACATGACAAAAAGGGATGGGGGCTCAGATCTCCTGAACAGGGTAGAAACAACACGGTGGGTTTGTGCTGTTTGTGATTCCTGCTCCGTCACTCTGGTGGAGACGACTGCAGCTCAGCAGCGCTCCCTGCTGATCCTCTGATGAAGATGTCAACAGTATGTAAACTGAGCTGATGTGCTGCTGTTTGAGCCCACGTGGTAGCGTACGTCCAGTATGGGAGAACTTAGTCACCGGTGCTGTCTTTGCTTGTGCTCTAGCTTTAGCCTGTTTGATTGTTTGTTTTCTATTTTATTACTGCCTAAAAGGGGAGGTGGGGGAAACACATGCCTGACTTCTCCTGTCAGAGGTTTTGTAAGCTCACTGGAAGGGAAACGTGCACAATGTAAATCATAAAACAACTGACTGGGGCTGTGCTGCAGGTGGATCAGTGCTGTGGACAGTAGCTGTGGAAAAGAGACTGGACAAAGACTCTCAGCCTTAAATACAGGACAGAGGATGATCCGATCATCTTTCAGCTAACAGTGTCGAGCAGAAGGACGGCCGGCTGATGCGTCCGTACGAACCCTTTTGTACTCACTCCTGTGTATAAGGAGGCGGCGAGGGGTTGTGTAGTTAACCTCAGCACCACATAGCTACAGCAGAGGAGAGAACACAAACGAGTCCTTTCATTCGGCTCTGTTCTTTCTCCTTGTCTGTTTTATAAGCTAACACTAGAGGGCGCCATTGTGGCACATTCAGCGCTCACTCTGAGGTCACTGGACAGAGAAGAAAATACCAAACTGGGAGACGGATGGAGACGAAACATCTGGAAGATCAGAACTGTACATTTTTAAGTGTAAGAAAAAAAACAGACAAAATATTTGTAAATATTAAGTTTCTTGTTTATTTTATGTTTTGTTTTTTTGGGTTTTTTGGAGTGAATGAATGATATGCTTATTTTGTGATGACAAAAGACAACAGGTGCAGTTTGTAATGAGAAGAAAAAAATGGCCGTTAGCTTGAGGTTTCAAATGAGTTCATCCTTACCACCGATCAGTTTTGTCTTTGTTTTTTCAACATTTATTTTATTTTTGTCATAACGTTGATCGTTATCATGTGACCATCCTGTAGCAGGAAGGTCGCTGTAGCAGAAGTCATCTCCACTGAAGCCCCCTCACAGCAGAGGGCCAGTCATGCTGTTTATGCTAGTTTGCTAGTTTTCAGTGAGAAAAAACATTTTCATCAAGTTTTAAATCCTTTCGTTGCTCTTTTCTCTGCGATTGTCATAAATTCGTCGTCCTCTTTTCAAGCCTTAGCTCGCTTTTATTTTGAAATATGAGTCTTGTGATCAGAGATGAATCTGTGCTGCATGATGTGCGTAACATCAGAGCGATAAAAGCCAGCTTTGCCTTTCAGTGATTCGCAGTAAGGACATAAATGACCTAAAATGAGACTGAAAAAAGTGCAGTCAGTTAAATGTTAGCTCACCTAACATGTAGCAGTGTTTACATGTAGCCATGTTTGACAGACTCCAGGGCTTTGATACCATAAGATGCCTCATATCCTCACAGACTCATGAGATCACACAGGTGGTCTGACCTGCTCGTGTCACACTGTGCTGTCTGTCTGTCTGTCCGTTGTTTTTCTCCTGCAGTGATGTTATGTAGCAGAAAAACAGTTGGATGCTGGAAAAGTGCAGAGCGATGGGTGACGTGTGGAGAACATCACAGTCTGTGTGTGTTCAACAGCTGTTAGAGCCACACTTTGTCCTTTCTGTGGTATAACTGCTGGATTTATTTTATTCCAACACTTAGAAACTGTCAGCAAAGCAAAACTTCATGATTGGATGATCCTGTGTCACGTCCACAGTGTCAAACGTGCACAGAGACAGTGACACCCACAGAGAAACCCTCAGCTTGGTGTCCATTGCAAATCTGCACCTGTTGTCTTGTTTCTACTTTCTTTGTTGAACTCAGAAACTCGAGACTTGAGATGAAGAAAATGTTAAATAATGGAATAAAAAAAAGATGATTATTAAAAAAAGTAAAGTAAAATTATATAAATAAATGAGGTGATGATATTTCTGTTTACTTTAGAAGTTATTATACACTGTATGCTGTGATTCTGATCTGGGAAACATTAAAGACATTCATAGCCAGACTGCTGACTTTGTGTTTTTATTCAGTCGCCTAACAGAAGTGCAGTAAGAAACGATTTAGCCCATCCTGATTTCTTAGCTGTTTGCATATTTGCCACACTTACGTGTTTCAGATCATGAAGAACATTTTTATGATAGATAAAGATGACCAGAGTCAGTGTAAAATAAAGCTTTTACATGTATTGCTGGGAGGTCGGCAGCTCCCTCCACTGCTTGGCCCTCTGTGAAAAACAACTGGGATCCAGCTTCCGTGTGATGCTGAATTATATAAGCGGAAGAAAATAAATAGATAGAAGGATGGATGATTGTATTTTGTGTACAATCGTTGAAGTGTAAAAAGGGTTGGCCCTCCGTGGTGCCCTAAGCAAAGTTTGATTTTTGGAGCCCTTTAATAGTGCCAATAATACTGATTAATGATCACCTACTATAAATGTATTTCATTTTCTAATGTTGATGTTGTTGTAATCCACAGTGAAAAATGTCATAAAAACAGAGAGAAACAATAGATCAAACCTGAGAGCTGCACAGTTGCAGCAGTGTGGTTTACGTCATTGTGTTGTCAGCCTGTTTTACACATCGGTGGTTTCTTATTGACATGTAAAAAGATCTGAAATCGTAGTAAATTCAGCTGCTATTGTGGGCTGGGGATGATTTACACTTAACATTTTAATAACTGGGTACTGAATGTCATAGGCCCAATGTTCCCTCTAATTTTTCACGTGTCTGAGCGAACACACAAACTCCCTGAGCAATCCCTTGGACCAATGAGCGACATCAGACGTGTGCACTGTGGTCACGCCGGCATCGAATCCATCCAAGTTACATGGTTTATTAAAATAATCAAATTACAGCATTTACATTTATGTTAGACTACTTTTAGCCCATTTACAATGAAAATGTAAAAAAAAAATCTTGTTCATGACCTGTGTAGTATGTTAACACTATTGGAAGTAAAAATAACTTGAACTCCAATTTCGAAAACACAACTTTCTTTCTTTTCTTTTTTTTCTTTTATACAGCTCTGACTTGTATTATGAGTCTGTGGTCTGGGAGAGAGTCCTGTAACTCTCTGTCTCCAAAATATAGTAAATAATGACCAATGCTGGGCAATTAATTATATAGTTACTTCTTCAAAAAAGTAACTCAGTTTGGCAAACAACGTTTTTTGCAGCTATTTTTTTAAATGCAGCCAAGGCGTTTTTAAATAAACATTTCAAACTATTTACAGAACAATCAGCTGTTCTGCATCAAATCTGATGCCACACAAATTATTTGTGCCACTCCAAAAAATAATTTCTGTCCACTATGAGATAAAGGAGAACAACAGTCTGATACCTGCAGGCCTGACAGCAGGAGATGTATCACTCCTGTAACACCTGTAACATTCAGCAGTCGCCTCATTGTTCTGACACACACAACAAAACTATTGACTACACTACACACTAACTACACAAGATTTGCGCTAAACGTTGCAAATCTCTCACATCTCAAAGCACCGCCATCACTCCTAAAACTTCCCCCCGTTTCTTAACAACTAGACGCCACGTTGCCATATCATTCTTTGATATGCCGACATGGTACTTTTTTGGACGAATAGGAAAGGCAGAGGGGGGTGGGGTTTGTTTTTGCTCACAGGTGGAGAGCGCTTTCGAGTGTTTTCCTTATAAAACGCCGTTTTTACCGTTTCTTCCTGCAGTAAATATAAACAACGATAGTATTCAGAAAGAAAACAAAACATTGCAGATGTTTTTATCACAACTCTGGTTTTACGTGGTCTATCAACACAATTTAAAAACTGGTATAAAGTCCCCAATTTTTCCGTCAATTGTTCCGTCTGTCCTGCTCACATCTCCAATGGTTGTACACGTTGTCATTAACATGGCTTCACTCCACATCAGCCACGCCGCTTTGCCAGCTAAAACACTGGTGTCGGCACATAAGGACGCTGTCATAGCCTGTCAACAACGTTGATTGGCTGCGCATACACGCATTATTGGCTGGACTATGGGATAAGGTGGCATCGTTCCCATATGGGAGCAGCCAGTCACTTACTGACCAACACTGCAAAACAGAATTGTTAAAGTATTAATTTTAATTTCAATTCAGGTTAGATTTTTTTTGGTGCGCAACGCAGAATTTCTGTGCGCAGAGACTGTGCCAGCAGTGCGCAATTGCGCACGTGCGCAGCTTAGAGGGAACATTGCATAGGCCCACTAAAAGTTACAAAATAAGCTACTATCAAATACATTTTCTGTAAACACATCAGAAGGTTATTTATGTGGCAAAAAGTTAGATCTATACAAAATGTTGCAGGGAAACGGAGAAGGAGCTCGTATAGGTTTGAGTTTTATTCACATCTGTTGTGCAGGTACAAATAGCAGAGTGGAAAACTTTATACTTTGTGTTTGCAAACATTAATTTATGAAGATTAATTAACATGAGTGTAGCACAAAGTAAAGGTGAAAGCAGTATTCTGACATGACAGTGCAATCAAAACACATTTTGCCACAACAATCTGTGAATAATTGTAACAACTGTCACTTTAATATTGGACAAACTAGTTGTGCAGCCCTAACCTGAAATATGCTGTTTGTTCTGAATGAAAAACGTTAGTCTTTGGTAAACATTTTAATCCCATTTATAGATGCAATATGTTATTTCAGTTAAGACTAAATGTTACCACACGTTCCCATCATTAGAGCGCATTTAAAGTGTGGAGAAGTCTGTGAAGGTTCTCAGTCATCCAGGTCATCGTAGTCTAAGGAGCTTGCTAAGAAAAGCGTCTGGACTTCTTTGAGTTACTTGAAGACGTTTCACCTCTTATCCGAGAAGCTTCTTCAGTTCTAAGGGTCAAATGGTGGAGAGTCCAAGCTGTATTGAAGAATTTCTAACTTCATGTAGGCTAAACAGCGGCCTAGAATTAGACTCAAAACCCTGCAGTTGCCCAAAATAAAGGGGGCGTTAATGTACCAGATTCTACAGAACACCAGAAATAACTGCTAAGATGGGTCCAACACATCTGAGTTCATGCTGGAGGAACTGTGGGACACACTCTGCCAACCACACTCATATATTGTGGCTCTGCCTTAAACTCTGTGTATTCTGGAGGCAGATATTTGATGCTCTCAAAGACATTTTCCAAGGTAAATATTCCACTAAGTCCTACAGTAGCAGTGTTGGGAAGGATTGCAGAACATATTGACTGCAAAGCCAAAAGTTACCTGCTAAATATATGACTCACTGCAGCCCTAAAATGCATAACTATCAGATGGTTAAAACCAGATATAATCTATGGATCCAGTGAGTGTCTGTCTGATGGAACAAATTACATACTCAGACTACAGAAACAAGTCTTTGAGAAACGGTGGGGACTCATGTTACCTTTCCTATTACAATGAAGAACACCACCTAGTTTTGTGAGCTCTCTCTCTCTCCACACACACACACACACACACACACACACACACACACACACACACACACACACACACACACACACACACACACACACACACACACACACACACAGCATGTTATGCCAGTTTCAGCTGAAACTATGTTTCAAACCATAATCCGGGTTTTTAGTTCACCATTTATGAGGTTTCAAGAAGAAAATAAAAGACAGATCTGAATGTTTGAAAATGTTTTGGAAAGATTCTGTAAAGATGAGATGAAAAATACTCAAAGGATAAATTTAATTGGTTTATTATTTAGATAAGAATAACAAGCAAGTAAATGAAGAAACAAGGTAAAATGAAGTAATAATGAAAGAAGTTAAACAAGTAAATGAAGAAACAAGGTAAAATGAAGTAATAATGAAAGAAGTTAAACAAGTAAATGAAGAAACAAGGTAAAATGAAGTAATAATGAAAGAAGTTAAACAAGTAAATGAAGAAACAAGGTAAAATGAAGTAATAATGAAAGGAGTTAAACAAGTAAATGAAGAAACAAGGTAAAATGAAGTAATAATGAAAGAAGTTGAACAAGTAAATGAAGAAACAAGGCAAAATGAAGTAACAATGAAAGAAGTTAAACAAGTAAATGAAGAAAAAAGGTAAAATGAAGTAATAATGAAAGAAGTTGAACAAGTAAATGAAGAAAAAAGGTAAAATGAAGAAATAAGGAAAGAAGTTAAACAAGTAAATGAAGAAACAAGGTAAAATGAAGTAATAATGAAAGAAGTTGAACAAGTAAATGAAGAAACAAGGCAAAATGAAGTAACAATGAAAGAAGTTAAACAAGTAAATGAAGAAAAAAGGTAAAATGAAGTAATAATGAAAGAAGTTGAACAAGTAAATGAAGAAACAAGGCAAAATGAAGTAACAATGAAAGAAGTTAAACAAGTAAATGAAGAAAAAAGGTAAAATGAAGTAATAATGAAAGAAGTTGAACAAGTAAATGAAGAAAAAAGGTAAAATGAAGAAATAAGGAAAGAAGTTAAACAAGTAAATGAAGAAACAAGGTAAAATGAAGTAATAATGAAAGAAGTTGAACAAGTAAATGAAGAAACAAGGCAAAATGAAGTAACAATGAAAGAAGTTAAACAAGTAAATGAAGAAAAAAGGTAAAATGAAGTAATAATGAAAGAAGTTGAACAAGTAAATGAAGAAAAAAGGTAAAATGAAGAAATAAGGAAAGAAGTTAGGAGAGAAAACCCCAACAATCCCCTCTGAGCAAGCACTTGGCGACAGTGGGGAGGAAAAACTGCCTTTAAACGGGCAGAAACCTCCGGCAGAACCAGGCTCAGGAGGGGACAGTCAACTGCCGGGACTGGTTGGGGGGGTTAACAGAGGTGGAGCAAGACGAGGCTACATCAGGTGAGGAAGCAGTAGCGTCTCTCCTCTGGAACAAGTGGAACCATTTTTTCTTTTTTTTCATGCACTTTTCCACGAGCGCTTTTTTCTCCACGATGAGATTTCTCAGCTCGTCGATGGTTTCTGCGTTTTTTTTCTTCAAGTTTCTCACATCTTTGTTCCATCTCTTCCAATGCTGCTTGTTGTTCTTCAAGCTTGTCTTTGAGTTGTTTGGATGTTTCCTCCTGTATCAGCTTGTCCTTGTGCATGTCTGCATTTCTCTGTTGGACCTCTTTGTGCTTGTCTTTTAACTGCTTCTTTCTTTTCTTGATTTCTTGATTTTTGTCTTCATGTATTTTGTCTTCTTGTTGTTTTTGTGACTGCATTTGAGTGTGTTCACTCTTCAAGTTATTGAATTCCACCAAACGCCCCTTAACGAGCTCGGAGTTGTTTCTCGCTATCTGATCGATCCTTTTCTGCATCTGTGAGCACCGTTTCTCCAGTTTGTCCCTTTCTTCTTCCACTTTAGTTGCTTTGTCCTCCAGCTGATTACAAAACTCTTGCAGTTTTAGATTTTTAGACTGAAAGTCCTGGACGATGCGTTTTCCTTCTTTCAGTCTTTCCTGCTGTTGCTCTTTCTGTTGAAGAAGGTCTTTATTTTGGCGCAGTGTTTCATCCAGGCTTTCTTTCAGCATGCGGTATTTTTCCTGCATGCTCTTCAGTTTGTGCTGCATGTCTTGTTGCTTTTTGTCCTGCTCTTCCTTCTGTTGGAGGAATTTATTCTTTTCTTCCACAGCTTCATGGAGCTGTCTTTGGAGGAGCAGATTTTTTCGGTCCATGTATTGGAGATCCCGCTGTATCTTATCAGTCATCGTTTTCTTGTCTTGGAGCTGGTTGGTCATTTCTTTTAGTTCTGCGCGCTTTTGCCTGTTTTCTTTATTGAGGTGCACAATCTGCTCTCGGGCCTGAGCAAACTTGATTCCCCAGCCCTCATTAATAATGTTTATGTCCGGCTGGCGCTGTTGTCTTTCTTCCAGCTCTTTATTTTGGGCTTCCATTCGTCTACACTTGTCCTCCAGTTGACGTTTTTCTTCTTCAATTTGTTGCATTTTTTTCTGGAGAAGGTAGTTTTCCTTCCTACTCTCCTCTAATGCCCTTTGGAAGGATGAGATGCCATTTGGGGAAATTGGCTGGCCACTCCAGGAAGGAGAGGCGGCGTAATCTTTTTGAATTGGTTGTTTTTTTCTTGGAAACATGTTGGAGTTTCTATACGATGACTTTGAAGAGCTTTCCAAATGTTTCTGTGGTGAACGTTTTGTATGCTGCAAACACAGATGCTGCTGAAACGAACTAAAACTTGCTGTTTCTCACCCCTATTTAAGGAAAAACATCAAAGGACTTATGACGTTCTATGACATCATCACTCCAATGAGATTGTCACAAGACGTTTTGGAATGGGGTGTTTTTTTTTAAACTGTTTTCAAACTTAACTTAAAATTTCATTGTTTCCTAGTTGTGGACTATTGGTTAGTCCAGCCGATGATGAAATTAATTGTCACAAACATCCCTAATATTACATAACAGACGACAGAAAACAAGACAGTTTTTTTTCTAATAGAGGTATAATAAAAGTTTTTTTAATTATCCTACTTTTTATAAAAGAGAACATTTATTAAAGAGTATGTATTTAATTAAAAAACTCTGTTCATCTAAAGCAGGGGTCAGCAACCTTTAAGACCCAAAGAGCCATAATTGGCCTATCTGGGGTTGAAAGGCTCGATAAATGCACGGCGTTTCGCCGGGTACACCGGCTTCCGCGAGTGTGATGCTTATTTTGAGCGATGAAAAAATAACAAAATATAATTTTATTTGTATATTGCAAAATCACAATAATCTTCCAATTTAGAACTACAAGTAAAAAAAAGAACTGGCATAAATAAAATACACTTCAGCTAAATACTAATTTATTTTCCCAAACCACGCAGAGCCGCACTATAAGGACTAAAGAGCCGCATGAGGCTCCGGAGCCGCAGGTTGCCGACCCCTGATCTAAAGGCTATAACAAAAAGCTTCCTGCTGGAAAATGAAATGTCCCCATTAAGAGTCTGAATCAGGAGCCGATGACATTACTCTGTAAACTCTCAAAGCACTTTAATAAACAAGCAAACAGTTCCACCTCTCGCATTATTGCGTAAAGTTGACAGCGCGTCAGGCAAATAGGCAGGCTCCATCCCCGGCCTCTAGCGACTGTGGAAGTCGCTACATCTTTAGTCAACAAAAAACGGCATTCTGGAGAAGCCAGCCACAAGCAGGATCAAAGAAATCAGATCAAGGAACCTGAAAGACGCCAAGTAAGTGCAGCGCATCTGAATGAGTGAGCCCAGCAGCACCGACACACCTGACGCAATTCTGAGGAGCGCAGGTAAGAATACCTGTGCATGTCTGGTTGTGGAAAAGGAAGCGACATTGCATTAGCGCTGAGATGTTTTAAGAGGAGACACTGAATGGAATGAATGTTGGTTAAATGTGCAATGTTTTTGGCTGCGCTCTTGGATTGATGACTGCGCTGCGTCTTATTAATTATGCTGCTTGGATGATGTTCAAATGGACAATTAAAGTGCCGTTACGTTGAAAGGATTTTATGGTCAAAGTCTATTGTGGCTTCCAGTGGATATATGTTTTAATGGATGATCACTGAAGATTAAAATAAATAAATAAATAAAAAATCGAACAAACAAACGGGAAAATCATGAGTCAAACAGGTGATGATGATTGTTCCTCTAATGATTTGGGGGGAAAGAGAGAAAGAAAAATGACTGGAAAGGCATTGTTGAATAAAATCGAAAAATCACAAAATGAATGCAAAATATATGTTAATAAAATGAAAGGACTAATACAAAAAATGAAAGCGCTCATGCAACACAATGAAAATCTTTCTCAAATTAAGCAGTATTTGGTGGATTTAAAGGCACTGTGCGAAAAGGCTTCAAGTTCACATGTTGAGGTGTTGTCTTTGGTGCCAGAGGAAGTAATAAAACAAGAGGAATGCTTTTCAAGTATCATGAAATACACAAATGTGTTTTTAAATGAAATTCAGAACTGGATAAATCAAAGAGAACAAAATCCTGCTGTTTGTCCAAAGCAAATCAATTTATTGGAAAACAATGTTGCATCAAATACTGAGACAGAAGTGGAGGATGATATCAAGCCAAGTGATAGTGTTTCTGTTGTGATATTTTGATACCATGGTAGCATTTACTGAGTATTGTTTTTGATGATATTATACAAAGGACCCTGTTTCTGCAATGCCCTTTGTTTTAACCTCATCTCCTCTTGCTGTGTCAACTGAAGATTTTATGGTGTGAAAGTAGATACTAAGGTTGGAGGGAAAACACCAACAAATCACTCTTTTACTTATCACTCCCTTGCAGAAGATGTTTATGTGAAGACCATCTGGGTTGTGTCAGAACTCATGGATGTAGGAGACCTCTGTATAAGATTTATAGGCCTTGTGAGTGCATCTTTATTGCCCTAGCTGAACAAAGGATTCCAACTGTCGAAGGACACCACCCCACCCAGTGGGCAGGGTCTGAACTGAAACTTGTTGTCTGCCTATAAAAACTGCTGCACAAAGAATAAACTTTGAGTTAGTTTGGGATGACAATTTAGAACAGTCTCCGCGTCTTTTTGTTCTTCCAAACTGCTCCCGGTACTCCGGCCGGTGCTGTAATTAACCGTTGATCATACTTGAGAATATTTTAATTGTTATAGGTTAAAGGATGAACTCTGATGATGAAAGCCCACGCCTCAGAGAAACCCGGAATGGAGTTTCTTGCAGTTTCAAATGTTGAAAGCCACAAAACTTCTTCAAGATCTTCAACTTCATCTGTTCGTATGAAAGCTGAGGCAGAGTTGGCAGCTTTAAAGACGCGGGGAAAAGGACACTGTACCTGTCGATGCACGTTTCCCAAAATCTAAACGAGTCATATCGCTCCATGTTTGCTACTTTTGGTTTTTGGTTTTCTCCCGCAGAGTAAGAGCATCGCAGGAGCTCCTGAAGTCAAACGACGCCTCCCAGCACTCATTTATTAAAACGGAGTCGATGCCAAAAGTCTTAAACGTTAGAATCAAAGCAACAGCTGTGAACTCAGTCATGGTGTCATGTGCAGCCTTCATCTTACTGTCACTACTTTTTCATTTTAGGGTACGTGAGGTAAAGCGTCCGTCGATGTAGCTTGATTGTACAAAATTATTTTTCTACGTTATTAACAAAACAGAGCAGAGACTGATGCTGCTCCTGTCTGACCCCCTTGTGTCTGGCACATGTGTATTCTGACTTATCACATCTGCATCACTCAAGCGTAGGCGGGCCCGCGTCAGACAACAATAAACAAAAAGCAGAAAAAGGCCAACAGTAAAAACTCAGACTCCAGCATGAGCTCCTTCCTGCTGCTTAACCAATCACCTTCCTCCATATCATCACTGCTCCCTCCCTCCTCCTCTCTCCATCCTACACCACCTTTGTTATTTAACACCGACCCCCCCCCCCCAAACTGATAATCAGACAAATTCCCAAACACCTGACTTCACTGTGTCGACACCGTTCCTGACCATTTCTGACCTCAGGTCAGCTCTGCTATTATCCTCACATTAAGGGTTCGTTCACCTGCCTGCAGATGATCTGTGAGCTCGTCGGTTGTAAATTAAACTCTAAGCACACTGAGGGTAACCGGGAGGCGTTCAGGGCCTGCAGTGCAGAGCTGCAACATGAAAAAAAGGGATGGGGGCTCAGATCTCCTGAACAGGGTGGAAACAACACGGTGGGTTTGTGCTGTTTGTGATTCCTGCTCCGTCACTCTGGTGGAGACGACTGCAGCTCAGCAGCGCTCCCTGCTGATCCTCTGATGAAGATGTCAACAGTATGTAAACTGAGCTGATGTGCTGCTGTTTGAGCCCACGTGGTAGCGTACGTCCAGTATGGGAGAACTTAGTCACCGGTGCTGTCTTTGCTTGTGCTCTAGCTTTAGCCTGTTTGATTGTTTGTTTTCTATTTTATTACTGCCTAAAAGGGGAGGTGGGGGAAACACATGCCTGACTTCTCCTGTCAGAGGTTTTGTAAGCTCACTGGAAGGGAAACGTGCACAATGTAAATCATAAAACAACTGACTGGGGCTGTGCTGCAGGTGGATCAGTGCTGTGGACAGTAGCTGTGGAAAAGAGACTGGACAAAGACTCTCAGCCTTAAATACAGGACAGAGGATGATCCGATCATCTTTCAGCTAACAGTGTCGAGCAGAAGGACGGCCGGCTGATGCGTCCGTACGAACCCTTTTGTACTCACTCCTGTGTATAAGGAGGCGGCGAGGGGTTGTGTAGTTAACCTCAGCACCACACAGCTACAGCAGAGGAGAGAACACAAACGAGTCCTTTCATTCGGCTCTGTTCTTTCTCCTTGTCGGTTTTATAAGCTAACACTAGAGGGCGCCATTGTGGCACATTCAGCGCTCACTCTGAGGTCACTGGACAGAGAAGAAAATACCAAACTGGGAGACGGATGGAGACGAAACATCTGGAAGATCAGAACTGTACATTTTTAAGTGTAAGAAAAAAAACAGACAAAATATTTGTAAATATTAAGTTTCTTGTTTATTTTATGTTTTGTTTTTTTGGTTTTTTTTGGAGTGAATGAATGATATGCTTATTTTGTGATGACAAAAGACAACAGGTGCAGTTTGTAATGAGAAGAAAAAAATGGCCGTTAGCTTGAGGTTTCAAATGAGTTCATCCTTACCACCGATCAGTTTTGTCTTTGTTTTTTCAACATTTATTTTATTTTTGTCATAACGTTGATCGTTATCATGTGACCATCCTGTAGCAGGAAGGTTGCTGTAGCAGAAGTCATCTCCACTGAAGCCCCCTCACAGCAGAGGACCAGTCATGCTGTTTATTAGGATTTGCTAGTTTTCAGTGAGAAAAAACATTTTCATCAAGTTTTAAATCCTTTCGTTGCTCTTTTCTCTGCGATTGTCATAAAATCGTCGTCCTCTTTTCAAGCCTTAGCTCGCTTTTATTTTGAAAAATGAGTCTTGTGATCAGAGATGAATCTGTGCTGCATGATGTGCGTAACATCAGAGCGATAAAAGCCAGCTTTGCCTTTCAGTGATTCGCAGTAAGGACATAAATGACCTAAACTGAGACTGAAAAAAGTGCAGTCAGTTAAATGTTAGCTCACCTAACATGTAGCAGTGTTTACATGTAGCCATGTTTGACAGACTCCAGGGCTTTGATACCATAAGATGCCTCATATCCTCACAGACTCATGAGATCACACAGGTGGTCTGACCTGCTCGTGTCACACTGTGCTGTCTGTCTGTCTGTCCGTTGTTTTTCTCCTGCAGTGATGTTATGTAGCAGAAAAACAGTTGGATGCTGGAAAAGTGCAGAGCGATGGGTGACGTGTGGAGAACATCACAGTCTGTGTGTGTTCAACAGCTGTTAGAGCCACACTTTGTCCTTTCTGTGGTATAACTGCTGGATTTATTTTATTCCAACACTCAAAAACTGTCAGCAAAGCAAAACTTCATGATTGGATGATCCTGTGTCACGTCCACAGTGTCAAACTTGCACAGAGACAGTGACACCCACAGAGAAACCCTCAGCTTGGTGTCCATTGCAAATCTGCACCTGCTGTCTTGTTTCTACTTTCTTTGTTGAACTCAGAAACTCGAGACTTGAGATGAAGAAAAATGTTAAATAATGGAATAAAAAAAAGATGATTATTAAAAAAAGTAAAGTAAAATTATATAAATAAATGAGGTGATGATATTTCTGTTTACTTTAGAAGTTATTATACACTGTATGCTGTGATTCTGATCTGGGAAACATTAAAGACATTCATAGCCAGACTGCTGACTTTGTGTTTTTATTCAGTCGCCTAACAGAAGTGCAGTAAGAAACGATTTAGCCCATCCTGATTTCTTAGCTGTTTGCATATTTGCCACACTTATGTGTTTCAGATCATGAAGAACATTTTTATGATAGATAAAGATGACCAGAGTCAGTGTAAAATAAAGCTTTTACATGTATTGCTGGGAGGTCGGCAGCTCCCTCCACTGCTTGGCCCTCTGTGAAAAACAACTGGGATCCAGCTTCCCTGTGATGCTGAATTATATAAGCGGAAGAACATAAATAGATAGAAGGATGGATGATTGTATTTTGTGTACAATTGTTGAAGTGTAAAAAGGGTTGGCCCTCCGTGGTGCCCTAAGCAAAGTTTGATTTTTGGAGCCCTTTAATAGTGCCAATAATAGTGATTAATGATCACCTACTATAAATGTATTTCATTTTCTAATGTTGATGTTGTTGTAATCCACAGTGAAAAATGTCATAAAAACAGAGAGAAACAATAGATCAAACCTGAGAGCTGCACAGTTGCAGCAGTGTGGTTTACGTCATTGTGTTGTCAGCCTGTTTTACACATCGGTGGTTTCTTATTGACATGTAAAAAGATCTGAAATCGTAGTCAATTCAGCTGCTATTGTGGGCTGGGGATGATTTACACTTAACATTTTAATAACTGGGTACTGAATGTCAGAGGCCCAATGTTCCCTCTAATTTTTCACGTGTCTGAGCGAACACACAAACTCCCTGAGCGATCCCTTGGACCAATGAGCGACATCAGACGTGTGCACTGTGGTCACGCCGGCATCGAATCCATCCAAGTTACATGGTTTATTAAAATAATCAAATTACAGCGTTTACATTTATGTTAGACTACTTTTAATTAACTGCTTTAGCCCATTTACCATGAAAATGTAAAAAAAATCTTGTTCATGACCTGTGCAGTATGTTAACACTATTGGAAGTAAAAATAACTTGAACTCCAATTTCGAAAACACAACTTTCTTTTTTCTTTTATACAGCTCTGACTTGTATCATGAGTCTGTGGTCTGGGAGAGAGTCCTGTAACTCTCTGTCTACAAAATATAGTAAATAATGACCAATGCTGAGCAATTAATTATATAGTTACTTCTTCAAAAAAGTAACTCAGTTTGGCAAACAAAGTTTTTTGCAGCTATTTTTTTAAATGCAGCCAAGGCGTTTTTAAATAAACATTTCAAACTATTTACAGAACAATCAGCTGTTCTGCATCAAATCTGATGCCACACAAATTATTTGTTCCCCTCCAAAAAATAATTTCTGTCCACTATGAGATAAAGGAAAAGAACAACAGCCTGATACCTGCAGGCCTGACAGCAGGAGATGCATCACTCCTGTAACACCTGTAACATTCAGCAGTCGCCTCATTGTTCTGACACACACAACAAAACTACTGACTACACTACACACTAACTACACAAGATTTGCGCTAAACGTTGCAAATCTCTCACATCTCAAAGCACCGCCATCACTCCTAAAACTTCCCCCGTTTCTTAACAACTAGACGCCACGTTGCCATATCATTCTTTGATTGGTCGACATGGTACTTTTTTGGACGAATAGGAAAGGCAGAGGGGGGTGGGGTTTGTTTTTGCTCACAGGTGGAGAGCGCTTTCGAGTGTTTTCCTTATAAAACGCCGTTTTTACCGTTTCTTCCTGCAGTAAATATAAACAACGATAGTATTCAGAAAGAAAACAAAACATTGCAGATGTTTTTATCACAACTCTGGTTTTACGTGGTCTATCAACACAATTTAAAAACTGGTGTAAAGTCCCCAATTTTTCCGTCAATTGTTCCGTCTGTCCTGCTCACATCTCCAATGGTTGTACACGTTGTCATTAACATGGCTTCACTCCACATCAGCCACGCCGCTTTGCCAGCTAAAACACTGGTGTCGGTACATAAGGACGCTGTCATAGCCTGCCAACAACGTTGATTGGCTGCGCATACACGCATTATTGGCTGGACTATGGGATAAGGTGGCATCGTTCCCATATGGGAGCAGCCAGTCACTTACTGACCAACACTGCAAAACAGAATTGTTAAAGTATTAATTTTAATTTCAATTCAGGTTAGATTTTTTTTGGTGCGCAACGCAGAATTTCTGTGCGCAGAGACTGTGCCAGCAGTGCGCAATTGCGCACGTGCGCAGCTTAGAGGGAACATTGCATAGGCCCACTAAAAGTTACAAAATAAGCTACTATCAAATACATTTTCTGTAAACACATCAGAAGGTTATTTATGTGGCAAAAAGTTAGATCTATACAAAATGTTGCAGGGAAACAGAGAAGGAGCTCGTATAGGTTTGAGTTTT
This sequence comes from Rhamphochromis sp. 'chilingali', assembly GCF_963969265.1. Lineage (NCBI taxonomy): Eukaryota > Metazoa > Chordata > Actinopteri > Cichliformes > Cichlidae > Rhamphochromis > Rhamphochromis sp. 'chilingali'. The sequence continues at coordinate 23,746,422 of NC_137929.1, forward strand.
ATTCACATCTATTGTGCAGGTACAAATAGCAGAGTGGAAAACTTTATATTTTGTGTTTGCAAACATTAATTTATGAAGATTAATTAACATGAGTGTAGCACAAAGTAAAGGTGGAAGCAGTATTCTGACATGACAGTGCAATCAAAACACATTTTGCCACAACAATCTGTGAATAATTGTAACAACTGTCACTTTAATATTGGACAGACTAGTTGTGCAGCCCTAACCTGAAATATGCTGTTTGTTCTGAATGAAAAACGTTAGTCTTTGGTAAACATTTTAATCCCATTTATAGATGCAATATGTTATTTCAGTTAAGACTAAATGTTACCACACGTTCCCATCATTAGAGCGCATTTAAAGTGTGGAGAAGTCTGTGAAGGTTCTCAGTCATCCAGGTCATCGTAGTCTAAGGAGCTTGCTAAGAAAAGCGTCTGGACTTCTTTGAGTTACTTGAAGACGTTTCACCTCTCATCCGAGAAGCTTCTTCAGTTCTAAGGGTCAAATGGTGGAGAGTCCAAGCTGTATTGAAGAATTTCTAACTTCATGTAGGCTAAACAGCGGCCTAGAATTAGACTCAAAATCCTGCACTTGCCCAAAATAAAGGGGGCGTTAATGTACCAGATTCTACAGAACACCAGAAATAACTGCTAAGATGGGTCCAACACATCTGAGTTCATGCTGGAGGAACTGTGGGACACACTCTGCCAACCACACTCATATATTGTGGCTCTGCCTTAAACTCTGTGTATTCTGGAGGCAGATATTTGATGCTCTCAAAGACATTTTCCAAGGTAAATATTCCACTAAGTCCTACAGTAGCAGTGTTGGGAAGGATTGCAGAACATATTGACTGCAAAGCCAAAAGTTACCTGCTAAATATATGACTCACTGCAGCCCTAAAATGCATAACTATCAGATGGTTAAAACCAGATATAATCTATGGATCCAGTGAGTGTCTGTCTGATGGAACAAATTACATACTCAGACTACAGAAACAAGTCTTTGAGAAACGGTGGGGACCCATGTTACCTTTCCTATTACAATGAAGAACACCACCTAGTTTTGTGAGCTCTCTCTCTCTCCACACACACACACACACACACACAGCATGTTATGCCAGTTTCAGCTGAAACTATGTTTCAAACCATAATCCGGGTTTTTAGTTCACCATTTATGAGGTTTCAAGAAGAAAATAAAAGACAGATCTGAATGTTTGAAAATGTTTTGGAAAGATTCTGTAAAGATGAGATGAAAAATACTCAAAGGATAAATTTAATTGGTTTATTATTTAGATAAGAATAACAAGCAAGTAAATGAAGAAACAAGGTAAAATGAAGTAATAATGAAAGAAGTTAAACAAGTAAAAGAAGAAACAAGGTAAAATGAAGTAATAATGAAAGAAGTTAAACAAGTAAATGAAGAAACAAGGTAAAATGAAGTAATAATGAAAGAAGTTAAACAAGTAAATGAAGAAACAAGGTAAAATGAAGTAATAATGAAAGAAGTTAAACAAGTAAATGAAGAAACAAGTGTTACACCCCGGCCTAGGCAACCGGGGTGCAACGCAGAAAAACAAAGATAAGGAAAAATAAACCACGAAGGCCCTCCACCAAAATCCCAAAACGAAAATATCCCATGACGAAAGTATTTACAACAGACTATTTATTTATAACAAAACACCAAACACAAGACGTCAAACTATTTACAACGGGGGGAGATCGCGACCATGACACACTGAAACACAGGGTTTAAATACATAGAGGGAGCAATCAGGAAATTGGACAACAGGAGGGAAACACAGCTGGGGCAAATTAGAACTGACGAGACAGGGAAACGTAAACTGAAAACACTAAGATAACACAGACTTTCAAAGTAAAACAGGAAATACATAACAGTCACGCCAAAAACAACACACCGACAACACCGAAACGTAACACAAGGTAAAATGAAGTAATAATGAAAGAAGTTAAACAAGTAAATGAAGAAACAAGGTAAAATGAAGTAATAATGAAAGAAGTTAAACAAGTAAATGAAGAAACAAGGTAAAATGAAGTAATAATGAAAGAAGTTAAACAAGTAAATGAAGAAAAAAGGTAAAATGAAGTAATAATGAAAGAAGTTAAACAAGTAAATGAAGAAACAAGGTAAAATGAAGTAATAATGAAAGAAGTTAAACAAGTAAATGAAGAAACAAGGTAAAATGAAGTAATAATGAAAGAAGTTAAACAAGTAAATGAAGAAACAAGGTAAAATGAAGTAATAATGAAAGAAGTTAAACAAGTAAATGAAGAAAAAAGGTAAAATGAAGTAATAATGAAAGAAGTTAAACAAGTAAATGAAGAAACAAGGTAAAATGAAGTAATAATGAAAGAAGTTAAACAAGTAAATGAAGAAACAAGGTAAAATGAAGTAATAATGAAAGAAGTTAAACAAGTAAATGAAGAAAAAAGGTAAAATGAAGTAATAATGAAAGAAGTTAAACAAGTAAATGAAGAAACAAGGTAAAATGAAGTAATAATGAAAGAAGTTAAACAAGTAAATGAAGAAAAAAGGTAAAATGAAGTAATAATGAAAGAAGTTAAACAAGTAAATGAAGAAACAAGGTAAAATGAAGTAATAATGAAAGAAGTTAAACAAGTAAATGAAGAAAAAAGGTAAAATGAAGTAATAATGAAAGAAGTTAAACAAGTAAATGAAGAAAAAAGGTAAAATGAAGAAATAATGAAAGAAGTTAAACAAGTAAATGAAGAAACAAGGTAAAATGAAGTAATAATGAAAGAAGTTAAACAAGTAAATGAAGAAACAAGGTAAAATGAAGTAATAATGAAAGAAGTTAAACAAGTAAATGAAGAAAAAAGGTAAAATGAAGTAATAATGAAAGAAGTTAAACAAGTAAATGAAGAAACAAGGTAAAATGAAGTAATAATGAAAGAAGTTAAACAAGTAAATGAAGAAAAAAGGTAAAATGAAGTAATAATGAAAGAAGTTAAACAAGTAAATGAAGAAACAAGGTAAAATGAAGTAATAATGAAAGAAGTTAAACAAGTAAATGAAGAAACAAGGTAAAATGAAGTAATAATGAAAGAAGTTAAACAAGTAAATGAAGAAACAAGGTAAAATGAAGTAATAATGAAAGAAGTTAAACAAGTAAATGAAGAAACAAGGTAAAATGAAGTAATAATGAAAGAAGTTAAACAAGTAAATGAAGAAAAAAGGTAAAATGAAGAAATAAGGAAAGAAGTTAGGAGAGAAAACCCCAACAATCCCCTCTGAGCAAGCACTTGGCGACAGTGGGGAGGAAAAACTGCCTTTAAACGGGCAGAAACCTCCGGCAGAACCAGGCTCAGGAGGGGACAGTCAACTGCCGGGACTGGTTGGGGGGGTTAACAGAGGTGGAGCAAGACGAGGCTACATCAGGTGAGGAAGCAGTAGCGTCTCTCCTCTGGAACAAGTGGAACCATTTTTTCTTTTTTTTCATGCACTTTTCCACGAGCGCTTTTTTCTGCAGGATGAGATTTCTCAGCTCGTCGATGGTTTCTGCGTTTTTTTTCTTCAAGTTTCTCACATCTTTGTTCCATCTCTTCCAATGCTGCTTGTTGTTCTTCAAGCTTGTCTTTGAGTTGTTTGGATGTTTCCTCCTGTATCAGCTTGTCCTTGTGCATGTCTGCATTTCTCTGTTGGACCTCTTTGTGCTTGTCTTTTAACTGCTTCTTTCTTTTCTTGATTTCTTGATTTTTGTCTTCATGTATTTTGTCTTCTTGTTGTTTTTGTGACTGCATTTGAGTGTGTTCACTCTTCAAGTTATTGAATTCCACCAAACGCCCCTTAACGAGCTCGGAGTTGTTTCTCGCTATCTGATCGATCCTTTTCTGCATCTGTGAGCACCGTTTCTCCAGTTTGTCCCTTTCTTCTTCCACTTTAGTTGCTTTGTCCTCCAGCTGATTACAAAACTCTTGCAGTTTTAGATTTTTAGACTGAAAGTCCTGGACGATGCGTTTTCCTTCTTTCAGTCTTTCCTGCTGTTGCTCTTTCTGTTGAAGAAGGTCTTTATTTTGGCGCAGTGTTTCATCCAGGCTTTCTTTCAGCATGCGGTATTTTTCCTGCATGCTCTTCAGTTTGTGCTGCATGTCTTGTTGCTTTTTGTCCTGCTCTTCCTTCTGTTGGAGGAATTTATTCTTTTCTTCCACAGCTTCATGGAGCTGTCTTTGGAGGAGCCGATTTTTTCGGTCCATGTATTGGAGATCCCGTTGTATCTTATCAGTCATCGTTTTCTTGTCTTGGAGCTGGTTGGTCATTTCTTTTAGTTCTGCGCGCTTTTGCCTGTTTTCTTTATTGAGGTGCACAATCTGCTCTCGGGCCTGAGCAAACTTGATTCCCCAGCCCTCATTAATAATGTTTATGTCCGGCTGGCGCTGTTGTCTTTCTTCCAGCTCTTTATTTTGGGCTTCCATTCGTCTACACTTGTCCTCCAGTTGAAGTTTTTCTTCTTCAATTTGTTGCATTTTTTTCTGGAGAAGGTAGTTTTCCTTCCTACTCTCCTCTAATGCCCTTTGGGAGGATGAGACGCCATTTGGGGAAATCGGCCGGCCAGTCCAGGAAGGAGAGGCGGCGTAATCTTTTTGAATTGGTTGTTTTTTTCTTGGAAACATGTTGGAGTTTCTATACGATGACTTTGAAGAGCTTTCCAAATGTTTCTGTGGTGAACGTTTTGTAGGCTGCAAACACAGATGCTGCTGAAACGAACTAAATCTTGCTGTTTCTCACCCCTATTTAAGGAAAAACATCAAAGGACTTATGACGTTCTATGACATCATCACTCCAATGAGATTGTCACAAGACGTTTTGGAATGGGGTGTTTTTTTTTAAACTGTTTTCAAACTTAACTTAAAATTTCAGTGTTTCCTAGTTGTGGACTATTGGTTAGTCCAGCCGATGATGAAATTAATTGTCACAAACATCCCTAATATTACATAACAGACAACAGAAAACAAGACAGTTTTTTTTCTAATAGAGGTATAATAAAAGTTTTTTTAATTATCCTACTTTTTATAAAAGAGAACATTTATTAAAGAGTATGTATTTAATTAAAAAACTCTGTTCATCTAAAGCAGGGGTCAGCAACCTTTAAGACTCAAAGAGCCATAATTGGCCTATCTGGGGTTGAAAGGCTCGATAAATGCACGGCGTTTCGCCGGGTACACCGGCTTCCGCGAGTGTGATGCTTATTTTGAGCGATGAAAAAATAACAAAATATAATTTTATTTGTATATTGCAAAATCACAATAATCTTCCAATTTAGAACTACAAGTAAAAAAAAAAAGAACTGGCATAAATAAAATACACTTCAGCTAAATACTAATTTATTTTCCCAAACCACGCAGAGCCGCACTATAAGGACTAAAGAGCCGCATGAGGCTCCGGAGCCGCAGGTTGCCGACCCCTGATCTAAAGGCTATAACAAAAAGCTTCCTGCTGGAAAATGAAATGTCCCCATTAAGAGTCTGAATCAGGAGCCGATGACATTACTCTGTAAACTCTCAAAGCACTTTAATAAACAAGCAAACAGTTCCACCTCTCGCATTATTGCGTAAAGTTGACAGCGCGTCAGGCAAATAGGCAGGCTCCATCCCCGGCCTCTAGCGACTGTGGAAGTCGCTACATCTTTAGTCAACAAAAAACGGCATTCTGGAGAAGCCAGCCACAAGCAGGATCAAAGAAATCAGATCAAGGAACCTGAAAGACGCCAAGTAAGTGCAGCGCATCTGAATGAGCGAGCCCAGCAGCACCGACACACCTGACGCAATTCTGAGGAGCGCAGGTAAGAATACCTGTGCATGTCTGGTTGTGGAAAAGGAAGCGACATTGCATTAGCGCTGAGATGTTTTAAGAGGAGACACTGAATGGAATGAATGTTGGTTAAATGTGCAATGTTTTTGGCTGCGCTCTTGGATTGATGACTGCGCTGCGTCTTATTAATTATGCTGCTTGGATGATGTTCAAATGGACAATTAAAGTGCCGTTACGTTGAAAGGATTTTATGGTC